>NC_056732.1:43060663-43389875 GCF_019279795.1 Protopterus annectens | reverse complement strand
TATATATATATATATATATATATATATATATATATATATATATATATATATATATATACATATATATATATATACATATATATACATATATATACATATATTTGGCTCTTGAAGCTACTACCAGGAGGGAAAAAAACTTATACTAAAAGGTAAATCCTGGGTGGTCTGTCTGGAACAAAGAGGCTGATTCAGCACGTAGATTTAAGCCTTTGCTCGCTGCCTTTATTAAGTTGAACTTCTCCAGAAATCTACTACATTTAGATACTTTAAGGTATTTATACTGAGCTACTCAAGGAGGAGTTTAGTTAAACCATTTGTACAACATAGGAGACAAAGTGTGATGTGTGGGGTGGGGTGGTGTGGTAACACCTCTTGGGACTTTATCTGAGCCATTTCAACAGGCTTTTGATGTTGAGGCTTCCATTGAGCCCTGGGGGGATATCTGCCCTGAGCTCTATTGCCATTTAAGTTCTTGCACTTCAAGGGGTGCTTGAGGTTTGAGGAAAGTATGTACTTGTTCCAGTACTAGAAAGTTGAAGGTAGGTGGTGTGAGGCAAGTGAGAGAGTGTTTGGCAAGGGCATTGGAGATGTCCTCTTTTCTGATGGCTTGTATGTGTTCCTTGATTCTGTCACTCAGTTTCCTGGTGGTCATGCCCACGTAGAAGCTGGGACAGTGGTGGCACTTGGGTATACTACGTGCTGTTGCTGCAGTGGTGTTGCTTGAACGTAAGGGTCTTTCTGTGTGGGAGTGAGCACGAAGGGGTGGTGCGTATGTGTTTGCATCACGCACTGCCCGCAAGGTGTGTGCCTGCTAGGCTATCTGGCCCAGGCAGGGTAGAATCTGTGGTGCCCGCTCAAATAGAGCTTTGAGAGAGTTGGTTCTTTTGTACCAGAACTGTGATGAGTCCCCTAGGGTTTTTTTGAGTTCCATGTTGCTGGTGATAATGCCCCAGTATTTAGAGATAGTGTCTCTGATGCTGGTGCTGTCACTGCTGATGGGGACAGGGAACCGTGGATGGGAATTGTCTGCTTCCCTGGCTGGTTCGGAGAACCCATGTGTCAGGATGGGTTTATGTCTTGTGGATCTGTGTGTTGTGACCTCTTTGGCAGCATTGCTGACGAGGTGTGGGGGGGTAGTTTCTGTCTAGAAACAGTTGGGTTAGAATACTGCTTTGTAGTGTGTATTCTAGGTCACTGCTGACTAACCGGCTGAGCCTGACAAACTGGCCCATCCAACAACTTTGCTTTAACATGATCAGGCAGAGATTGCTCCTTAAGCCAAGCATGCCTTCTAAGCACAGACCCAGTAACAGCAGCCCTACAAGAGGCCTCTAAGGAATCAAAACCACATCGCAAAGTATGTTTTCCAACTTGTTCAGCTGAATTCAGTAAATCCTGTAGATCTTTATTTTCCACACAGTCAGAAATCAACATCATTTTCTGTTTAAGCAGTCCCATAATATGTTGCTGATATGTTAGCATATGAAATTGGCAGTTTAAAGCCCTGATTGCTAAGGCAGCAGAAGTATAAACCTTTTTACCCCATCTATCCAGCGCCCTGGAGTCTCTATCAGAAGGAGTAGGGTTTTTAGCAGTGGAAGCCTTAATGCCCTTGAGCCCCTGAGAAATGGTTTCTGGATCTGCAACAGGGTTTTTGAAAAGGAACTTGTGGGACTCAGGAACTCTAATATTGGTCAGGTTTACTAGGAGCCGGATACAGGGAATCAGGGGTCATACTGGATTCCGAAAACACATCAACAATGTCTAGTAGAGGGGGTATAGCCAGAGGCCCATGCTGGGGTAGAAGAAGAAATCCCTAACCCTCTTTTTAGATTCAGAAAATTCCTGACTTTCCCAGTGGAAATGCTCCCGTAAGGTATGTAGTTTCCCCAAAAGAAAAGTCCTCAGGGGGAAAAGCAAAGGGAATGGAATCCTCTGCATCAGAATCCTCATAAGTAGGGATGGACAATTCCAGGTCACTGGAACAGCATCCTGATCAGAAGATTCATAGTCAAACTCAGTGCTAGGCCCCTTGGAGGGGGGAGGGGGTGGACTTCCCCTGATTAGAGTAATAAGATCTTCAGCCATTTTGATCATTTGTTTTTTAGGCATAGGGGCCTGAACATGTGGCCTGGGCATCGTTTTTTTAGACATAGATCGTGATTTAGGTCTCAGAATAGAAGGTGGAGTCTGTTTAATATGCAAGTCTGTAGGCCTGAATACACCCTCAGAAGCCGGTGCCTGCACAGCTGCTCCGGACCCATCCAAGGTAGATACATGCACGGGTTCCATAGGAGAAGAGTCTCGCGGCATACCGGACTCTGAATGGGTCTCAGTAGAGGCCTGCGAGTCAGACGTAGTGGGTATCAGGGGCTGCGAAAGCGCCTCACTGAGTACCAGCGAACTGGCGACTGGCTTAGGAGAAGCATCGTCAGCAGTTTTGGACCTCAACAGTCTGTCTCTGTATTTTTCTTTGCGTTTTTTCGGAATTCTGGTAGTCAGATGGCTAACCAACGTCATTTCTGGATAATTAAACAGAGAATGGAAATATTTAGAGGCAAAAATGTACCGACGACGGATAGTGTGCTGATTAAATAAAGCACAAAACCGACAGCACCATACGTCATGGTCAGAGCCTAGGCAAGGAATGCAGTACAGATGAAAATCTTCATGAGGTATTTGCTTCCCACAAGTAATGCGATTAACTTTTACTGATTGGTAAGGAGCAAGAAAAAGTTTCCCCAACGGGGTACTTGGCTTTAAGTTGAAGACTTCGAATCAAACTCAAAAACGAAAATTTCAGGAGTCGGCCGACTGGCACTTGCGAACTGCTTCTGCTTCGTGCACCACACGGCAATAAAGACTGATGTAATGGCATCGGCTGAATGTTTTATACCCCTGACGACCTGACGTCATGGAAGAAGGGACAGCAACCGACGCAGGACCCAAGACTTTGTTAATCAGGCCGACTGAGGGCAACCTGCCAGCAGATTACCCAAATGCAATGACTGCAACAGTGAAATACGAAGAACATCCTAAACCTTCTGGACTTTGTCGCATATTTGGCAGCCATACATATGTCCTCCCAACTCTACTCTTGGAAATTGCTTCCCATATCTCTTCTGGGTTTTATATACTATCTTCCGCATCAGCAATTGATAGAGTACATAAAAAGAGAAAAGGATAGGGGAATCCTAAGTGAAAGACATTCACTGCTTGAGATTTTAGTTAAATCTAGAACAGAAACTGCTGTTAAAAAGGGATAATTATTAGGGCATATAAAATGCAACACACAAACGTTAAGTATCAGAGGAGTCAGAAAAAACTGGAAAGAGAGATTAGATAAGCAATTCACAAAGAAACAATGGCAGGACATATGTATGGCTCACAAATATGCAAAAAAGTGTTAAGATTTACAAATTTTGCTTCGAAGTATTTGCATAGGTACTTTTATACCTCAGACTCCAAAGATTGTTTTCCTCAGGTAGATGGCAAGTGTCGACACAGACATCCCTATCAGTAGAATCTCTTTTCTCCAGTCTCGTGCTGGTTTGGTACTTAGAACACTCCCTGCTATTTATGAATATAATACTCTGTATGATTTCCCTAACCACAGACATCCCTAGCAGTAGAATCTCTTTTCTCTATTCTCGTGCTGGTTTGGTACTTAGAACACTCCCTGCTATTTATGAATATAATACTCTGTATGATTTCCCTAACCACAGGCATCCCTATCAGTAGAATCTCTTGTCCATTCTCCTGCTGGTTTGGTACTTAGAACACTCCCTGCTATTTATGAATATAATACTCTGTATGATTTCCCTAACCACAGACATCCCTATCAGTAGAATCTCTTGTCCATTCTCGTGCTGGTTTGGTACTTAGAACACTCCCTGCTATTTATGAATATAATACTCTGTATGATTTCCCTAACCACAGACATCCCTATCAGTAGAATCTCTTTTCTCCACTCTCACGCTGGTTTAGTTCTTATACTCCCTGCTATTTATGAATATAATACTCTGTATGATTTCCCTAACCACAGACATCCCTGTCAGTAGAATCTCTTTTCTCCATTCTCGTGCTGGTTTGGTACTTAGAACACTCCCTGCTATTTATGAATATAATACTCTGTATGATTTCCCTAACCACAGACATCCCCATCAGTAGAATCTCTTTTCTCCACTCTCGTGCTGGTTTGGTACTTAGAACACTCCCTGCTATTTATGAATATAATACTCTGTATGATTTCCCTAACCACAGGCATCCCTATCAGTAGAATCTCTTGTCCATTCTCGTGCTGGTTTGGTACTTAGAACACTCCCTGCTATTTATGAATATAATACTCTGTATGATTTCCCTAACCACAGACATCCCTATCTGTAGAATCTCTTTTCTCCATTCTCTTGCTGGTTTGGTACTTAGAACACTCCCTGCTGTTTATGAATATAATACTCTGTATGATTTCCCTGACCACAGACATCCCTATCAGTAGAATCTCTTGTCCATTCTCGTGCTGGTTTGGTACTTAGAACACTCCCTGCTATTTATGAATATAATACTCTGTATGATTTCCCTA
This sequence comes from Protopterus annectens, assembly GCF_019279795.1. Taxonomy (NCBI): domain Eukaryota; kingdom Metazoa; phylum Chordata; order Ceratodontiformes; family Protopteridae; genus Protopterus; species Protopterus annectens. The sequence goes on along the minus strand of NC_056732.1, from coordinate 43,385,296 downwards.
ACCACAGACATCCCTATCAGTAGAATCTCTTTTCTCCATTCTCGTGCTGGTTTGGTTCTTAGAATACTCCCTGCTATTTTATGAATATAATACTTTGTATGATTTTTGTTGTTCTCCTTAAGAGTCTGCATCCAAAATCCCAATCTCTCCTTATTTCTTAAGCTTCCCCCTGTATCATCATTCCGTACTTCTCTGGTTCTTGTCCATTTATCTGTTTGCATTTTTTTAGTTTGCTCTGGGACCTTAGTGTTACAGCTTCATTTGTAGTTGTGTGAATATTGTATATTATTGTTACATTTTAGCATTGTTTATAGATTTAGATTACACTATGCTATTTCCATAATCAGAATTACATGTAAAATGTAGCTTGCGCTCTAGTTTGAAATTTTCCCCAACCCTCCCTCACTTTTCTTGCTGTGGTTTTAGAAGGCTATGTATCAGGCTTCTGCCCCTTATGGTAATCTGACTTCCAAAATCCATCCCTCCCTTTCACTGCTATTGCCTGCTGTGTAACCAATTTAAGTACTTTCCCCACTCATTGTTTTGCATATATCCATAACACTAAGTGTTCGCCCATCAAACCATGAATGCACTTGAGTAGACCTCCCTTACCACAAATTGTCTCCTGCTCATTTTCCCAGAACTCCCATCTGTGTGGCACCCTAGCCACACTTGAGTTAATCCTCTTCCATCCTTGGCAGACGAGATTTGTACTTTATTGTTTTGCACTTCAGTTAACTGTTTAGTGTCACTCCTTTACTTTTGCTTTACTTGTTGATTTTTAAATAATTCTAAAGGTCCCTATTGCTTGAAATTGCCTTATCAAGATAGTTTAAGTTTTGTTGTATCATTAAACTCACAATCAAGTCTTTCTAGGTGTTACTACATCAAGAGGTTAGCAGTGCCTTGTACAGACACAAATGCCCAGAAAGTAAAACTAAAAAACTTCCGTTAGAACTGAAATCTGTAACTTAGTGTTGCTAAAACAAACCAAATGGGCAGAGACAAGCTTAGAGCAGCTAGTCTGCACATCAAACAGCACTATCATCAAATCTAAGCACAATCTAACCTAGCACAGTGCCAAACCCCAGAGACCACCTAATGAGACCTCCTTATAAACCCAGTCCACGACCTACAGTAGCCCACCCAAATACAGGTTCAGAAAACATTGACATACAATTTCCAAATGTCTCCATAGCCAGCTTGGTAGATGTGGGCATTTTGAGACAATGAAGCAATTGTCATGCTCACAGACAACCACTTAATCCTTTCAAAAAACAAAACAAAAAAAAAAAAAAAGCACAGTATGCGAGAGATGCACATACACAATTTCACTGGAGGCATAACTAGTCATACAAACAAGGTTGTCAAGAACACAGACACTACATCCACCACTCATTGTGTTCACCACTCACACTCACATAGAAAAAACTACGTACTAAGGCACTAAAAAGCAATCTGCCCAAACCTCAAAGACCTCCTACACATACAAACTATCCTCAGCAATCTCTAAAGCATTCACCAAAAGCAAAATCAAACACCACATGTATTGCTACACCCAGTGGAGCCCCAAGAGTAAAGCCCATAAGGTAAGCCAACACATAATCCAGGACTTTTGTCATAAGGGACTCCATGGCACGACATACAGATGCCCCACTTGACAGACTGATGAAGCTGCAGCCAGGATCCCCTAAGTTATGCACGCATTCCAGTCATTACACCAGAGGTACAATAACACCCAAGACATTCTTTCATGGACTATACGAAGAGAGAAGCTGTTACCCTCTTTCTGAACAGGTGCGTCAGGAAGGTTTCTGAACAGGTGTGTCAGGAAGGCACGTGCCTTGTATTGAGCAGCTTTCTACACTCACCAAGGATGATGCCGCAGTATGAACAAAAGAAGATTAACTTCAAAAACTGGCATAGTTTCTGGTGTCTTTCCAGGGGGATTCAAAATTTGTCAACATGGGAGGGCATAGTTAATAGACCAAGTTGCTTTACAAAGGATGGTATGCATCCGTCTCCCCTAGGCTTCCAAATACTGGCTAAAACTTTATCCAACCCATAGAGGTTATTTTAGGCAATGCTAAATTGACAAATCTACCTACATAGCAAATAAAACCCAAATAAACCAAAAGGTGTTAATGCTCAATGCTAGGAGTCTGAACAAGAAACTCCACACCCTACAAGCTTTTCCACTCTAGAGAATAAAGACATCTGTGCTTGTTACAAAGATGTGGTTTAAATCCACAGAAAGTACTCAGGCAGTGCAAGGCTTCAGTAACTTCCATACATTTACACCATCAGCAGCACAGATGGAGGGGGGGGGGTAGTCTCAATCTATATCAGCAACAAGCTAACTATACGTTGGTTAAACAGGATGATGCCCTGGAATTTATTGACATGCAAATCATCATAGACAAAGTCCCATACCACATCCTAGCATAGCATCCTATGTCCGTAGAATCCCATAACTTAACTAGACCTACTGGAGACACTCACCATTAAACCAAATATCCTATTCATGGAAGACAAACTAACCTTCTACAGACTGGGAAACATACACTGTTTCATACTCGCAGGCATAACAATTCCTGGACTTGACTAACACAAACACCCTTGACCAGATAGTGCACACCCACCAGAGGTTCAAGCATACTGGACCTCACACTCACCCCCAATGTCACAATCTCATTAGTGAGGTTGGATCACAAAGCTGTCTTCTTTGAAATAAAAATCAACTCAACCCCAGCAAACCCTGTAACAGTTAGGAACTATTTCAAAGCAAACTACACCCTATAATTCAATAGTTTATCAAAATGCAGTACCTCTCCCAACCCAGAGTTCACAACAACCTATGGGGATATGTTCACAGAGATGGCTGGAAAACCACGTAAATGGCTATACAGAGGCTGCTGTACCTACTAGAAATAAGCCCGAAACAAAACTCTAAAAGTAGTCCAAACTGGTGGAATCCTAACCTTAATAGGGTATATAACAAAAGGAAAAAAGTCATAGCTAAAATAAGGAAGAGCAACTCCCATAATGACAGGAACTCATTAAACTAAACAGGAAACTAAGAGGACTAATTAGGTTCAACAAAGCTAATTATGAGGACAAGGCCTTCAACAACTATTGTTGAAACCTCAAATGTAGCACACAGTCTGCCATCCTAGTGATCAATGGTGTCACCTTCACTGAGCAGAGCAACATAGCGAATTTATTGCCTGACAGATTCAGCTCAAACTTCACCCTCAACTCTCCCTCCTAGTGCAACCCTTCCTCCAACTATTAACAGGCAGCAGGTCTTGGCGGCTCTCACCAAGCCCCAAAACACAGCCTCAATGGGACCTGTCAGTATCCTGGGATGCCTCCTATATGGTTGGAAACATGTACTATTAAGACCACTTAAGTCACTTTTCAACTATAGCATCAAAACAAGCTTTGTACCATGAGAATGGAAGACTGCAACAGTTATCCCACTTCACAAGAGCGGGCCATAAACCAACCCTAGAAACTACAGATCTATTAGTCTGGCTAGTCTAATATGCAAAGCCATGGTATGAATTACACTGGAAATGATCAAAGGCACAGGCAACCTTCAGAAAATGGAGCCAACCTAGTTTGGCTTTGTCAAGGGAAAATCATGACCATTAAACCTGATGGACTTCTTTCAGAAGTTCACCAAGGCAATGGATGAGGGGAAAACAGTGCATACTGCCTATCTGGACCGGGCAAATGCGGTCGATACAATACCTCACTCATTTATAGTTAAACTCAGTGAACTGGGTGTAAAACCATATGTAACTTGCTGGCTTGCCAGCTGGCTCACAAACAGGACCCAGGAAGTCAGGACTGCTGATACCACCTCCACTACGAGACTGGTCACCAGTGAGGTACCTCAAGGTGCATGCTGGGTCTGCTCCTACTCAGCATCTACTTCTTGGAGGTAAAGACTAATGTCAAGTGCCTCTGGCTGGCCAAGTTTGCAGATGACTGCAAATTGGGAGCAATCATAGATTCCCCCCATGAAAAAAAACATTTTACAAGAGGGTCTAACACAGACAGATGACTGGTGCCAAAGTTATGTACTAAAACTCAATGCCAAGAAAGGCATTATTGTGCCTTTTGGGAAAACTCATCCCAGACCAATTACTCTATTGACACCCTTAAATGTTTCCAGCTTTTTAGGAGCAGTTCCCTCAGGGAACATATGCAGACAGCAATTTTGACCAACATGTGGCCAAGGTAGTAAGAAAATCATTCTACGTCACCCAACATATAAGTAAGGGTGTGGCATCCAGGTCCAAGGAAGTCACAGTGTCATTTTATTTAGCCCTTATCATACTCATCATTGAATATAATGCTCCCTTTGGCAAATACCTGACCAAACATATGCAACAGTTGGCAAACCCACAAAGGTTCCTTACCAGGAGAATCCAGGGTATAAGCACATTCCAGGAGAAATCAGGGTATAACCACATTGTCCCATATGGATTGTCTTAAAACCCTGTGTCTATAATGTCTACTACAGGTTACTGAGAGGTGATCAAGGAGTGCCACAGAAGGCATCCTGGGTGTGAAGCCTAGCCAGATAGAATTTTATAGATAATTCTATCATTTGTAAATATCAATGTAAGACACAGACTTGTCTTAAATGTAAAGAAATACTGTTACATGTGGAACTGGAAATAAATGTGACAACAGTGCACTTTACTGACCAAAGTAAAGCATGTGGTGACCCTTTGGTGTAGACAGTGGTGCCGAGGGGTCTAGACGAACAAATTCTTTCTATTGTTTTAACCAAGAGTTAAATTGCTAGATTTAAACATGCAAATGTATTTTATTGCTCTGCTCCTGACCAGCTGCAAGATAACAAAGGGGAAATGTTAAGAATGCAAATGCAGTTTCTGTTAGCCTGGGAACCCAGGGAAGTGTGAAGAATGATGCAATGTGTAGCCTGGGAACCCCATGAAAGTGTGAAGAATGATGTAATATAAATCAAAACTGCAATTTCAATTTAAACAGAGAGAACCAAAGAGGATAAAGTATTTTTGTCTTGATCATCCAACTCATCAGCACTCTGCCTGTTTTCTTATCTACGTTTATCTTAGACTTGTGTTTTCTTTTAGAAATAGCTAGGAACTAGAAAGATTAGACTAAGTTTTTTCTGGGATGTCAGAAAGTACAGTTTTGTACCTACCATAAATGTAGATGTTAGAGTGTTCACCCTGCTGCGGCCATTACACTTGGGTTATCCTGCCGTCAGGCGGTCCCGCAGTCGGCCTGAGTTCCAAAGTCTTGGTCCTGCATCGGTTGCTGTCGCTTCTTCCCTGACGTCAGTGCGCCAGGGGTATACAAGAGGCATCCAACGCCATTTTCTTCAGTTTTTCTTGCCCCAGATGTCAGGTGCCCCCAATAGGTAGGCAATATATATATATATATATATATATATATATATATATATATATATATATATATATATATATATATGTCAGGTGCCCCCAATAGGTAGGCAATATATATATATATATATATATATATATATATATATATATATATATATAAATAAAGCAATACCTTCAGGCACAAGCAAATACACCACAGAGGTTGTATAGGACACAGTGGCATAGATAAGTTCAGCTAGTTCAGAGGGGATGGAGGGAGGGTTAACTGGACTGCAGCAGGGAGAACACTCGAACATCTACATTTATGGTAGGTACAAAACTGTACTATGTTCATCGTGTTACCCTGCTGCAGTCATCACACTTGGGTTGAATCCCAAAGCTAAGGATGGGTGGTGGAGTTAAACAGGGCTAGAAGAAGCTAGTAGGCCCTGCAAAACTGCAGTGGTAAAACCAGCTCTAGTCTTAGAATATAGGGGTAAGTGATAGTGTTTGGTGAAGGTGTGCACTGAACTCCAAGTTGCAGCTTCCAGAATATCCCTGGTTGGTACTCCCCTGAGAAAGGCTGCTGATGTAGCTGTAGCCCTGGTGGAGTGTGACCTAATGTTAGCAGGTAACGGTTTCCCATGATGCGTGCAGCAGAAACGTATGCAATGCCCTATCCATTTAGAAATGGTCTGTTTTGAGATAGCTTTTCCTTGTGATCCTGCAGCATAGGCTACAAAGAGCTGTTCAGATTTTCTGAAAGCCTTAGTTTTATCCAAGTAGTAACGTAATTGCCTGTGAATGTCCAAAGAGTGCAGGAGTCTTTCTCCTTTGTTCTGGGGATTTGGGAAAAAGGTGGGCAAATGAATGGTCTGGTTTAGGGCCACAATGGATACCACCTTTGGCAGAAAGGTAGGGTTAGTTCGTAGAGAGACTCTGTCTTGATGAAAAATGAGGAAAGGCTCCACTGCCATTAGTGCCTGTAGCTCTGAGACTCTTCTAGCTGAGGTTATTGCTAGTAGCAGGGCAGTTTTCCATGAAAGAAATTTTAAATCGGCTGAAAACGCTGGTTCAAAGGGCGGCAGTGTAAGCTTTTCCAGAACAAAGTTGAGATCCCAAGTAGGAGTTGGTGCTCTCCTGGGCGGTCTTATGTTCTTAGCCCCTCTGAGGTACCGTCTTAGGAGTGGATGTGAGAATAAAGGAGGATCCGTGCTGAAATTGCTGAGGCGTGGATCTTAATAGATGAAAAGGAAAGTCCTTTGTGCAACATCTCAGTTAAATATTGTAGAATCTGAGGAATGTTTGGATCAAGGGGATTTTGGCCTCTAGCCTGGTTCCAGGTGCAAAATCTTTTCCATTTGTCTGAATAGGTTTTTCTGGTGCTGGGCCTCCTGGCCTCCAGAATGACATCCATAAGAGCTTTGGATAGAGGAGTTGGCTGGTTGTTTAGGTAATTTGCCATGCAGCCAGGTTTAAAGTATTGAGTTGGCTGTGTAGAATCTGATTGTCTCGCTGGGTAAGCAGGTGAGGAATTTGTGGTAAAATCCATGGTGGGCCGTGGGCCATGTTCCTTAGAATTGGATACCAATGCTGGCGTGGCCAGTCTGGTGCAATGAGTATCATTTGTGGCCTCTCTAATATGACTTTCAGCAGTGCCTTTGCTAGAAGAGGCAGTGGAGGAAAGGCATACACTGTTAATGTTTTCCAACTGAATGAGAGGGCGTCCACTTTCCAAGCTTGTGGATGGAATGTCCTTGTGCAAAATTTTTGAAGTTGGTAGTTTTGGGGGCTGGCAAAGAGATCTATGTGTGGGCGTCCCCATTTTTGAGCTATCATTGCAAATACTTGTGGATCTAGTTTCCACTCGTGTGGATCCATGATGTTTCTGCTTAGGTCGTCTGCCAAAGTGTTTTTCTTTCCTGGCAGAAATTGTGCTTGTAATTGAACCTGTTAAGACAGTGCTGTGTTCCACAAGGTCATTGCTTGCCTGCATAGAGGGTAGAAATGTGTGCCCCCTTGCTTGTTTATGTACCACATTACTGTGGTGTTGTCCGTCTTTATTATTAGTTGTCCTGGGTGTAAGAGGTCCTTGAAAGCTGTTGGGGCATTCTGCACTGCTAGCATTTCTTTTTGATTGATATGCAGATGCCTTTGATCTGTAGTCCATTTGCCCTGAAAGCACTGTCCTGCCATGTGTGCTCCCCAGGCATAGTCCGATGCATCTGCTGTAATAGTTTGCCTGGCTGTGGGTAAGGTGAAAGGCTGACCCTTGTTGAGGTGACATGCCTGTACCCACCATAGAAACTCCTGATGAAGGCAGGGAATGAGTGGAATCATTGTTTCTAAGCTGTGGCTGTGCTGAGTCCATTCGCTTTTTAGGTACCATTGTAATTTCCTCATATGCAGTTTTGCAAATGGTATTAGTAGTATGCAAGATGCCATGAATCCCAAGGCCTGCAGAATTTTTCTTGCAGGGAGTTGGGTCTTTGTTGCCTTTATTTTGAAATATTGAGTCAGCTGTTGTTGCTTGTCTGGCGTGAGATAAGCCATCTGGGCCACTGTATTCGAGCTGGCACCCAGGAATATTATGTTTTGTGAGGGCACTAGTTTTGATTTCTTTTCGTTTACTGTGTACCCTAGGCAACTTAGAAGGTGTTTGACAAATACCAGATGCTTTAAAAGAATGTCCTTGCTTTCTGCTTGAATAAGGCAGTCGTCCAGGTAGGGGTATATTTGAATTCCTCTTTGTCTGCAGTATGCAATTACTGGTGCCACGCATTTTGTGAAGACCCAGGGCGCAGTAGATAAGCCAAAGGACAGTGCAGAGAATTGAAATTGTGTTGAACCTGCAATGAAGCGGAGGTATCTTCTGCAATTTTGTCTGACAGGGACATGCAGGTATGCCTCCTTGAGGTCCAACGTTACTAGCCAAGCATTCTTGCTCAGCATGGGAAGAAGCTGCTGTAGTGTTAGCATCTTGAATTTTGGTTCTTGCAGATAGGTATTCAGAATTGAAAGATCCAGAATGGGTCTCCATGCTTTGTCTTTTCTTGGGACTAGAAAGAGTCTTGAGTAAAATCCTTGTCCTTGCTCCTGTGTAGGTACCTGTTGAATGGCTCTCATTGCCATGAGAGCTGTAATTTGTTTTTGTGCCTCTGCGCATTGATTTGGTGGCAGGTTTGGCATTCCTTTTTTCCTTGGCAAGGTATGAAAGTGGAATCTGTATCCTTGTGAGACAATGTTTAGGACCCATTTGTCTTTTGTGATGATGTGCCAGTTGTCTGCAAAAAATGCTAATTTTCCTCCCAAGGGAGCTGCCAGGAGAGATTTGCTTGGTAGTTTGAGGATTGAGTCATTGTGTTTGTCTTCTGCTAGCTTGGGCCTGTCTTCTCCTCCTTTCTGGGTAGCAGTACCCCATTGGCGAGGCTTGTAAGGGCCTTGTGACTGACCTCTGCCCCTTGGGCATCTGTATTTGCCCCTCTGTGATCTGTCAGAAGCTGAAAAGGACCAGTTTTTTTGTTGGCCAATTTCTGCTGAAACGAGGGGGTTGTACCTGTAAGAAATCCTTGACCGTCTGCATAGACTTTGCCTTATCCTCAATTTTCTTTAAGACCTTTTCTGCTTTGACACCAAATAATACATCCTGCTGTAAAGGTGCATCCAATAATTTTGCTTTAACATGATCAGGCAGGGTTTGTTCTTTTAACTAAGCATGTCTACGTATGACAGACCCAGTAACAGCTGCTCTACAGGAAGCTTCCAATGAATCAAATCCACATTGTAAAGTATGTTTGCCCACCTGTTCAGCTGCATGCAACAGATCTCGCATTTCCTTGAATTCAGACTGTTCTTTATGTGTGCTCATTTTTTGCTTTAATTGAGACATTAGGAATTGCTGATATTTCAGCATGTGAAACTGACAATTTAATGCTCTCATAGCCAGAGTTGCTGAGGTGTATATTTTCTTTCCCCATCTATCTAGGGCTCTGGAATCCCTTTCAGAGGGCACAGGATTTTTAGCCATAGAAGCTTTAGCCCCCTTGGGACCCTGGGAAATTGTTTCTGGGTCAGCCACAGGGCTTTTATAAAGGAATTTGTGTGAGTCAGGCACTCTGTAGTATCTGTCTGGTTTGGCTGGAGCAGGAGGTAGAGAGTCTGGAATTAGACTAGACTCCAAGTAAACATCATCCACAATATCTAAAACTGGAGGGATAGCAAGTGGTCTCTGCTGGGGTAGTAAAAGGAACTCTCGGAGCCTCTTCTTAGAATCAGAGTAGTCCTGGCCTTCCCAGTGGAAATGTTCCCTCATGGTATGTAAAATCTCCCCAAAGGAGTAGTCTTCAGGGGGAGATGCTGAGGGGATATAGTCTTCAGCATCAGAGTCTTCATAAGGGGGAAAAGTGTAATCCTGTTCCTCAGAAGAATCTGAGGAAATTGAAACCTGGTCAGAGGAAGCATAACCCTCCTCTTGTCTTGGTCTTTTATCTGGAGGGGGATGGGAACCCCTGATTAGGATAATCAAATCTACAGCCATTTTAAGCATCTGTTTCTTAGGCATGGGGCCTTGAACTGTAGACTGATGTACAGTCTTTTTTGGTTTTAATGGAGTTTTAAGCTTAGTGTGTGAAAAATATGTATTAACATATGTGTGCAATGCTTATTTTAATAAGGGAAGATTTAAAACATTTTTATTCTATATGTAGCATTAGTTTTATTTGAGACTGCAAATGTGCTTTTCTGAAATTGTGCTTTCTGACACTGCAAGATGCACTCTGACTTAGTTTGCTAGCACAGCAAAATACATGTTTATGCCTTGGAAATGTACTGGAAAGCAGGTGATTTTCTGCTAGGTCAGGAAATTAAAAGGAGAATAATAATAATTTCTGTAGATCCATTCATTATAGACAATAAGCTCTGTTCGAGTTGATGAAAAAGTGCACAAGCTGTAAGATAGTTGGATATAAAGAACAATAAACTGCTTCAGAAATCTGAACTTGCATTGTGCTTAAATTAGCCATAGTACCTAGACTTGTAACATCACATAGTAAGAAAGTTATAATTGACCAGTTTACTGAAAAATCTTTTTTAAAACTTTGAAGAGTCAGCTAGAAGTATGGGAAATATCTATAAAATAACAGAATTGTGAACTGGTGATCTGCTACGTCAGTCGTAGTGGGCAATGTCTTGAAAGAAAGGTATGATAACTGTGACACTTCCTGATTTAGCCAGACAAACTCTGTAACTGCATTTTTTGTCTCCTTGCGCAAGAATAAAGTTACCTGAACTGAACCTTATGCTTTTGGTCTTTTTAATGTATTTTTCTCTAACATTTTTTGGTCCTTCGGGAGCCGGAAACCCTCGTTTAGCCTGGGATCAGATGGGCCAGGTGGCATGAAACTGCGCAGGGAAGATACCACACCGGATCTTCTTCATTGAAAGACCTCCGACTGAACTGTCGTGCAAAAGTGGCCAGCCACTTTTCTGATCTATGACTGAAGGCGGGTTCCATTTGAACAGTGAATGACCAATCGCTGAGGCTCAGGTAAGGTGAATCTACTTTTTTCTGTTTTAGATCAGGGACTTGATTATATTTGTTCTGTAAGACAGAAATATTGCTATCTTGTCATAGATCAGGGAAACAGAATAAGTAGGCAGGTAGTCTGAAGAGACTGTAAACACTTGGTGGTACCACATTAAAAACAAAAGGGTTACGTAACATTTAAAAAAAAAAAGGTTAGAACAAAATGGGTAATACATGCACAAAAACAAAAAGACCCCAAAGCCCACCGTTAACCAAAGACGCAAAATATATGCAATCACAGTGCGCCGACAACATTAAATATTATACTAAATGGGTTAATAAATATGAATTTGATGGGAAACTAGAAAGATCCTCGTTTATCAAACTTATTAGACAGTTAAAAAACGATTCTAAAGGTCGGGTTAAAAAACAGCGTAAACTAGGAGTTTCTCAGGCACACAGGTGGATTGAGGAAGCAAACCGAAGAGAACAAAAGAATAAAAATTCAAAAGCAATGTTTCTAGACAAAGAGGATAACTTGGTTATAGCATCAGCCCTCCGCCTCGGTTTCGGTTCCCTTACCAGTTCCCTTACCGGAATATGAAGCAAAAGAACAAACTGACCCACCTCCGCGATATCCAGTTGTTCCTATAAAACCACTACCGTTTGTTAGAGATCCTATCGAGACTAGGTCTCGAACACGTAATTTAAAAGGGGATATTGAATTATATCAAATGAATGGAAATTCACGGGCTATGAGTGAAGAAGAGATATGCCCACTCATAGAAGTACCAAATCCTCAGGCAGGACAGGAAGGGCAGAACCCAACTCTCTTAGTATATAGACCGTGGACACCGAAAGACGTCTGGAAAGCCACAGAGGGAATCCCCCATCCAAAAGTTAATTTTAGAAAGTTCTTAGAAGACTTACAGGGCATGAGGTTAAGTTATCACTTAAATGGAGAAGTAGAAAAATAGATAAATAGTAGGTCCAGATTGGCACATGATCAGTGGCAACTGGAATCCCCGTGACGCTGCACTTAGACCCCCCTCCCACATAGCAGCGCAGAACTAGACAACAGAGTGAAAGGTATGACAGACCGAATTTCTGAGAAATGGAAGCCTAGGGCAGACTGGACTTGCATTAATCAATGCATCCAACAAGAAAGTGAAACTGTTGATAGATATTATTCCAGATTATTGGAATGCTTTAACAATCACTGTGGAATGCAAGTGCCTGAAGATCAGACACAAGATTCCCCATATGAGCAGCAGTTAAAGAATGCATTTTTGAAAGGCAGTATTGCACCCATAAGTAGTTTTATTACTAAACATATGGTAGACCATCGTACAAGCAGATTACAATCACTGTTTGAATATGCTAGACATGCCGAGAGGCATTTTTACAACAAAAAGAAAAAGAAAGCCCAAGTATTTGCTGCAGAAGATGGAGAAGTTTATTTAGTACAGTCCGGACAAAAGGGCAAAAAGAATGCCCAGGGAAATAAACAATCTGATCAGCGATCAGAGGACTTTGAAGGGAGAAAGAAAAGAGGTGAGTGCTTCAAATGCGGGAAAAAAGGACACATGGCAAGGGATTGCAGGACAAATAAGAAATCAGCAGTGGAAGACAAAAACAATGAAGGTGAGGACTGGCTATATGAAAGTCAGGAATCACTAGATAGGAACAATAGAGAAAAGACAAATGACAATGTGATAGAAGGAGCAGAGAATGTGATAGTAGAGGAAGTGCAGGAAGCTACCAATAGTGAAGAAAACGAAATATTAGACCTAGCCTTACTGAGCTTAGAGCTCTATTTGGCTGACACAAAACCAGAAGTGACGCTCCTGGTAGAAGGGAGGGAAGTCAAATTCTTGTGTGATTCAGGGGCATCACGGACCCTGGTACACCCCTCCAAGCTACCAGAAAATTCAGAATCACATGACTTTATACTTGTAAAAGCAGCTAATGAACAGCTGTATCGGGAGCATCTCTCCCATAACATTACAATAACAGATCCCGTTTCAGGATTAACCCAGAAAAGCAAAATTGTTGTTTCTGCAAAATGACCAGTGAACCTTTTGGGCAGAGATCTTATGCAACTATTAGGCATAGCAGTAGTTCCAACCATGCAGGGTATGGAAGCACAGCGACAGACCAATACTTCTGCAGTGCAAACGGAAGGTAAGACATTTTACTGGAACAGCCAGGACTTAGTTACAACTGGCCCTGGAGCAGTGACTGAAGAGTTAATGAATGTAGCTATCAGTAAGTTCCCCTCCCTTTGCATTGACATACAACACCTGTTACACTGTACTCTGTATTATTGTAATACACCAGGACCTGACAAAGAATACGAACAAGAACTGTTTAAAAATCATGCAAACAGATTAGTACTATGTAATTTGTACTGGGACACGAAAGGGAACAGTGTAGTTAGCTGTTCCTTACTCCAGGAGTTCTTTTCACTTTACAAATCAAATCTAATACCGCATGTTAGTTTAACTAAGGAGGAAAATTTAAAATGGATAGACCTAGGAGAAAAAGTCACAAAATGGGAAAAACAGACAGAATCAGAACTGTCAGAACAGGGAATACAAAGACAGAAACTGAACTGGATAACACAAACACATCCAGCTGTACACTTGCAGTCCAGCAAAGACAGCTGAGAAATCCTCTTATTAGAAGAGGAAGAAAAAGCTTTGTTAGACACACCAGAAACTCTCTGGTCAACAGGAAAATCAGACGTAGGACTAATTCGCACAGCAGGACCAGTTACTATCACACCAAAATCAGCATTCAGACCACAAAAGAGACAGTACCCCTTGAGAAAAGATGCAGAGGCAGGTATTAAACCTATCATAGCAGCTTTACTTAAGAAGGGAATACTGGTGGAATCCCCTGATTCACCATGTAACACACCCTTATTCCCAGTTAGAAAAGCAAACGGAGAATGGCGTATGGTCCAAGATTTACAAGCTGTAAATGACGCAGTAATACCAAGAGCACCTACGGTGCCAGATCCACATACCTTGTTGAATGATTTAAAACCTCAACAGAAGTACTTTTCTGTGGTAGATATCAGCAATGCATTCTTTTCGATACTGATACACCCTGACAGCCAGTATTGGTTTGCATTTACATTTCAGGGGAAACTGTATACATATACACGACTACCACAGGGTTATAGTGAAAGTCCAACAATATTCTCACAAGAAATGGCAAGTAATCTAGCGGGATTTATCCCACCGAAAGGTAGTCAAATTTTACTTTATATTGATGACATCCTGCTGGCTGCCCCTACCCAGCAAGATTGTAAGGAAGATACTATAGCATTATTAAAATTCTTAGCAGTAGAAGGACACAAAGTAAGCAAAAATAAATTGCAACTTTGGAGAAAACAAGTGAAATACCTTGGATATGTAATATCCAAAGATGGCAGAACACTAGATGAGGACAGAAAAGTAGCGATTTTACAAGCACCAAAACCCACAACCAAGAAGTAAATGATGTCCTTCCTGGGTACGACTAATTTCTGTCGGAGCTGGATCCCAAACTATGCTTTGGAATCTGCACCTCTAACCGACTTGATTTTCAAGAAGCCTATGGCAGCACAAGATTTAATACAATGGACACCAGAAGCAGAATTAACTTTCTGCAAGCTAAAATAATTAATAGCATCATCATTAGTTTTAGGATTACCAAATTATCACAAACGTTTTTTCCCAACTGTAGAATGCAAGCAAGGTTATATGACATCAGTATTGACTAAACAGCATGGGGACAAGCAACGCCCCATTGCTTATTATTCATCACAACTGGACCCAGTGGCGAGGTCTCTACCCCACTGTGTACAAGCAGTAGTTGCAGCTGCAATGGCAGTGCAGGCTTCGGCCTCAGTAGTGTTATTCCACCCTCTCACATTGAGAGTGCCTCATGCAGTCGCAATCATTTTACTACAAGAAAAAATAGCATATCTTTCCCCTGCTAGGCATCTTTCTTGTATGACTATATTGCTGAGCCAACCTCACAGACAAATTAACGATGTACTACTTTGAATCAGTCTACCTTGCTCCCAACTCCTGTGGATGGCACACCCCATAACTGCCTGCAGGTAATTGAGCAAAAGACACTGCCTAGAAAAGATCTCACGGATGTTCCCTTGGATAATGCCGAGGTGACATTACGTGGATGGCTCATGCAAAAGGAGTCCTACAGGACAGAACCTAACAGGTTATGCAGTAGTTTCTGACACTGAGATTGTAGAAGCGAAATCTCTACCACATAACTTATCTGCACAAGCAGCAGATTTGATTGCCTTGACACGGGCATGTACCTTAGCAAAGGGTAAAAGTGTAAACATTTTTACAGACAGCCAGTATGCTTTCTCTACTGTACATGTTTTTGCACAACAATGGAAGAATCGAGGAATGGTGACATCTACTGGAAAACCGATTAACCATGCACAGTTTATTTAGATTTGTTAGATTCTATTCAGTTGCCTCAGAAAGTAGCTATTTGTAAATGCATAGCTCATACAAAACAACAAGATAGGATTTCAAAAGGCAATGCGAGAGCTGACACAGCTGCAAAGCAAGCAGCCTCAGAAGTATTTCTTTTGAACAAGGAATTACAACCTTCTGAGATTTTAGACTTAGAAATGTTGAAAACAATGCAGACACTTACTACACAGGCTGAAAAACAAAAATGGAAAAGACGAGGAGCAATTCTCAAGGAAGGGCTGTACATCTCCAAAGAGGGAAAACCAATATTACCGTCTAATTTATTTAGATATGCAGCTTTGTTGAGCCATGGGCAGAGCCATGTCTCAACAGGGGGGATGGTACAGTTAGCGAATCGGGTGTTCGCTACGTATGGGTTTTCAAACTACACTAAAAAATTTTGCCTGCCATGTCACACTTGTAATAAACATCATGCACAAGGGGCATTAAAGCCCAAGCAAGGGAGTTTCCCTACACCACCGTATCCGTTTCATACTATCTGTATGAATTTCATAGAATTGAACAAATGTGAAAACAAAAAGTACTGCCTTGTCATTGTGGATATGTTCTCCAAATGGGTGGAGGCCTTTCCGACTAGTAAACCAGATGCAGCCACTGTTGCAAAGACTCTAGTTAAAGAGATTATTCGTAGATTTGGCATACCGGAAAGGATCTACAGTGACAATGGTACACATTTCGTTAACCAAACTATACAACAGCTAAGTCAGTATTTTGGGATTTCTTTAAAACATCACTGTGCATATCACCCTCAATCTGCAGGGTTGGTAGAAAGGCACAATGGAGTTTTAAAGAATAAACTTAGGAAACATAACAGAAACACAGAAGAATTGGGTGTACTGTTTGCCCCTGGCACTGTTGAGCATGAGAACTGTTCCGAATGCAAAAGGACTGACACCTTACGAAAAGATTTTCGGAAGAGCTTATTATATACCTCAGTGGAAACCTCTCTTGCCTGCAGACCAGAAAGCAGACTGGACACTTGCAGACTACATGAGGAATATGCTAAATAACAAACATCTTTTACAGTTTAATTCTGTTTCAGATAAAGACCAAACTAACACCTCCGAAGTAGCAGTAGCCCCAGGCACTTGGGTCTGGGTGAAGACAATCAAAAAGAAGAATTGGACGACACCAAAGTGGGAAGGTCCGTATCAAGTACTGCTGAACACGCCCACAGCAGTCAAGATTGCGGAACGATCATCTTGGATTCATTTGACACACTGTAAACTAGTCAAAAACTTTGAACTTGATAAAACTCTTGCTAACACACAGCAGCAATAAAAATGACGACAAGACATAGAGACAATAGGAATACTGAACGATTTCAGCAGTATATTCAGCAGTGTTGCATAATCATCTTAATAACTGCATTAGTGACAATGTTCTTTTTGCTGTGGCTTTTGCTGTGGCCTTTCTTTTCTTCAACCACACCAGCTAGACTGAATAAACGTGATTCAACATTCATAGACTGGCATCCGAACTTTAACACTTACCAAGCAATTAAATATGTGTATGCTGAGACTTTTAATATTTCAAATTGTTGGATTTGCACAGCAATACCAACAGCATACGGGGGATTATTGATGGCTGCTGTCCCCCTAGGGGTCAATGAGACCTGGGAAAACTTGATTTTTGAGACTATACCTGTGAACTCTAGAGACAAAATTGCATTATTTCTGCCTGTTACACAAACAGGAATCGTATGCTTTTTTAAGAATGACACTAGTCAAGTAGGTTGGAGTAGATGTAATGTTACTATCTCTTATAAATGTTATATTAAACCTAAAAATACTAAAAATACAGAAACAATTTGTGATACAGATTATGACTCGTACGAGTCCCTACATAAAACTGTCAGTGATATACAACATAATCCTATTCTTTTAAAGCAACTGACTATTATAGATAAGAAAATGTTTCATGTAGGGAAGGTGTATATCAATACTAAGGTAGAAAACTGTTATTTCATATGTGGGAAAAAGGCATACAAATGGTTGCCTGAGAATTGGCCCGGCAGTTGTTTTTTGGGTTACCTGGTCCCGGCCATACGACACACTACAGCTTTGCCTCATGGGAGAATTTGAAACGTCAGAGATGTCGCAAAGAAACCTGAAAATCCAATCAAGAAACCGGAGAATCCAGTGGGACAGATTGTAGCAGGCTGGAGGAACCATAACTCCGTGAAAGACAAAAGTAAACTAGCACACATGGACTTGAGTGACACTATCATATCCTGGGCTGGCATAGCCCCTGCATATGGTGCAGTTAAATCAATTTGGGAACTGAGAAAGCTATCCAAACTCCTCGAGGTCATGAGCAATGCAACTTTTTCTGCTCTTGAATTAATGACTGATGAACTGAATGCAATGAGAACTGTGGTGCTTCAAAACCGCATGGCTCTTGACTTCACCCTAGCAGCGAGAGGTGGTACATGCGCTTTAATCAAAGATGAGTGCTGTTCGTTCATTCCTGACAATAAGCACGAAATTAATGACCATTTGGAAGTGATCCAACAAGTGTCAGACATGACCAGGCCAGGCCCAAACCCACTGACGGACTTTTTCCAGAATTTGTTTGGGGGGTGGGGTTCCATCCTAATGAACATCCTAATTGCCATTTGTGTGGGATTACTATTGTTAGGAGCATGCATTTGCTGTGGAATTCCCTGCATGAAAAAATTAATCAAAGATTTTATAGACATGTCAGTTTCTGAGACTTTGTATTAAAGTACTGAAATTGAAGAACTGTTGAAAAAGGAAACCCTTTCATAAGTTTAAAATGAATGACTCTCTTAGCTGCAAATCCTCAAAGGAAGAGGTTAGGAGAAGAAAACAAACTGTTTATGCTTATGAAATAGAATAAAAAGTATTAACAGGGGGGAAATGTTAGAAAAATATGTATTAACATGTGTGTGCAATGCTTATTTTAATAAGGGAAGATTTAACACATTTTTATTCTATATGCAGCATTAGTTTTATTTGAGACTGCAAATGTGCTTTTCTGAAATTATGCTTTCTGACACTGCAAGATGCACTCTGACCTAGTTTGTTAGCACAGCAAAATACATGTTTATGCCTTGGATATGTACTGGAAAGCAGGTGATTTTCTGCTAGGTCAGGAAATTAAAAGGAGAATAATAATTTCTGTAGATCCATTCATTATAGACAATAAGCTCTGTTCGAGTTGATGAAAAAGTGCACAAGCTGCAAGATAGTTAGATATAAAGAACAATAAACTGCTTCAGAAATCTGTACTTGCATTGTGCTTAAATTAGCCATAGTACCTAGACTTGTAACATCACATAGTAAGAAAGTTATAATAGCCCCATAGCTATTCTCTCTCCACTCTCCAAAATACTAGAGAGATGCATACACTCTCAGGTCTCACACTACCTCCTTACTAACAACCTCCTTTCCAGTACTCAGCATGGTTTCCGACCAAACCATAGCACCACCACTGTCTTACTCTCCTTTACTAACACTATCCTTCAGCATAAAAACAATGGCTATCTCTCCTCTGCTACTTTCCTAGACCTATCTCAAGCATTTGACATGGTCCCACACAAACAACTTATCTCTGTCCTCAATAACCTATCCTTCCCACAATCAGTCACCAACTGGTTTCAGAGTTACCTGTCTGACCGCCAACAATCCGTTGTATGGCAGAATGACATATCTCCCCAACTAACTGTCTCCATAGGGGTTCCCCAAGGATCCATCCTTGGACCCCTACTTTTCTCTGTTTACACCAATAATCTAGCCTCTGCCACCAAACATGGCACACTCATCCAATACGCAGATGACTCGACCATCATCTGCTCAGCCCAGTCCCTACCCAAACTGCAAAAAGTCACACAGGAAGCCTTTTCCTCTGTTGAAACATGGTTATCCAATGCCCAATTAATACTCAATCCAAACAAAACTAAACTACTCATCTTCCAACCCACCAAACATACTCAAAACAACTCTCACTTTAACATCACAGCAAAAGACAACACCACTATATACCCAACTGAACACACCAAATTGCTAGGCGTGGAAATAGACAAACTAAAATTTGACATTCACATATCCATGACCATAAAAAAAGTCCACAAAAAACTAGGAGCATTATACAGAAATAAACAATTTCTCACCAAAGCAGCAAAGATTTCAATAGCAAATTCTCACCTTATCTCCACCCTACTTTATTCCTCTCCAGTATATACCAACCTAAGGCAATGCGATCTAAACAAGCTAGAGACCTGCTACAACAAAATTGCCAAATTCGCCACAGGGGCATCCTACCGTAGTCACCACTGTCTCTCACTTGCTGAACTGGGCTGGCTTGAACTCCCTCACCTCCTTCAGTGGTATCAACTCTCACTCGCCCACAAACTAGTAAACCATCCACTAAATGTCCCATCCCTCCAGAATCTACTCCAACCCTATCGCACCACCAGACCATTAAGATCCAGCAACAAAAATCACTTGCAGATCACTAAAGCCAATAACTCTGCTGGTGAAGCACTATTCTCTTGCGCCATAGCCAAATTATGGAACTCACTCCCAACCACAATTACCTCTGTACCATCATGCACCAACTTCAAAACTTTATTAAAAGCGCACCTAAAACATGCTGGCTATGCCCTTGCAACTCCCACTCTAATATCATCCACCCCATCCAACTACTACCTTTCTTTCACCTCCACTAACTACCTTGATGATAGCAAGCTCAGATGCTCATAAGCCTAGTACTTATTATACAGCAGGAACTTCTCATTGTTACATTTGTTAATGCCTGTTATGTACTTCACAGATAAAGATTCTAGTTGTCTACTGATGTACTATGTTCTTCATCTGTAAATATGTTGTAAGTAATTTCTATGTTAAATTGTTAATCGCTATGTAATCCAATGTAACTACTGTCTGTTTATTTTACTGTGGAGCTTTTCTCCCCGGGCCTCCGCTGAAAATGGACCCACGTCCAGTCGGACACTCCCGGTCAACAAATTTAAATAAAATAAATAAATAAATAAATTGACCAGTGGTCATCAAGGCCATCCTGTTTACTGAAAAATCTTTTTTAAAACTTTGAAGAGTCAACTAGAAGTATGGGAAATATCTATAAAATAACAGAATTGTGAACTGGTGATCTGCTACGTCAGTCGTAGTGGGCAATGTCTTGAAAGAAAGGTATAATAACTGTGACACTTCCTGATTTAGCCAGACAAACTAACTGCATTTTTTGCCTCCTTGCGCAAGAATAAAGTTACCTGAACTGAACCTTATGCTTTTGGTCTTTTTAAAGTATTTTTCTCTAACACTTAGCATAAGACTTAATGGTGAGTGTAGTCTGTCTGAAGACATTTTCTGCAACCGAAGGTGTTTCCACTGCACCGGGGTCTCCTTCTGCTCCGGTGTCGGAAGGGCCTAATGAAGATGGCTGCGTCGGCCTAGTACACTCCGCTTGAGAATCTGCAGCTGTCTGGGGTTCCAATTCTGCGGTCGTCAGGGGCTGCGTAGGCGCCTGACTAAAAACCGGAGAACCGGAGACAGGCCCAGCAGAGGCCTCGGAGTCTGGCTTGTTCCTAGGCTGCCTGTCCTTATCCTTGCGTTTTTTTATGCATGCCGGTCGTCGGCTGCTCCAACGGCATGATATAATTAAATTTCCTACCAAAGTAATGTCGTGCGAAGTCAAAACGGCGTTTGATAGTTTGTTTATTAAACCTAGCACAAAACTGACAACCTGTGATGTCGTAGTCTGGGCCTAGGCAAGGAATACAATAAGAATGAAGTCCTTATGAGGTATTTGCTTCCCACAAGAAATGCAATTGTTAACTTTTTCTGACATCGGACTGAGGCAAGAAAAGGTTCCCCAACGGGGTACTTAGATTTATTGAAGACTTCGGACTGAAATTCGATTCGAAAATCTCAGGTGTCGGCCGACCAGCACTTGCGAGCTGCTTCTGCTTCGGGCACTGTGCGGCAAGAAAGACTGGAGAAAATGGCGTTGGATGCCTCTTATATACCCCTGGCGCACTGACGTCAGGGAAGAAGCGACAGCAACCGACGCCGGACCAAGACTTTGGAACTCAGGCAGACTGCGGGACCGCCTGATGGCAGGATAACCCAAGTGTGATGACTGCAGCAGGGTAACACGATGAGCATCTGTACTACTGAATTATTTTAAATATTTCCCTATGATCTCTGAACTCTTAACTAGCACTATGTGGTAGAAAGTATTGTCTTGTGCTTTTATTATTTATTATTAAATATTTTAAAAACCTTCAACTGTGGCTGTTTTGTGTAGAGATAATTTAAGTTCTAGGGTACATTGCATATTTATAGTGATTACTGTAACAAGTCACTCTAATAAGCATTGACTGTTTAGTTATACTACCAATTGGATAATAATATTGCACAGTAATAATTGGACACCCTTTTAAGGGCCTTTGAGTAGCTGATAAATATTAGCTGGGTGGTGGCAGGTGCTACTACCATATAGTCTCAGTGATAGGGGCACAGCTGGAGAACCTGTGCCAGCCTTTCCCAGGAGTGTCTGTGTGGTTGTATAAACTCTCATCTCAAAGTGTGTGTGTCAGCTACTTGGGCAGGGACACGAAGCACTGGCTGGACAGAGAGGGTGCTGGAGGTTTTAGCTTGCCCAGCTTGGCTGAGATCTGGACCCTATAGCTGTGCCAGTGGGGAGTCTTATTGGGGACCTGGAGAGCAAGACAGCGACCAGCCCCGGACTGTGATCTCTGTGTGCACTTAAAGGAAATTGCACTTTACTGTGTGTATTATTTGTTATCCTTTCCTTCATATATGAGACGCCCTCTATGGTGTTATTGGGGTGGATTGAGGCTCCTTGATTGCTGGGACAGGGCATGGATGTCACATATTGATTGGTGGCAGTGGCTGGGATATCCACATCACATATTAATTGGTGGCAGTGGTTGGGATAGCCACACCATATTAATTGTTTGGCAGTGGTGAGATATCCACACCACATATTAATTGGTTGACAAATACTAACTGGCTTGTAGTGGTGTGGGTAGAGTGAATTCCTGTAGCTTGGGTACAGTGAGCTTTGAAGGTGTTTTGTACTCTAAATCAGCCATGCAGTGAATACTCAGAGTTCAGATCACAATTGTTTTATTTCTTTTGTTAGCTTAGTTAGTCAGGGTGAGCAGGCAGCATGTCAGCAGAGGAGTATGGAAAGCTGACAAGGAGCCAGCTGGCGGAGATGTGCCAGGCTAAGGGACTGGTGCATGGAAACCTGACTAAGGCAGACCTGATTGCACCCTTGATTACAGCTGCATCAGAAAACAGCAACCAAGAGGACAAACGGACTGGCAGTGTAGATCTAATACCCTCGGAGGATGGACAGCTCAACCTTTCTGCAGAGGACTTAAAAATCCATCTGGAGCTAAACAGGCTTGAGTTGGAGGCCAGGCGTTTGGAGATAGAGCCGAGGAAAATGAGAGGCAGAGGAAGCATGAAAGAGAAATGCTGACTCTTCAGAGTCATGGAAGTAATGGAGAAGGGAGTAACTGGATCCCAGAAGCACAACAGGTCAGTAAATTTCTTCCACAGTTTAATGAGGGGGATAATTCTGATAGTTTCATTCATATGTTTGAGAGGGTATGCAAACAGTATGGTGTTGACCAAAGGCTCTGGGTACAGTTCTTGACCCCCTTACTCCATGTTAAACCTGTAAACGTATTGTCTAAAATGTCTGACGTTGCATGTTTTGATTATACTGCTGTAAAAAAAATGCCTATTAGGGTTTAAGCTAACACTGAAATGTATAGGAAAAAGTTTCATGAGCATGGACGCAAGGAAGATGAAAGTGTGTGTGTGAATATGTTGCTGAACTGAGCACTTATTTCCATAGGTGGGTGATTGGATGTGAGGTCACCACTTTTGAAGGGCTGGCAGACATTTTGGTGAGGGAACAAGTCCTTAGCAGTTTGCCTGAGGACATGATGATCTGGTTAGCTGATGGACAATGTGCTACTTCAGATGAGTTGGGGAAGAAGGGAGACCTATACCTGGCAAGCAGGGCAGCCCTGCACAAGAAGAGGTCCCCCAGTACTGCTCATGGGTCTAAAGGAACCCATGGTGGGCAGCACAGACTGCCCCATCAGAATCTGCCAGTAGCAGGGGAAGCCACTAGTTCAGGTACACGTCCAGGAGCTAGGGTTAAATGTTTTGAATGCAACCAGTGGGGCCATGTGGCATACAGGTGTTCACAGAGGCAAGGTGGGGAACAAAAGGTGAGGGAGCCAGTAAGTGGGAAAGACAAAATGCCAATAGAAGGTTGTCTCGAGACAACAGGGATACCGAACTATCATCCTGCAGATGTCCTGATAGGGAAGGATTTGGATGAGGCAGTAACATGTGCTTATGCAGTTACACGAGGGTCAGGCTAGGAGACAAGTATGTGGGTCTGGTAGGCTGGGGGAGACCCAGACAGACTGCATACTTGCAGCCAAGACTGGTGAGGTGGTTACTTCAGGGAGTGAGTTGCACTGTAGCAGTGAGACTGAAAGTGAGCCGCAGCTGCCTGGGGGTACTGATGGTCCCTTGGACAGAGTGACTGCAACGGTAGAGGTGGGTAGTAGTACCCAGGCTGACAGTGAGGAACCACCGTCAGAGGATGCCAGACTTCCTGTGGAAGGGGAGCTGGGAAGGGTTACAGGAGAGAGTTGAGACATGCACAGCTCTCAGACCCTACATTGCAAGGCCTGAGGCAGGTAGCTAGGGAGGCACCTGATTCTCAAGGAAATGGGGACTCTGTATACTGGGACAAAGGGTTACTATACAGAGAGTGGACCCCTGAGGGAGGGCTAGAAGGTGAGAGAGTACAGCAGTTGGTAGTGCCTAGGGCCTATAGTCTGGCGCTTCTTGCCATAGCCCATGATATTCCCTTTGCAGGTCATATGGGCATAAAACATATAAAGAGGCATATTATGCAGAACTTCTACTGGCCTGGAATTTCCAGAGATGTAACAGGGTACTGCAGGACCTGTGAGCAGTGCCAAAAGGTAGGCAAGGCAGGAGACAAGGTGAGAGCTCCTTTGATGCCTTTGCCTGTGAATGAGGAGCCATTTCAGAGGGTAGCTATGGATATTGTGGGTCCTCTGAATACCCCAAGTTCCACAGGGAAAAAGTACATCCTAGTGGTAGTGAATTATGCTACATGATACCCTGAGGTAGTGACTTTGTCCTCAATTGAGGCACAGAAGGTGGCAAATGCTTTGTTAGAGATTTTCAGCAGGGTAGGTTTCCCAAAGGAAATACTGACTGACAGAGGTGCCAATTTCATGTCAGACCTGCTGGTTTGTCTGTGGAAGTCCTGCAGGGTGAGGCACATGAAGACCACCCCCTACCATCCCCAGACTAATGGTCATGTTGAGAGGTTAAACTCTACAATCCAGTCCATGCTACGGGCATTTGCAGATCAGTTTAAGAGGGAGTGGGACAAATATTTGCCCTATCTGTTGCTGCTTACAGAGAGGTTCCCCAGGAATCCACAGGTTTTTCACCCTTTGAGTTGCTGTATGGGCATAGAGTGAAGGGACCTCTAAATTTAATTCAAGATGAGTAGGGGAAGGTGAGTGAGAGTCTCACAAGGAGTCTGTTGTGGCATACGTCCTAAACCTCAGGACAAGGCTCACAGAACTCATGGGCTTGGCCCAGGAGAACCTGGCAGAAGCCCAACAACAGAAAAAGGTGTGGTATGACAGGAATCCTCGAGCTACAGAGTATGCTGTGGGGCAGCAGGTAATGGCTCTCATTCCTGTCAAACACAACAAGCTGCTTGGGAGGGACCCTACAAGGTGGTAAGAAAGGCAAGTGATGTTAATTACATGGTGGAACTGCCAGGTAGAAGGTCGGGGGACAAATTGTACCATGTTAACATGATGAAACCTTACCATGATAGGGAGGCCCTTGTGCTGAGCATTTGCAGTGGATTGCAGGAGGAGTCTGAGGGAGATCTGGGGACTGATCTCCACAGTGAGGCTCAGGCTGACACCTCAGTGGAAGGGGTAGCAATGCCCCAGCAGCTATCTCCTTCCCAGGTTCGAGACATCCGAGCAGTGTTCCAAGAACTTGGGGACATGTTCACTGGGAAACCAGAATGTACCCGCCTGGTGCAGCACCAGGTGAATACAGGACCCCAAAGGCCCATCAGGCAGGCCCCTTATAGAGTGCCTGAGAGAGTCAGACTCTAAGGGAGGAGGTACAGGAGATGTTGGAACTAGGGGTGATTCAAGAGTCCAACAGTCCCTGGGCCTCCCCAGTGGTGCTATTGCCAAAGAAGGATGGCAGCACCAGGTTGTGTGTGGACTACAGGAAATTAAATGGTCACACAGAGTCAGATGCTTACCCAATGCCTAGGACAGATGAGGCCCTAGAGCAGCTGGGTGGGGCTACATATCTTACAACCATTGATCTTACCAAGGGTTACTGGCAGGTGCCCTTGATTCCCAGTGCTAGACAGAAGTCAGCCTTTGTGACTCCTTTTGGCTTGTATGAGTTCACAGATGCCCTTTGGGATGAAGAATGCTCCAGCGACTTTCCAGAGGCTGGTAGATCATATCCTAGCAGGAGCAGGAGGGTTTGCCCTTGCTTACCTAGATGATATTGCCATCTACAGCCATTCCTGGCCAGAGCACCTTCAGCATGTCAGGGAGATGCTGGGCAGACTACAGAAGGCAGGGTTGACCATTAAGCCGAGCAAATGTCAGGTGGGTATGGCAGAGGTCTCCTCCCTAGGACATAGAGTGGGGAGTGGTAAGATAAGGCGGGAACCTGCCAAAGTGGAAGCCATTCAGATGTGGCCTGCATCTGTTACCAAAAAGCAGTTAAGGACATTTTTAGGGACAGCAAGGTACTGCAGAAAGTTCGTCCCCAGTTATAGTACAATAGCTGCTCCCCTCACAGACCTAGCAAGGAAGAACAGGCCAGATAAGGTAGCATGGACCCCAGTATGTGAACAGGCATTCCAGACGCTTAAAGAAGCTTTGGGAGGACCCCCTGTGTTAGCCAGTCTAGATTAAAGCACAGAATTTTTTGTGTAGGTGGATGCTTCAAACCATGGGATGGGGGCTGCACTTAGCCAGATTTTTTCAGAGAGAGAAGAGCACCCAGTGGTTTATCTCAGTCGTAGACTCCAACCCAGGGAAGAATGCTATGCAACTGTAGAAAAGGAATGTCTAGCTATAGTGTGGGCACTGCAAAAACTTTAGCCTTATCTGTATGGAAGAAAATTCACTGTAATGACAGATCACAACCCCCTAACATGGTTAAACAGTGCCAGCCAACAAAATGCCAAGTTGCTAAGATGGAGCCTTGGGTTGCAAGCATATGATATGTCAGTGCAGCATCGCAGTGGGAGTAGCAATGCCAATGCAGATGGGCTGTCAAGACAGGGAATGGGGTAGGTATACTCAGATTGATCTGACCCTCTCAAGCAGCGTTTCTCAAGGGTCACTTGAAAAACTAGCTTGAGTTCTCTGGGGGGGGGGGGGGGTATGTGAAGAGTGGGTAAAGATAGATGAAGGCTGCCAGCCTAGCCAGATAGAATTTTATAGATAATTCTATCATTTGCAAATATCAATGTAAGACACAGGCTTGTTGTCTTAAATGTAAAGAAAAAGAAGTTATGTCTTACCATAACGTTCCATCTGTATTGTTGATCCTCATTCAGTCATACGCATGGGTATCGGTTCTGACCTCAGAACCAAGCCAGCCATTTTCCAAACTTGCGTCATCTTCAAACTATCGAGCTAAACTCTTACCCACAATCCCCTCTTCCTGTTACCTCAGATTGAGTTTGCAAGTCAAAGAAGGTAGAGGCTACCTCTGGTCAAATAACCTAAGAGAACCGGATGGTGAGATCCACTAGAAACCACAGCAGGGGGAAGGAGGGAGGGTCGTAATGACTGAACATGGATCAACAATACAGATGGAACATTATGGTAAGACATAACTTCTTTATCTGATATTGTTAATCCTCATTCATTCCTTACGCATGGGACAGAGTCCCCAGCTACCTCTATTCCTGGGAGGATCTCATGGAAGGACATTCCTGACCACCATACAACTGAAAGATGTTAATCCCCTTTTGGCCAAATCCAATTTGTAATGACTGAGGAAGGTATGAGGCATAGCCCAAGTTGCAGCTGCACAGATGTCATGTAAAGAAGCTCTGGCATGGAAGGCAGCAGAAGTTGCCACCGACCTTGTTGAATGAGCTTTCATGGTAGTAGGCAATGATATATTACGTTGTGTATAAATGAAGGTCACACAGTCCTTCAACCATCTAGCTAATGTGACCTTAGCAACAGCAGATCCTAATCTAGGTCCAGAAAAGGCCAAAATAACTGGTCAGATTTATGAAAGGACCCAGTTCTGTTTAAGTAAAAACAGATTTGCCTGTGGATATCTAGGGTATGTAGACAATACTCGCCTCTGTTTGAATGATTGGGAAAGAAAACTGGCAATTCAATGGTTTGATTAGTGGACATTTCAGAAATCACTTTTGGCAGAAAAGATGGATTAGTTCTCAGAGACACACTATCTCTATGAAAAATCAAGTATGGACTCTTGATACAAAGTTTGAAGCTCAGAAATACGTCTGGCAGAAGTAATGGCAACCAAAAACAAGGTTTTCCATGACAAATGTTTGGGGTCGCAAGAAGAGGCTGGTTCGAAAAGGTGGCATTATCAAAGCTTGTAGAACTAATGATAAATCCCATGGCTGAATAGGTTCTCTAAAAGGTGGCTTCAGATGATTTACACCTTTTATGAAGGTCTTGAACAATTTGTGGGACATAAGAGAGGAATCTTGGACACCCTCATGAAAATTAGAAATTGCAGCCAAATGAACTCTAATGGTAGACCCGATTGGAAAAGGTCGGCCAGGTAGTCTAGTATTATCGACACTGGTGCTGAGAAGGGATCTACTTGTTTATCTTTCAGCCAACAGGTAAATCTTTTCCACTTGCTCAGATAAGTAATTCTAGTGGAAGACTTATGAGAAGCAATGAGAATGTCACGTACTGGTAAAGAAAGATCATTCTGCTTGGCAATCAAGGGAATTGGAGTAGCCAAACCGTGAGCTTCAGGCTGTTCAAGTTGGGATGAATCAGGTTCTGTGGAAGTGAGATCAACTCCGGGGTTGGATGGAGAATCCTTGGTCGATCTAGTAGGTGAGGCCAAAGGGAGGGGAACCAAATTTGTTGAGGCCAATATGGTGCTATGAGGATCACCTTGCTCTTCAACCGACAGGCTTTCTGGGGAATGAGGGGAAAGGGTGGGAATGTGTAAAGAAGACCCGAGGGCCAATCGTGAAGTAGAGTGTCCCTGGGTGACTATCCCGGAGGGGGAATCAGGGCGAAGTAGTTGCTGCATTTGTAGTCGGTTGGGGATGCAAAGAGGTCGCAGCAAGGATGGCCCCAGCGGTGGAAGATCTCCGCTGCTATCAAGGGATTCAGGGACCACTCATAAGGCTGAAGAATGCACCTACTGAGTCTGTCTGCTATCACGTTGGAACTCCTGGGAATGTGCGTTGCTAGAAGAAAACAGTTGGTAGCCATCGCCCACTGCCATATCCTCATGGCCTCTCGACAAAGGGGGTAAGATTTGGTTCCACCTTGCTTGTTGATGTACCAGACCACCGACATGTTGTCTGATTGAATCGCAATTGTCCCAGACGGCAGCAGGGGATGGAATGCTTGCAACGTCAGAAGTACCGCCATCAACTCTAGAACATTTATGTGCAGATGGGCCTCCAGTTCGGACTCCGTACCTTGGACTGTCTGCCCCTGACATAGCACCCACACCCCATCAGGGAGGCGTCCGTGCTCACTGTGGCCTTGGGTTGCTGGGGGGAGAAGGGGCAAGACCACTGTGACAGAGTGTGTGCCATCCACCAATTTAAATCCTGTTTGCACCTGTGGGTTACACGAATCATGGCTGAAAGAGTACGCTGAAAGGGATACCAGTGGGTGAGCAGTAGCCACTGTAGAAGCCTCATGTGAAACCTGGCCATAGGGACAATGGTGATGGAGGCTGCCATGGAACCCAATAGCTGTAGAACAGAGTGAGTTGTGGATTTCTCCCTTGAAAAGATTGGAGTCAATTGTTGCTTTATCCTTAAAATTCTGTGCTCTGGAATGGCAGCTCTGCAGTTCTTTGTGTCCAAGATAACCCCTATGAATTCTGTTGACCGAGATGGGGTGAGATTGGATTTTTGCCAGTTTATGGTTATGCCTAGCCTTTGTGCAGCGAGGAGAGAGTATGCCAGAGCTTCTTCCAGTAGATGTCTGGTGGGGGCGGAAATGAGCCAGTCTTCTAGCTATGGAAACACCTGGAATCCTTGAAGTCGCAAGTGAGCTGTGACAACTGCCATGCACTTTGTGAACACTCTGGGGGCTGTAGAGAGTCTTGAAGGGCAGTACTCTGAACTGGTAGTGACTGGCTCCTGCACGGAAGCGCAGAAATCTTCTTGATGGCCTGTCCACTTTTATGTGGTAGTACGCATCTTGAAGATCTATCGAGCACATCCAGTAGTCTTTTTCCAAAAGCGGGAGGATAGACTGTATTGTGACCATCCGGAATTTTTGTACTCTCACAAACTTGTTCAATACACTGAGATCCAAAATTGGTCTCCAGTCCCCGGTTTTCTGTGGCACCAAAAATAGTCTTGAGTAGAATCCGGATCCTATCTGGTCTGGAGGGACTATTTGGACGACTCTCTTTCTTAGCAGCTTTTCTATCTCTAGTGCTGCTTCTTCCCTTTGACTGGGTGGAACGTCAGGAAGGTTTTTGGAAGGGACGGGACAAAGACCGAAGGGGATATGATGACATCTGGTTATAATCCTTTGTACCCAAGAATCAGTGGTGATGGTTAACCAGGCAGAAGGGTACAAGGAGAAACGTCCCCCAACCACCTCCAAGGAAAGGAGTTGGGCCGCTCTTCAGGAGCGCTGGTAGGATTGGCCAGGGAAAGAATCCCTGGAACTCTGGTTTCACGGACCCCCTCTGCCTCCAAAGGAGCGTCTTCCCTGTGAGCTTCCCCCTCTGCCTCTAGGGGAGAACTCGGCCTGTGTGTCACGGAAAGGACACAGATATCTTGAACCATATCTTCCCACTCTTTTGGTTTCGGGAGAAAGCACATTGAGGGGAAGAACAGACACCTATGGCAGAAAGGGTCTTACCATCCTGTTCACATCTGGCCAGTGTGCTTTTAACTTTGGGCCCAAACAACGAGGAGGCCTCAATGGGAGCGTTAAGAAAGGAATCCTTAAAGGGTTCCGTGAAATTGCACAAGCGCATCCAGGCGTGTCGTCTCAAGACCGCAGCTGAACCTGCTGCTCTAACTGCTCCTTCTGATGCGTGAGATATCAGTCGCATAGAGGAGTTAGATATTGACTCAATGGTGGCCAGCTGAGAGGCCACTGTCACAGACCTCATCAGACATGGCACCAGCCAAGGTTTCAGAGAGCTCAGAAATCAGATCCCTTTGAAGCCTGGTAAAGTGTGCCATATAATTCAGGGACCGGATAGTAAAGGTCGCTGATGCAAAGGTGCTCTTCCCTATCCTGTCCAGGGCCCGGGAC
The DNA here is from genome assembly GCF_019279795.1 of Protopterus annectens. Lineage (NCBI taxonomy): Eukaryota > Metazoa > Chordata > Ceratodontiformes > Protopteridae > Protopterus > Protopterus annectens. The sequence goes on along the minus strand of NC_056732.1, from coordinate 43,354,246 downwards.
TCTGTTAGGCGGATGGACAGTCTGGCGTTTTTTCTGCCAGATCCTTTTTTGTTGCAGCCACCACCACCAAAGCATCCACAGGAAGACCTTTTGACCAATGGGGATCCGTAGCAGGAGGGGACAAAATCTTATCTCGCCTTCGGGGAATAGCTTCGATGGTGTCAGGAGCCTTCCAAGCATGCTGCACGATAAGCCGGACAAGTTCATGGGCTGGTGGAGTAACCCAGGAGGTAGGGAGCCAGGCGCGAAAGGCCTGCAGGAACATTCTTCAGAGGTCAGATTAAAGGACTGCCAGTCACCTCTCTGTTTCAGGATTTCAAGGATATCACCAAAGGATACTTCAGAGGGTGACAGAGGGGATCCTTCCCCCTCATCAAAATCTGTGTCTTCAGTGAGGGATTCCTCTGTGGAGTCCATGTGCTTCCTCTTACACAAACTTTTCTGGTAGACTTCCTCGACAGAAGAAGCTGGGGAAGACAGCGGAAAAGGGGTTTCCTGTGGGAATATGTCCTGAGACCCTTGCACCCAGTGTCCACTCGGTGCGACTTGTGAAACTAGTGTACCAGAGGAGGGCGGAGGGAGAGACAGTCCAGTATCGCCAGCAGCAGCGAAAGCCTTCTCCATCAGTTGGAAGGCTGGTCCACCTGAAGAGGAGTGAATGTCTAGGACAGGGGTCACCCAAGTGGCTCAGTCTGCCAACCCGGAGTCCCAGGATGGCTGTGGAGCAGCAAACTATGCATGTCAGAACTGACATCCTGGGTCATAGCAAAACTTTCCTGCCACGAAGGCAACTGTGGTTCCTAAGTGAGATCCATAAAGGGAACCACAGAAGGGGAAGACTGTGCTATATCCATGGACTTCAAAGGCAATGAAGGAGGAGAATAAGAAGGGGTCTTTGGAGATGGGTGATCACCTCCCAAGGAAGGATAGTTCCTGAGGGGTGGGATACCTCTGGCCAAGAGCACCTGATCCACAAGACGCAACACATCATGTTCGGAAAGGCTTCTAGTGGACCTCACGGCTTCTAGTGGACCTCACAGAGACTGAGGGAAAAACAGGCCTGTCCACAGAAGAGGCAAACTCTGTGCCCATCTCACTGGTCCGCACCGAGAACAATGGCGCCAAGAAAGACTGGACTATGGGTGTCTGCACCGAAGACGTCATCGGTGCCGATGTCATGGTCTGCACCAACACAGGGATCGGTGCCGAAGTGGTTGTCGTCACCGAAGCTGGAACCGACAAAACTGGAGTCAACAATAAAGGCATTGGTTCTGAGTAAGATGTCGCATCCGACGTGGTCAAGGTCTGCGCAGACTGAACGGTCGGTGCCGATACAGTAGTAATAGTCTGAACCGAGGAGCCCCTCGGTGCAGATATAGTGAAGGCTGCAGGAGAAGACGGAGCCAAGATCACTAACGGTGCTGAAGGTCTAGGCACCGAAAGCACTGGGGCTGACTGAGTGAGCTCCAGAGCCGGAACTTTAGCCTTTTTAGGTTTTGTTTGGCGGGAGTCCCCAGCCGGGGACGAAGGCAAAGATTTAGCCTTGGTAGAACATCCAAGGTTTTCTTATGGGCTCTAGGAGGGGTTGAGGCCTCCGACCCAGAAATAGCCTTTGAAAAGGGAGATTTAAGAAGTCCCTTCTGCAACAGCTTGTTTTTCCTTTCCAACAAAGTTCTATTTGAAAAGTTTTCACAGATAGTACAGGGCGGGTCAACAGATAAGTGGGATGCCCCCAAACAATAAACGCACAAAGAGTGTGCATCAGAAGTAGGTAGTTTGTGTCCACAATCAGAACACCGTTTAAACCCCAGACTGCCTTTCTTATCTGCCATGATAGCAAATTAGATAGCAGAAAAGGGTACCAGCAATTTTACAAAAGAATACCCGAAGGTATGAAAAACAGGGAAAGATTACCAACGATGGTAAGGGGAGAATACCTCGCAGTAAAAAGGTAGAGAAAAGAGAAGAAAAACCTGAAGAAAATATGGACGCTAGATGCGATAGGGTAAGAGACAACGAAAAAGAAACTTTTCTGACAGAAAAGTAATATAAATGACTATTAAACAACAAATAATTGTACTTAGCTCAAGAGAAGCAGCTTGACATGACCGAATGGCAACGCGGCAAACAAAATTTAAGGTAACAGGGAGGGGGATTGTGGGTAAGAGTTTAGCTTGAGAGTTTGAAGCTGACACGAGCTTGGAAAATGGCCGGCTCGGTTCCGAGGTCAGAACCGATACCCATGCATAAGGAACGAATGAGGATTAACAACATCAGATATACTGTTACATGTGGAACTGGAAATAAATGTGACAACAGTGCACTCTACTGACCAAAGTAAAGCATGTGGTGACCCTTTGATGTAGACAGTGGTGCCGAGGGGTCTAGATGAAGAAATTCTTTCTATTGTTTTAATCAAGAGTTAAATTGCTAGATTTAAACATGCAAATGTATTTTTATTGCTCTGCTCTACTAACTAATTATACAATTATATAGGTTTTTAGGGTTCTTGTACACAGTCCTGAAGAAGTCTAGAAGGACATAAGCGATCTCTGTTAACAATAGGTTATGAAAATAGAAATTGATTTTTACTTGCAAAATGTATATGTATACATTTATATACATTTTTGATTGCCAAATGAACTAAGGTTGATATATTTCCAGCCGTGTAGTATATTGTCTTGGATAAAATCTCAGACTTAATAATCTACTTAATAATTTGGTTAAATAAGAGGTACCACATCATTATAAATTTTATTTAAAGTACATGAGGGTTATATATTATTATGACAGCTACTAAGTAGGGCAGGTCCATCTCGAATATCACACTGATGGGGGAAGGGATGTGAATTTAACATGTGTAACAATAACACTGTTTTACAGCACAATAAACCACTCCCATGCCTGATAAAAAGTGTATATATATATATATATATATATATATATATATATATATCTATATATGTACATATATATATATATATATATATATATATATATATATATATATATATATATATATATATATATATATATATATGTATATATATATATATACATATATATATATATATGTATATATATATATATATATATGTATATATATATATATATATGTATATATATCTATATATGTATATATATATCTATATATGTATATATATCTATATCTATAACTATATATGTATATATATATCTATATCTATATATACATATATATATATATCTATATCTATATATACATATATATATCTATATCTATATATACATATATATATCTATATCTATATATACATATATATATCTATATCTATATATACATATATATATATATCTATATATACATATATATATATATCTATATCTATATATACATATATATATATCTATATCTATATATACATATATATATATCTATATCTATATATACATATCTATATATCTATATCTATATATACATATCTATATCTATATCTATATATACATATCTATATCTATATCTATATATACATATCTATATCTATATCTATATATACATATCTATATCTAAATATACACATATATACATATATATATATATATATATGTATACATATATATATATATATATATATATATGTATACATATATATATATATATATATATATATATATATATATATATATACACACACATTTAGAAAGCTTGTGAGGAAATTATTACTCTATTTTTGTTTTACTTGGATCGCTTGTCTGTGTACTTAATAAAGGATTTTCGGATGGAAACAGACTGCCTGCCTTGCTTGGATTACTTTCGTATACTTAGTAATGCTGTACAATTATATATTTTCTATTATTACTTTTTGTTTTGTTTTGACTTAAGACGAGTTTACGTTCGCTACTTCTACTACTATTGTCTGATCTGATTAATATACAGTGATTAACTAGAAATATATGGACTGAAAATCTTCCACACAGAGAAGTTTCTTGCACTGTTTTATTGTTCTGCTCCTGACCAGCTGCAAAATAACAAAAGGGAGATGTTAAGAACGTAAATGCAGTTTTCTGTTAGCCTGGGAATCCAGGAAAGTGTGAAGAATGATGTAATGTGTAGCCTGGGAACCCCAGGAAAGTGTGAAGAATGATGTAATGTAAATCAGAACTGCAATTTCAATTTAAACAGCGAGAACCAAAGAGGATACATTTTGTCTTGACCATCCAACTCATCAGCACTCTGCCTGTTTTCTTATGTAAGTTTATCTTAGACTTGTGTTTTCTTTTAGAAATAGCTAGGAACTAGAAAGATTAGACTTTTTCTGGGATGTCAGAAGTGTACTACTGAATTATTTTAAGTATTTCTCTGTGATCTCTGAACTCTTGACTAGCACTGTGTAGTAGAAAGTATTGTCTTGTGTTTTTATTATGAAACATTTTAAAATCATTCAACTGCGACTGCTTTGTGTAGAGATAATTTAAGCTCAAGAGTGCATATTTATAGTGATTACTATACCAGGTCACTCTAATAAGCATTGACTGTTTAGTTATACTACCAATTGGATAATATTGCACAGTAATAATTGGACATCCTTTTAAGGGCCTTTGAGTAGCTGATAAATATTAGCTGGGTGGTGGCAGGCGGTACTGCCGTATAGTCTGGGTGATAGGGGCACAGCTAAAGAACTTGTACCAGCCTTTCCCAGGAGTGTTTATGTGGTTGTATAAACTCTTATCTCAAAGTGTGTGTGTCAGCTAATTGGGCAGAAACACGAAGCACTGGTTGGACAGAGAGGGTGCTGGAGGTTTTAGCTTGCCCAGCTAAGGCTGAGATCTGGACCCTATAGCTGTGCCAGTGGGGAGTCTTATTGGGGACCTGGAGAGCAAGGGAGCGACCAGCCCCGGACTGTAATCTCTGTGTGCTCTTAAGGGAAATTGCACTTTACTGTGTGTATTTGTTATCCTTTCCTTCATACATGAGACACCCTCGCTGGTGTTAGTGGTGAGGATTGAGGCTCCTTGATTGCTGGGCCAGGGCATGGGCGTCACACTGAGATTCAGCTCTGATGGACCTTTTGCACATCTGCAAACAAACAGCATCAGAACCATTAGGTCAAAAGATTTAAATTTTTTTTGGAAGACAAGTAAAGCATGCTGGCGAGACAGATGTGCGTCTCAGAGGATCCCCATGCCCTGGGACAGATTCCCTATCCATGTGAAGCAGAGTCCATCCCTAACCTTATTTAAGCATAACCTTGACCAATGAACAGGAAATCGGAAACTCACACTGAGTCTGGCCCCCATGTCTCTGAAAGACAGAGGCAGACAGCAAAGCTCAAACGTACACAGTGCCAATACGCACTAGAAACATCGTAATGTACCCCCGCCTAAAACACCTATTGGGTTGAAATGCACGGCTAGGCTTAAAAAGGCCCTGGTGGTCGTTAGCCTGTATATTATAACTGTATACAACTACGAGTTATGAACTACAAGTATGATACAGACATTGACACCAAGTTCCTTACTACAGCCACAGAGAATGTCTTTGTAAAGTAAAAGACCACTTCCAACAGTAAGCTAAAAAGGTAAGACTATCTGAAAAAGTACTCTGGTGGGCTGGGGCCTGGACACCCCTACATTTATCACAATGTCTCCAGTCTTGTAAGCTAGAGAATGGCTACTTGTCATCCCCAAAGTAAAAGGGCACCTTGCCCCCTGCCACTAAGCAGCATGATACAGCATTAGAAGCTCATTTATAAAAAGCCTTTGGTGGATCGAGCAGTGATGTCCACGAATCCAGAGATGAGGGTCAAAACTGGCGTCTTCGCCTATTACTCTTCTCAATGATACAGAAAGTAGAATGCTGCATCATTTTTGTAAGAGAACAGATACAGCTGTTACTCAGGCTTACAGAGCTATTAACTTAGAAACACATGACCAAGTTTCAAATTGTCAGGCTTGCAGAGCTATTAACTTAGAAACACATGACCAAGTTTCAAATTGTCTTCTGGACCAGATGAAAGAGAAGAATGGGGAGGTGTACAAGGTGGAGCTAAGGGCGAAACTAATGGACCTCATCCAGACTATCAGTGGCTATGATGTTTTAGATACACTATTCAGGGCAGCAGCTACAAGATTTATATAAGTAGACATGTCTGGCTGAGAATGTAATCACCGTCAGAGGATGTCAAAGTCCAGCACTTTAATGCATTGCATGGTAAAGGATCTGCCGTTTGGGAACTCCACAGGTGAAGTATTCAAAATACGGAAGAAAGGAGGAAGACAATCCAGGTAATAAAGTAGTTTATTTCACTCCCCTATTCCTAGTTATGACAGGAATTAGCTTCCAAAATCTGGACTCTACTGTTGCAGGCAAGGAAAATGCAAGCAACCTAAGGATTAAAAAGGGCAAGTACAAGACAAAATGGCAGACAAACCAGAAGGGACAGGCTGAGGGGTCCCAAGGGCCCTATATTCCCTAGGAAGCAGCTATGAATATATGGATCTTCTCCATTCCTCACCCCTTCCTCAAAACCACCAGCTCAGCCCTTTTTTACACCCCTCTACTTGCACCCAATCAGCCTATTTGTTCTACGGGCCGGGAGCTGGGCATTTCTAAGATAGGCGTGGTGTATCCACTTCCCATGACAAGAACTGAGTGGAAGGGAGTGGGCCAGTCTGGTGATCCTATACAGTGGCCCACCCTTCCCCTCTGGTAGTTCTCTAAGTTTTGTTGCATGTCATCACCACAGGCAGTCTACCTCCCAGTGCTGAATCACCTGGTGTGTGCATGTGCACTATGGCAGCACACACACTATGGGCAGATTCTCCAGAGATGTAATGCATATTGTTCCCACTAGATGTAGCCTACATGGTAAGCCAGAGTCCCCCACCCCAGAATGGTGAGCAGACAATGGCTCCTCACTCACATACTTCCCTGCCAAATTCCTTAGATGCCACTCTAATCAAACTCTGGTTGCCTAAATCATGGACAGGACTTTATTCCTCCATACCAGCGAAGCTGGCTCACCCTCTACCCCAACCTTGTCTCTCACCCATCCCATCCTCCACAAAGGTAGGAGGAAGGGGTAGTTCCAGTATGGCACAGTACTACATCAACCAATTCTGCAGAGGTCAGCGAGGGAAACAATAAAAAAAGAAAAACAAGAACCCAAGTGCCTTGAAAACATAACAGCAAAAGAGTAAGACAATGTATAAGTGAATGAGTGGAAGAATGAAGAAAGGAAACAGTTGCAGAGGGAAAAAAGACAAAGTACAGCAGATGCCAGGAGCAGAGAAGCAACCAGAGGAGCAAGTCATGTTGGAGGCAATATGGTAGGAGATTAAAGACAATGAGAACATTAATGGAAAACAATGTCACACACACACACAAACACATATATGGCAACAGAGATGGCAAATAACTTAAATAAGCAACAGCACTACAAGACTTAATAGTAGAAAATTAAGAACTGTGGGTGAGAGCACTACAAGACTTAATAGTAGAAAATTAAGAACTGTGGGTGAGAGCTGAATCAATGAAGGCCAGACTTGACTGTGGAAACCAAGACAATCTATCTAGAGGATAGGGCCAGATGAAAAAACAAAAATTACCAATACCAAAAAATTGCAAGGGCTTGGATTGTATAAAGACAATAAGAAAGCTGTTGGATAAATGGACAGGCATACCAGCCCCAGAAATCCACAAAGAACATATGCATAGGACTGCATGGTGCCCAGGACAGGAGACCACAACCAGTGTCAGTTCTTTCCAGTTTTATGAGCTGCAGGAAATGGTGCTGAAAAAGGTCTAAAAACCTGGCAATAAACAAAGTTGTAAAAGAAAAAGAATCACATGGAGATTCCTGTACCCTCAAAATGTAAAGAGGCCATTGAATTTAAGAGACCAGCAAACCACAGGATGGATTTAAAGGGAACAAATGGACAGAATGAGAAGGAAGGAACAGAAAGAGACCAGCAAACTACAGGATGGATTTAAAGGGAACAAATGGGCAGAATGAGAAGAAACAGACGGAGAGACCAGCAAACCACAGGATGGATTCAAAGGGAACAAATGAGCAGAATGAGAAGGAACGGAAGGACAGACCAGCAAACCACAGGATGGATTTACAGGGAACAAATGGGCAGAAAGAGAAGGAATGGACAGAGAGACCAGCAAACCACAGAACACCTCTGAGAAAAGCTGCAGAGGTGGAGGTTGCCCTGGTGGGATGCGTCCTGACCCCCTTTGGGGGCGGTTTCCTATGGTGTTCATAGCAGAAATTGATGCAGTGTGCTATCCATTTGGAAAGTGTTTGTTTGGATATGGCCTTGCCCTGTGCCCCTGCTGCGAAGCTGACTAGCAACTGGTCAGTTTTTCTAAAAGATTTAGTCCTATACAGATAGAATCTGAGCTGTCTGTGCACATCTAGAGAGTGCAGAATCCTTTCCCCCTTGTTTTGTGGGTTAGGGAAAAAGGTGGGCAAATGAATGGATTGGTTGAGAGCAACGCTGGACACCACTTTAGGCATGAAGGATGGGTTAGTCCTGAGGGAAATCCTGTCAGCATGAAAAATGATGAAGGGCTCTACAGCCATGAGTGTTTGTAGCTCGGGTACTGTTCTAGCTGAAGCGATGGCCAGAAGCATGGCTGTTTTCCAAGAGAGGAATTTTAACTCTGCTGACGCTGCAGGCTCAAAGAGGGGTAGGGTGAACTTTTCCAGTACAAAGTTAAAAGTCCCAAGCAGGGGTGGGTACTCTCCTTGGTGGTCTTGTTGTTTGCCCCTCTCAGGAACTGTTTTGATAAGAGGGTGAGAAAAAAGAGGTGGCTCAGTGTTGTAATGAACCGAAATGGCAGCGGCATGGATCTTAATGGAGGAGAAAGATAGGCCTCAGTGGAGTAGGTCTGCTAGGTAATCCAAAATTAGAGGCAAGGAGAGCAGTCCTGTGTCGTCTCCTTTAAAATGAATCCAGGAACAATACCTTTTCCACTTATCAGCACAGGATTTTCTTGTGAGGAGGGTTAGGATCTGGGGTAGGTGCCAGGGTGGCACCAGTGACAGGCTGCGCAGTAGTGGGTACCAGTGCTGGCGTGGCCAGTCTGGGGCAATCAGGATTGTTCTTGGTTTGTCCTGTCTTATTTTGAGTAATAATTTTTGAGAGAAGAGGCAGAGGGGGGAATGCATAGATTGAGAGGTTTTCCCACTGGAAGGATAGGGCATCCACTTTCCAGGCCCTGCTGTGAGGTGTCCTGGAGCAGAATTTGCTGAGCTGGTGATTGCAGGGGGAGGCAAAGAGGTCGACCTCTGGGGTACCCCATTTTTGGATTAGAATACTGAAGTTGCTGGGGTCTAATTGCCATTCGTGTGGGTCCAGGAGATTTCTGCTTAAGTCGTCTGCCAGATAGCTTTGTTTGCCTGGTAGGAATTGAGCTTGCAGATGAATCTGCATGTCCAAGGCCATGTTCCACAGGGCCATGGCTAGCCTGCAGAGTGGGTAAGAGTGCGTTTTCCCCTGCTTGTTGATGTACCACATACCTGTGGTGTTGTGTTTTTTTATCAGCAGGGGTCCGGGTGAGAATAGGTACCTGAAAGCTGTCAGAGCGTACTGAACAGCTAGCATCTCTTTTTGGTTGTTGTGCAGATGAGTGACTTGGGCTTCAGTGGCCCTGAATGCACTTGTCATCCAGGTGTGCCCCCCAGGCAAAGTCTGATGTGTCTGTGGTTAGGGTCTGGGCGGAAAGGGGTTGAATAAAGGGAAGTCCCTTGTTGTGGTTGCATGCTGCTGCCCACCAAAGAAACTCTGTCCTTAGACAAGGTATAACAGGTATGACTGTTTCTAGGTCCTGAGAATGTTGGCACCAAAGACTTTTTAAGTACCATTGAAGTTTCCTCATATGCAGTCTGGCATATGGAATTAGTAGGATGCAAGAGGCCATGAACCCTAGGGCCTGCAGGATTTTCCTTGAAGATAGCTGGGTTCTGGTGGCCATTTGAGCGAAGTAGCCTGTCAGATAGGCTTGTTTTTCTGGAGTAAGAAATGCCATCTGGGAAGCTATGTCCAAGCTTGCTTCCAGGAATACAATCTTTTGACTGGGAACTAGTTTTGATTTCTTTTCACTGACAGTGTACCCCAGGGAGGTTAGAATGCTCTTTACAAATGTCAGGTGCTGCAACAGCTGTTCCTGTCTGCCTGAATCAAGCAATCGTCCAAGTATTGGTAAATTTGAATTTTTCTCTGTCTACAATAAGCAATGGCTGGAGCCAAGCATTTTGTGAATACCCTGGAGCAGTGGATAAGCCAAAGGGAAGTGCAGAGAACTGATAATGCATAGATCCTGCCCTGAAACATAGGTAATTCCTGCATGAGTCCCTGATAGGGATGTGCAGATAGGCTTCTTTTAGGTCTAGGGTGGCTAACTAGGCATCTATGGGCAGCATAACAAGAGGCTGCTGAAGGGTGAGCATTTTGAATTTTGGCACCACCAGGAAGGTGTTGAGAGTGGAAAGATCTAGGATTGGGTGCCAAGTGCACTCTTTTCTGGGTACTAGGAAAAGTCTGGGCTAGAACCCTTGACGTATCTCTTCTGGCGGAACAGGTTCAATTGTACTTATGGAGATCAGGGATAGAATTTGGTTTTGTGCCACTACCCACTAGCTTGGGGGAAGGTCTGGGAACCCTTTTGGGGTTGGCAGTGATGTTGAGGACCCATCGGTCTTTGGTGATTGAGGTCCAGTTTTTTGCATGATGGCCAAGTTTTCCTCCTAGGGGCACAAGCAGTTGGGCAGAGGTGAGGAGAGGAATAGAGAAGTAATTGTGAATTCTTTCCGTAAGGGGGTGGGGCTTAGCACTCCCTGTTTTTGAAGTGGAGGCACTCCATTGCTTAGATCTCTGCAAACCCTGAGACTGGAGTCTTGGGGGTCCGTTTCCCCTGGGTCTAGTTTGAGATGGCCTTGAGGGGGCTGGAAAGGACCAATGTTTCGAGGGGCAATGGCTACTGAATCTAGGAGGCTTGCAGAATGCATAAGCTCTTGTAATTCTTTATTTTCTGCACAGGCTGTAAAGGTAGCTAATTTTTGCTTAATAAGTTCCATAACATGTTGCTGGTATTTCAGCATGTGAAACTGGCAATTCAATGCCCTAATGGCGATAGATACAGAGGTGTATACTTTTTTACTCCATCTGTCTAAAGCTCTGGAATCCCTGTCCGAAGGAGTGGGATTCTTAGCTGTAGTTGCTTTTAAACCTTTGGGTCCCTGGGAAATGACCTCTGGGTCAGCAGTAGGATTTTTGAAACTAATTTGTGAGAGTCAGGGACTTTGTAGTACCGGTCTGGTTTTCTTGGAGCAGGGGGTAAAGTATCAGGCGTTAGGCTGGATTCCATAAAAACATCATCCACAACATCCAGAACTATAGGTATTGCTAAAAGGTCTATGTTGTGGCAAATCTAGAAATTCTCTGAGTCTCTTTTTGGACTGAGGATAGTCTTGGCATTCCCAGTGGAAATGCTCTCAAAGTATGTAGGGTTTCACCAAAAGAAAAATCCTCTGGAGGGAAAACAGAGAGAATGGATTCCCTCTGCATCTGAATCCTCATAAGCAGATAAAGGCATGTCTTCATATTCAGAAACCTCAGAGTTGTCGGACGGACTCTTGGTCTGTTAAAGCTGCTGGGGAGAGGTCTCTTTCTCTTAGCAGGAGAAGGCTGGCTTCCCCTTATCAGCATAATCAGGTCTTCTACCATTTTAAGCATTTGATGTGGCAAGGAATAAGTGCTTGAGTTTGGGTCGTCGTTTTTTTTAGACGCAGCTCGTACTCTTGGCCTTAGAAACTCTGTAGTTTTAGACAGAACTGAAGAAGTGAAAGATCTCGGTTTGTTTTGAGAATCAGTAGTGCAAAGAACTTTCTCAGAAGCCAGTGCCTGCACAGCAGCTCTGAACCCATCCAAGGTAGAGACATCTGCAGGTTCCATAGTCAGAGTGTTACGGCATACCGGGCTCCGAACGAGTCTCGGTAGCGGCCTGCAAATCCTTCAAAGCGGGCATCAGGATCTGCGAAAGCGCCTCACTGAGTACGGGTGAACTGGTGACTCGCTTAATGGAAGTGTGGTCAGCAGTTTTGGACCTGTGCGGTCTGTCTCTGTCTTTATCTTTACTTTTTTTTGGAAGATCAGTAGTCAGATGGCTTACTGAAGCAATTTCGGAATACGGAGATCGAGAGCGAAAGTATTTTGCAACAATAATGGCCCGACGACGAATATTTCGGGCGTTGAACAAAGCACAAAACTGACCGCGAGGTACGTCGTGGTCAGGGCCTAAATAGGTGACGCAGCAAGAATGGAAATCTTGGTGTGGTATTTGCTTTCCACAGGCGAGACAATTGTTAACTTTTTCTGACATCGGTTAGAGCAAGAAAGAAGGATCCCCAATGAGGTACTTTGCTTTAGAAGACTTCAGGATGATTCAGTTCGGAAACGAAAACTCAGGTAGCGGCTGATCGGCACTCGTGCGAACTGCTTCTGCTTCAGGCTGCTCGGCAAGAAAGACTGATGTAATGGCGTCAGCTACCTGTTTATATCCCCTGACGAACTGACGTCAGTTCTGGAGTGACAGCAACCGACGCAGAAATACTAAGTGTCTGGTATTCGGGCCGACTGAGGGCTACCCCTGGCAGGATAACCTAAGTGTGATGACTGCAACAGTGAAACACAAAGAACATCCACAGGATGGATTTAAAGGGAACAAATGGGCAGAATGAGAAGGAAACACACTTACCATAAATGTAGATGTTCGAGTGTATTCACTGTTGCAGTCATCACCTTTGGGTTACCTGCTTGCTTGGTTGCTGTCTCATCTTCCATGACGTCAGGTAGTCAGGGGTATAAAGCATGCAGCCGACGCCATTTTATCAGTTTTTCTTGCCCCAGATGTCAGGTGCCCCCATAATGAGAAGCAATTATATACAAGGTTACACCTCCAATAAAAAGCAAATACACCAGAAAGCTTTAAGCATAGTAAACAAGAATAGAGCTACAGATAATAATAGAACCAAGAAAGTCCAAAAACTTGTAAAACACCAAACAAGGCCAGCGTGCTCTGAAAAGTCCAACAAATGTTTAATGGCTGACAAAAAATAAGAAATAGTTCAGATGACAATAATTCAATTAGTAGCTGGCAACAAGTTAAAAAGTTAAAAGTTTTAAAACAGACTAACAACGGCAATCCGGGTCACAATGTAAAGCACTTTTCATTAGGAAACCCTTCTCCTAACTTCATCAGACAATGACACCCAAGATAGAAACACAGGTTTAAATTCTTAATCTGATAACTGATGCCTATTAATGCAATTAAGTACAATCACAATATTAAAGGTATAGTACTAACATCGGTAGGCTTATTGATGTTAAAGTTAAAATAGTTTTTTTTTAAAAAAACAAATTCCGTTACATTGAAACAGAAAAACTAACACTTAATTAAATGCTAGTAATTATGATACTAATTTACATAATTCTAACATCAAGGGGCCCATGGAAAATATAAACATTATATGGAATATCATATATAACAACATGTCATGAAATAAATGTAAACAAGTCAGGACGCTTACCAGGGAATTGTAACATCACAAACAACTAATAAACTTATTATACGGCCATCCATAAAAAAATTACAACTATTATCTCTTTAGGCTCTTGTGTTTTAACACACATAGGATGGAGGTCATTTCGTTAACACCCGGTGGAAGGCATGCATGGAGTCTGAGCTGCCAAAGAAGCTCAAGTTTCTCAAAGCATAAATGTAGATGCCTCTCCTCTACTATCCATATCAATTGAATCGATGGCCTTAAATTTAAAAATGTGGTTAGGGTATTCAATACAATGTCTAGCTAATGGGCTCTCCATTTTCCCTTTATTGATGTAATAAACATGTTCGTAAATCCTCTCTTTAAATTTACGATCTGACTTACCAACATAAAAACCAGGGCAACACTGACAGACCTAACTAGACTATGGCCTTAGAATTACAATTAAACTTATTCTTTAGGAAGTATTCTCACCCCCTAATAGTAAATTTTGATCCTGTGATAATGTGTCGACACTGGTTACATGCCTCACATTTAAATGTCCCCGGAATACCTCTAATATTTTTATTACTTCTTTCAGTGAGGTTTTTTAAGTTCTTACTTTTCTTCCAGGTAACAAGGGGTTTATCTCCTAATTTTCCTTGTATATCTCTATAAGATGTTAGCAACTGCCAATTTTTGCCCAGTATTGTAATCAAGGCTTCATAATCTACAGAGAATGTTGCCACAAACCTCAAACAGTGTTGCACACTTTGTGGCCCAATGCTATTTCTGACTACAGGGTTTCTAAGTTTTGTCTCCCCTAAGACATTGATTTCCAACATATGGAATGTGGTCCGCCCCTGGGATAGAATGAGCTTAAAGTGGCCAGAAGCACATTTTCTACTGATCTCGCCTATAAGATCAGTGATCAACTCATTAGGGTACCCTCTTTTGAGGAACATAGACTTTAACAGTTCACATTCTTCAAAAAAGTGATAGTCCTCCGTAGTCATCCTAGCCGCTCGTAGTAGTTGACCCTTCACTACATTCTTCTTCTGGTGCATAGGGTGGAAACTAGTGTAATGTAAGAATGAGTTTGAATAGGTGCTCTTTCGAAAAATCCATGCAAAATATTTTTTCTGGGATCTATCTTTAGTTAATTCAACATCCAAGAAACTTAGTCTCTGTGTGAAAATTACTAGTGAATTTAAGAAAGGTGGTGGACCTATTAAGTTGCTCTAAGATTGTAGAAGCCAGTTCAGAGCCACCCCTGATGATCATAAAAATATCATCTAAAAAAACAAGTGTAAAAATAAATACACCCGTTCAAATCAGGGTTGTCAAAGATGGTGTCCTTTTCCCATTTGGCCATGACTAAATTGGCAAAACTAGCTCCGCATGGGGAGCCCATAGCTACTCTTGTCTGCTGCCTAAAGTATTCTTTTTCAAACATGATGTAATTGTTAGGCAGTGTAATACCCTAATAGTTCCTCCACCAACCTCAATTCTGAATGTTCTGCCCCTTTTAATCTCATATGGTCAATTACCCACTCTAATCCTAAAGTTTGTGGGATCACCGTATATAGGTTACACACATCCACTGTCAGGAAACAAAAGTCCTCATTGTAATCTAAAGAGTCAATACTCATCAAAAATGTCCAAGAGTCTTTGCAAATTTGAGGTTCTAAGGACACAAATCTCTTCAGAATGTCATCTATCGCCCTCGCACAAGAATAAGTGATTGATTGTTGAGCGTCCACTAAAGGACGCATAGGCGGGTCTCCTTGTTTCTTGTGGATTTTAGGTGTTCCAAAAAGTACAGGTAGTCTAGGTGATAGTACTGACAAATAATTAAACATATCCACATCAGTGAGTCGATGAACATGTCATTCAAGAACATTCTAATACGGTTGTATGTTAAGTTCAGTTCAATCAGACTCCCTTTGATGTAGGCGTCACTTTCAAGCATCTTCCCCATTCTTTCCTTATATTCCATTTTATGCATAATAACGAGTCCATCTCCTTTATCAGGTTTCATTAGTCAGACTGGTAGAAGTCTAAAATTGCTAAGGGCTTCTTGTTCGTTCTTATTCAAGTTGGTCACTAGTCCTGACCTGTGTGTACGGTTAGTAAAAGCTCTAAAGTCCATTTCCCACATTTTTTCGAACAACAAAATGGACGGGTGCAAAGGGGGGTTAAACGTGCTGGAGATACGCAAGTATGAATTCACATTGTGGTTCCCATTCCCCAATATCAATTGTAAATTAAGCTTCCTAATGTAGAGCTTAAAGTCCAGCACTAAAGCACCTAGATCAGTTAGCATAAGTTGGAATAAATGTAAGTCCTTTTGCAAAGACTTCGACAAGTAGAGGGTCAATGGTGTACTCCGTAAAGTTGTAAATTTAAAGTCTCTACTTTTATTCGTTATTTTACAAGTAGTGTTACTTATACTGGCCCTTTGGTAAAAAGTCGCCTCTTGTTCCTGTTGTTGTTGTTCCTCCGCATATTGTATTTCCTCTGTTTGGGGATTGGTTTGTTCAACCCCTGCTCTTGATGGTTCATGGAGTTTTTTGAACCATTATTGGAATTAACACCCAACATCTGAGTGTTATTGACCTCATCATCCTGGTCTGAAAAATAGTTGCCTTGATGGACTTCATTCTCATTTACCGACCCTTGGCCACTAGTACCTGGTGTGGCCTATATTTGGTTACAGTTACCATTGTTAGGTGCGACCCTTGCAGTGTTAGAACCTCTAGGAATGTTCCACACGTGTGAAGGAGACGGATCTGGGTAAGCCGTTCACTGGCGTAGACCCTCAGGTCTCTGTTGATTTTTCTAATTTTAGTGTCCCTGATTTTTACAAGTAAGTTGTTAATGCTAGTGTAGACATTGTATTGAATACCCTAACCACATTTTTAAATTTAATGCCATTGATTCAATTGATATGGATAGTAGAGGAGAGGCATCTACACTTATGCTTGAGAAACTTGAGCTTCTTTGGCAGCTCAGACTCTATGCATGCCTTCCACCGGGTCTTAATGAAATGACCTCCATCCTGTGTATGTGTTAAAACTCAAGAGCCTAAAGAGATAATAGTTGTAATTTTTTATGGACAGCCGTATAAGTTTGTTAGTTGTTTTAGTGATGTTACAATTCCATGGTAAGCTTCCTAACTTGTTTACATTCATGTCATGATGTTGTTATATATGATATTCCATATAATGTTTATATTTTCCATGGGTCCCTTGATGTTAGAATTATGAGAATTATGTAAATTAGTATCATAATTACTAGCATTTAATTAAGTGTTAGTTTTTCTGTTTCAATAGAACGGAATTTGTTTTTTTAAAAAAACTATTTTAACTTACTTTATTTAACATCAATACCTACCGATGTTAGTACTATACCTTTAATATTGTGATTGTACTTAATTGCATTAATAGGCATCAGTTATCAGATTAAGAATTTAAACCTGTGTTTCTATCTTGGGTGTCATTGTCTGATGAAGTTAGGAGAAGGGTTTCCTAATGAAAAGTGCTTTACATTGTGACCCGGATTGCCGTTGTTAGTCTGTTTTAAAACTTTTAACTTTTTAACTTATTGCCAGCTACTGGATTGAGTATTGGATTATTGTCATCTGAACTATATTACTTATTTTGTGTCAGCCATTAAATATTTGTTGGACTTTTCAGAGCACGCTCACCTTGTTTGGTGTTGTACAGACAATAGAAGTCAGGGGGCTGGAGGGAGGGTAACCAGGACTTCAACAGTGAATACACTCTAACATCTACATTTATGGTAAGTGTATACAACTGTACTATGTTCATGTTTCACTGTTGCAGTCATCACATTTGGGTAGACTCCCAAAGCTAAGGATGGGAGGAGACAATAAGACAGCATTAGGACCAGCTATAAGGCCCTGCAGGATTGCAGTGGCAAAGTCAGCTCTGGATTTAGAAAAAATTGGCAAGTGGTAATGCTTGGTGAAGGTATGTACAGAACTCCAGGTAGTAGCTTATAGGATGTCTCTGGTAGGGACACCTCTGAGAAAGGCTGTAGAGGTAGATACAGCCCTGGTTGAATGTGGTCTTATCCCCCGTGGGGTAAGTTTCCCATGGTACTTTACAGCAGAAATTAATGCAATGGCCAATCCACTTAGAAATGGTTTGCTTTGAAATAGCTTTTCCCTCTGCCCCTGCAGCAAATACAACCCGCAGCTGTTCAGATTTCCTGAGAGGTTTAGTCCTGTCCAAGTAAAATCTAAATAGTCTGTGCACGTCCAACAGGTGCAGTATTCATTCCCCTTTGTTCTGTGGATTATAAAAGAAAGTTGGCAAATGAATGGACTGATTAAGGGCCACACTGGATACCACCTTAGGCATGAAGGAGGGAATGGTCCTGAGGGACACCCTGTCCGCATGAAAGATGATGAAAGGCTCAACTGACATGAGGGCCTGTAATTCAGGCACCCTTCTTGCTGAAGTGATGGCTAGAAGGAAAGCGTTTTTTCAAGAAAAGAATTTCAACTCTGCACTTGCAGCTGGGTTGAAGGGAGGTAGAGTGAGATTTTCCAATACAAAGTTAAGGTCCCAGGCTGGAGTAGGGACTCTCCTGGGTGGTCTTAAGTTTTTGGCCCCTCTGAGTAATTGCTTCAGCAGCGGATGAGAGAGGAGGGGTGGTTTTGTATTGTAATGAGTTGAAATGGCTGAGGCATGAATTCTGATGGAGGCAAAGGAAAGGCCCTTTTGAAGCATCTCAGTTAAGTATTGAAGAATCTGAGGTAAATTAGGTGCTGCTGTGCCCATCCCATGAGTTTGGCTCCAGGAACAGAATCTTTTCCATTTTTCAGCATAGGATTTTCTAGTAATAGGCCTGCTTGCCTCCAGAATGTCATCCATCACTTGCTTACTGAGGGATGGGAATGGTGAGATCAAGTAATTAGCCAGGCTGCCAAGTTCAGGGTTTGAAGCTGTGGGTGCAGAATCTGGCCCTCCTGCTGAGACAGTACAGCAGGGGTCTGAGGCAGGTGCCATGGTGCCAGCAGTGACACATTGCGCAAGAGGGAATATCAGTGTTGGTGTGGCCAGTCTGGTGCCATCAGTATTGTCCTTGGTTTGTCCTGTTTGATCTTTAGTAGTACCTTGGAGAGGAGAGACAGGGGAAGGCATAAACTGACCGTTTTTCCAGGTGAAGGATCGACAGGGCATCTACTTTCCAAGCTTGTTTGTGGGGAAGTCCTTGTTCAGAATTTGTCCAATTGATAGTTCTGGGGGGGAGGCAAACAGGTCTATCTCTGGGCTCCCCCATTTGTTTCTGAACATGTTGAATATCTTTGGTTCCAGTCGCCACTCGTGTGGGTCCATGAGATTTCTGCTTAGGTCGTCTGCCAGTGTATTTAGCTTTCCTGGCAGGAACTGAGCCTGTAGGTGCACTTTCCACTCGCGTGGGTCCATGAGATTTCTGCTTAGGTCATCTGCCAGTGTATTTCGTTTTCCTGGCAGGAATTGAGCCTGTAGGTGCACTTGGTTGCTCAGGGCTGTGTTCCACAGAGCCATAGCTAGCCTGCAGAGAGGGTAAGAGTGGGTTGCCCCCTGCTTGTTTATGTACCACAACAGTGGTGTTGTCCGTCTTGACCAATAATTGTCCTGGAAGAATGTGGTCCTTGAAGGCCGTCAGAGCATACTGTACAGCTAACATTTTTTGATTGATATGCAGGTGCATCCGTCTCGGATTCCATTTGCCCTGAATGCACTGCCCTGCCATGTGAGCCCCCCATGCATAGTCTGCTGCGTCTGGTGTTAGGGTTTGGGCGGCACGGGGTAGACTGAAAGGGAGTCCCTTGTGATGGTAGCAAGCCTCTGCCCACCAAAGGAACTCTGTCTTCATACAAGGAATGATAGAAATCAGTTTCCAGGTCCTGAGAATGTTGACACCATAGGCTTTTTAGATACCATTGGAGCTTCCTCATATGCAATCTTGCATATGAAATTAGTAAAATGCAAGAGGCCATGAACCCCAGGGCTTGCAGTATTTTCCTTGCAGATAGCTGGGGTTTTGTGGCCAATAGTTTGAAGTAGGTTGCCAAGTAAACTTGTTTCTCCGGAGTGAGGAATGCCATCTGGGAAGTTGTGTTCAAGCTTGCTCCCAGGAATACAATCTGTTGGGCAGGGTACTAGGTGAGATTTCTTTTCGTTGATGGTGTACCCCAGTGAGGTTAGAAGTTTCTTTACGAATGGCAGGTTTTGTAATAGTAAGTCCTGGCTTTCTGCCTGAATCAGACAATCGTCCAAATATGGGTAAATTTGAATATTTCTCTGCCTGCAAAATGCAATGGCTGGAGCTAGGCACTTTGTGAATACCCTGGGCACAGTAGATAAGCCAAAGGGAAGTGCAGAGAACTGATAGTGCATGGAGCCTGCCCTGAAGCGTAGGTATTTTCTGCAAGATTCCCTTTATTGGGAGGTGCAGGTAAGCTTCCTTTAAGTCTATGGTTGCCAGCCAGGCATCCTTGGCTAACATAGGAAGAAGCTGTTGAGTTAGCATTTTGAATTTTGGAACTACCAGGAAGGTGTTGAGAATAGAAAGGCCCAGGACAGGACGCCAAGAGTTGTCTTTTCTGAGTACCAGAAAAAGTCTTGAATAAAAACCTTGTCCCCTTTGTTCTGCTGGGACAGGTTGAATAGCCCTGATTCTGAAGAGAGAGAACCTGCTGTTGGGCCTCCACCTATTGATTTGGGGGTAGGTCTGGCCAATCATTTGGGGTGGTGGTGTGTGGAAATGGAATCTGTATCCTTGGGAGACTATGTTCAAAACCCATTTGTCCTGGGTAATGAGTTCCCAGTTTTTTGCATGCAGAGCGAACTTTCCTCCTAAGGGAGCAGGTAGTTGAGCAGGGCTTTGAAGGGTTAAGGTTAGGTCATTGTGCCTTTTTTCCGTAGGTGGGTGGCTTACTACTCCCTGCTTGGAAAGTGGAAGGCCCCCACTGCTTAGGTCTGTGCGTAACCTGAGACTGTAGCCTAGGTGGTCTGCTGTTGTTGGGTTTGGACTGAGAAGGCCTGGAAGGGACTGGAAAGGACCAGTTCTTTGAAGGCCAATGCCTACTGAATCTATGAGGCTGTACTTGTAAGAAATCTTTAACAGTTTGCATAGATTTAGCTTTTTCCTCCATCCTTTTGAGGACTACTTCTGCTTTGTTGCCAAAAAGGCAGTCTTGGTTTAAGGGAGCATCCAGTAATTTAGCTTTAACATGATCTGGCAAGTTTTGTTCCTTAAGCCAAGCATGCCTTCTAAGTACAGACCCAGTGACAGCAGCCCTGCAAGATGCTTCTAAAGCGGCAAAACCACATTGCAAAGTATGTTTACCAACTTGTTCTGCAGAATGAATTAAATCTTGCAATTCTTTGTGTTCAGCACAGTCAGGAATCAACATCATTTTCTGTTTAAGTAGTCCCATAATATGCTGCTGATACTTTAACATATGAAACTGGCAATTTAAAGCCCTAATGGCCAAAGTAGCAGAAGTGTATACCTTCTTACCCCATCTGTCTAAGGTTCTAGAATCTCTATCAGAAGTTTAGGATTTTTAGCAGCAGTAGCCTTAATGCCTTTTGGTCCTTTGGAAATGGTCTTTGGATCCGCAGAAAGATTCTTGAAGAGGAACTTGTGAGAGTCAGGTACTCTGTAGTACCAGTCAGGTTTTCTGGGAGCTGGAGGCAAAGTGTCTGGGGTAAGGCTAGATTCCAAGAAAGCATCATCTACAATGTCCAGAACAGGAGGGATAGCTAAAGACCTGTGTTGAGGCAGGAGTAAGAATTCCCTAAGTCTCTTTTTGGACTAAAGAGTAATCCTGGCTTTCCCAGTGGAAATGCTCCCTAAGAATATGCAAAGTTTCACCGAAAGAAAGATCTTCTGGAGGGGAAGCAGAGAGAATGGAATCCTCTGCATCGGAATCCTCTGCATCAGAATCCTCATAAGTAGATAAGGGCAAATCCTGGTAATCAGAAGGAGCAGAAATATCAGATTCATGATCAGAAGAATCAGAAAGAAAATCAGTTCTAGGTCTCAGAGGGGGAAGGCTGGCTTCCCCTAATTAAGGTAATAAGGTCTTCAGCCATTCTAAGCATTTGTTTTTGAGGCATATGGGCCTGAGCTTGCAGTTTGTTCAGTTTTCTAGGCATAGTGCGAGTTTTTGGCCTGGATGAAAATGATGGCGTCGGTTTAATATGAATGTCTGTAGGCCTGAATACACCCTCAGAAGCCGGTGCCTGCACAGCGGCTCCGGACCAATCCAAGGTAGAGACATCCGCAGGTTCCACAGTTGAAGAAGCATCTCGTAGCATACTCCGCTGGTATTTCAGAAGAGGCCTGCGAATCTGAAGTAGTGGGTATCAGGGGCTGCAAAAGGGCCTCAATGACTACCGGCGGACTGGCGACTAGCTTAACAGAAGCATCATCAGCAGTTTTGGACCTATGCGGTGTGTCTCTGTCTTTATCCTTATGTTTTTTTGGAAGATCGGTAGTGAGATGGCTTAACAAAGCCATTTTGGACTTCACAAATCGAGTACGAAAGTAATTGGCTGCAAAAATAGCCCAATGACGAATAGTTTGGGCGTTGAACAAGGCACAAAACCGACAGCGAGGGACGTTGTGGTCTGGGCCTAAAGAGGGGATGCAGTACGGATGAAAATCTTTATGAAGTATTTGCTTTCCACAGGTAAGACAATTAACTTTTACTGACATCGGTTAGAGCATAAAAAAAGGATCCCCAACGGGGTACTTACCTTTTTTGAAGACTTCGGGTCTGAAACTCGAAAACGAAAATTTCAGGAGACAGCCGACTGGCACTTGTGAATTGCTTCTGCTTTGGGCACCGCACGGCAAGAAAGACTGACGTAATGGCATTGGCTGCACGTTTTATACCCCTGATAACCTGACGTCATGGAAGAAGAGACAACAGCCATAGCAGAAATCCAAAAACTCTGGTATTCAGGCTGGCTGAGGGCTACCTGCAGGCAGATATCCCAAATGGGATGACTGCAAACATCAAAAACAGACCAGCAAACCACAGAATGGATTTAAAGGGAACAAATGGGCAGAGTAGAAGGAACAGACAGCGACCAGCAAATCACAGGATGGATTTACAGGGAAGAAATGGGATGAATGAGAAGGAACAGACGGAGAGACTGAGATGAAATGAAGGGACTTTGAAGAAAAAGGGTAGATTCTTTCCACTCTTTAAGCAGCAATGATTGAAAGAAAAGTGACACAGTTGTAAAAACATGAAAGAAATCAGGAGAGCTACTATAAACTCAACCAAATGCTCCTAGAAAAAGAAAGTGCTAAAAAAGGAAGAATGGAAGACATTGGGACTAATTGTACAGCTAAAGGTGAACACTAATCTATCACTTGAGTATACGGTTTCTTTTACGTTTGTTCTTTTCTTTACAATCCACCATAAACCTGCAAGCATGCCTACCCCCTCCAAAGCTGGAAAAATGTTCAGAGGTTAAACTGAAAATAGACAAAGTGGTTAAGTATGCTTTGGGTGTGAAAGTACTTTGTGGTCCAAAGATAACTGGAGGACATACTGTCAAAAATATTGCAGAGAAAGTTAACAATAATAGAAATAAGAATGTCTTAATACCTTTATCAAACTACTACTTTATATTAATCTACATTTGCTAATGTCTAAATGAAGACAAACATTAACATGCTTCCAGTTACATACATTATACATGACATATGTTTGTTTTTTACAATGATCATCAGTCCAACATTACATAAATTGCACAATTCCTGCCCTCCCTTAAACCTCAGTCCTCCTTCAAAACATTATTCTGCATGTATTATTCCCACAATATTTTTCTATGAAATGTGCTCCTCCTTCCCTTGTCTAAAGATTCCATTTCTGGGTCTTTTACCTCTTACAATATTCAATATGTCAAAAACATTTGGTTTAGACTTTGCTTTCCATTTTCTAGCAATTGCTTTTTTGACAGACAACAGAATTAAACTTAACAAGGCCTTACTATGTCTGGGCAATTCAGATGCTGTGTCCCAGTTCCATAGATTCATAGGTGTTTACAAGGCTAACTACCACAAGGGCCTTTTTAAGCCTAGCTCTGTATCCCAAATCTCTGATGAGTTCTGATACCCTTGATAATTGTTAAGCATGGGCCTGGGAGATGAACCACTTACAGGTTACCGGTTTGCATCAGAGACATAAGTGCCAAACCAGGAATGAATTGCCGGTTTCCCATCCAATTGTCCAAGTTGCACTTGAATAGTATTATGGAGGAAACTCTGCTTCACATGGATGGGGAGTCTGTTCCATAGATGGGGTAGTCTCTGGGATACATACAATGGATATAAAAAGTGTAGACACCCCTATTAAAATGCCAGGTTTTTGTGATATAAAAAAATTAGACCACAATAAATAATTTCAAAACTTTTCCCACTTTTAATGTGACCTATAACACGTACAATTCCATTGAAAAACAAACAAATCTGTTAGGGGAAAAAATATAAAACATAAAAAATGTACAATAAGCTGGTTGCATGTGTGAACACCCTTAAACTAATACTTTTTATATCCACTGTAAATAGTAATCTAGCCTTTGATCATCATGTGGCTACAGTGGTGAGGAAATCATTCTATTTTGCGCAACTTATAAATAAAGGTATGGCATCCAAGTCCAAGGAATTCATTGTTCCACTGTATTTGGGCATTAGTCAGACCTATCATGGAGTACAATGCCCCCACTGGTATGTACCTAACCAGGCATATCCAACAACACTGTATGTGTGTCCCTAAGTCCCTGACTACTGGGTCAACTCTAAGGAGTGTGTTGTCAAAATGATAGTTACCAGGAATGGGTTACTTTATTTTATTTAACATTTGTTTATCGGGAAAGTCCGACTGGACACAAGTCCTTTTTCAGCGGAGGTCCGAGGAGAAAAGCTCCACAAGAATGACAAACCTTTACTAAACAAGCATTACGTAATATATTCAGATTACATAATGTTACTACATCCGATTATATCATATTAGTCAAACAGTAATAGAGAAAAATACTAGACATACAGATTGTATCACATCAAACAGTAATAGAGAAAACGAATGCACATCAGTGAAGGCTGTACCATAACAGTTGAGTACACTGAGAATACATAGATTTCTGCATGTTATCTCTGAGGTGTTGAAAAGAAATGCCAAGGCATTTAAAGCAAGAATAGGCTGAGTAACTCTCTTAGGGAGGGAGGTGTAGTGCAAATTGTTAAGGGGGAAATGGACAGTTACACAGTTTAGATTTAAGCAAGAGTGACTTAAGTTCTTTTTAAAGTGGTGTTTATCAGTAATTGATCGTATGTCAGGGGGAAGGGAGTTCCAATGCCTAGATGTACTTGCTAAACAGAGCGACTGGCCAGCTATGTTATTAATTTTGGAGATTGTTAACAGAGCTTTATTAGTTGAGCGAAGAGGGCGAGTGTTACTACAGGGCTGCACTAGAGTCTGTAGAGGAGGGACTTTTTCAGGTTGGTGTATTAAGAGTGTACAGAGTAACAAGTTGATTATAAGTAGGTAGGTTGGGTAGTTCGAGTCAATTTAAGTGTCGAGTGCTGAGCAATGGTGTTCTCTATAGCTGTCAGTAGCAAATTTGGCTATTTTACTGTAGCAGTTTTCCAATTTTGTCAGCTCACCCTTTTTAGATTAGTAAAGATGGGTGAGGCATACAAAAGAGTGGAGACTAGAGGAGTAGTTGCGTGGGTAGCTTTAGTGCTGCTGGTTAGATGTTTATGTCTGTAGAGACTACTAAGTTTATTTACTTTTTTGATGGTCTGGGCTATGTGTAGGTCAAATTTGAGTGAGAAGTCGATAGTAACACTTAAAGAGTTTTGTATGGGGTACAGGAGAGATGACGGTGAGATTAGCAGATGGTATGGAGAAAGGGGGTGGAGAGTTTGGTGGTTTACCTGGGAAAATAGCATAAATTTGGTCTTGTCTGGATTGAGAATGAGTTGCAGGTCAGATAACCATTTTTCCACTGCTGAGAAAGCTTCTTGGGTTATATTCTGTAATTGTTGGAGAGAGGGTGCGGCACATATTAAGGTAGAATTGTCTGCATACTGGACAAGGGAGGCTTGTCCAATGGCAGTGTACAATTTGTTTGTGACAAGTGTAAACAGAAGTGGGTTGAGGATGGATCCCTCAGGGATCACCCAGAGTTATGGGAAGTAGGGGGATATACATTGTTTTGCCACAGTACTGCTTGCTTACGTCCTGAAAGATAGTTTTTAAACCAGCTGACAGCGGGGTAACTTCAGTGAAACTCTGCTAGACAGTTTAGAAGTTTGACATGAGATACCGTGTGAAATGGCCTTGACACGTCAAGGAAGGTAGAGGACACAATGAGACCACTATTCCTATACTGGTTAATAGTGTTGATAAAAGACAGTAGAGCAGTGGTGGTGCTGTGATACGGACAAAATCCATGCTGTGACATGGAGAGGAGGTTATTTTTGAGAAGATGGGACATGATTTGAGTATGAATGCATCTTTCAAGTATTTTGGAGACAGGTGACAGGATGTCAATGGGTCTAAAGTTGGAAAGCTCAGTTGAGCTGCCTCCTTTATATGGAGGAATGATGTGGGACATCTTCTAGATTGATGGGATTTTTTGTACGGTTATAGATTTGTTTATCAGAATACAGACTGGGTACTTCCCAAAAGATACTGTTATGCATTTCTTGGCATTTAGTTTTAGTCCATGGCTCTGACACCAGTTGTTTGTCTGTGTCAGCCCGTCCTGGAGAACATTTGTGTTAGTGTGAGATTCAACGACAGCTCCTAATTTGCAATCATCTGCAAATGTAGTCAGCCAGAGATCACGGATATTGGCCTCAACTTCTGAAAAGTAAATGCCAAAAAGGAGCGGTCCAAGGACTGATCTCTGATGGACTTCACTTGTGACTGGCCTCTTTGTAGAGGTGAACTCCCCAATTCTAACTTTTTGGGTCCTGTCTATGAGCCAGTTGGCTATCCACCGGGTGACATATGGTTTTGTACCTAACCTCTTATGTTTATCAACAATGCCTGAGTGGGGTATTGTGTCAAATGCCTTGGGTAGGTCAAGGTAGGCAGTGTGAATGATTTTGCCCTAATCCATTGCTTTGGTGACCTTCTCAAAGCAGTCCACCAGGTTGAGTATGCATGATCTGCCCTTTATGAAACCAAACAGGGTTGGGTCCAGTGTCTGGAGGTTTACTACAGCTCTAATGATCAATTCCATGGCTTTACATACAAGGCTAGTGAGACTTATGGGTCTGTAGTTTCCAGGATCTGTAGGTGGCCCATCTTTGTGCAGAGGGATGACTGTTGCTGTTCTCCATTCATGAGGCACAAAGATTGTTTGGAGGCTACAGTTAAATAGTAACTCCAGTGGCCCTGACAGGTCATGTTTCATACTATTTAGAAGGCATCCTGGGATATTGGCTGGGCCCAATGATGCAATGTTCTTGCTCTTAGTGGCAGCATTAAGGACCTGTTCCCTAGTGATAGTAGGGGGAGTTATATTTGATATTTCCGGAGGGAAGGTTGAGGGGGAGAGAGGAGTAAAGCTGGAGCTGAATTTATCAGCCAGGAGCTTTGCTATATCTTCTGGCTCAGAATAGGTGGCTCCATTTACAATGTGCTCTGCACACAATTTTGTAATGCCTTTGAGGTTGCGAACATAGCTAAAGAATGCTTTGTGGCTGTCCTTGGCCTGTGAGGCCAAACTTACTTCAAAATTGGCTTTTGGTAGACTTTATTTGTCCTCTGAGTTGTTCAGTTTAAAGAGAGTGCTTTTATCCTGCTGGGTGTTACACCTCCTAATTTTTGCCATGATTTTCTTCCTCCTGTTATACACCTGAATGATTCTGCGATTCCACCAGGGTGGCTTGTTTTTTGAGTTAATTCTGTACTTCTTCCTGGTGGGTACAGCTGCCTCTATGCAGCTATTAACATGCTTGTACAGGGTTTCTGTGAACAGTTCTGCAAAGGCAGCAGTGTTCTCAGGGTTTATAGGGGCTTGAAATTTTGCCAGGTTCTCACTTAATAGCAGGAGGTTAGCCTTAGAATAGTTTCTGAATATTCCTGGCTTAGCTGGGGGTCCAGATTTTATTTTTACTTCAAAGGAGACCATTTTGTCCAAAGATTTATTCCTTAATTAAACCCATTATCATTCCTTAGTTATACCCATTGTACACACAATATTTATGCAGAGTACTCTGTAGGGAATTTTTATAGTCTGATAACTAATTACACTCTCAAAATATATGTTCCCAGTTACCTATTTCTTCCCCATCACACCTCCAACATTTGCCACCTACTGAGAAAAAATTCTTTGGAATCAGGGGTATAGAAATACCTATGTAAACACTTCCAAGCAAAAATCCTAAACATTCTGGACTTTGTTGCATACTTGGGAGCTATACATATACAAAATAAGAATATTTTTAAGCCAAATTTTCAAGTGAGTAATAGATTTTCACTTACAAGACGGAATGAAACTGTTGTAAAACTGCATTTAGAAATCCGTGTGGGAAAGGGATGGGAGAACAAAAGGGAGCTAAAACAAACGCTGCCAGAGTCAGGGGAGCAGTAATCGCCACAGTAGGCGGAAGTCTTTCTACATGGCACACCTCATCACAAAAGGGTTCTCATCCAGGAAAAAAGAGGTCATTGTTCCCCTCTACTCGACACTCAGACCCATTATAGAGTACAATGCCCCTTTTGGAGTGTACCTCACAAGACATCTGCAGCAGCTGGAAAGGCCACAGAAGTACCTCACAAAGAGGATTAATGGCCTCAGATGCCCTACACTGACCGTCTCAAAAAACTCCAGCTTTACTCCGTAGCATATTGCCTACTCCGAAGTGATCTCTGCCTAACATATAAAGCTATGTCAAACCCAGAGCTGTTGGACATGCTACACCTAAAGAAATCCCAATCCCTCCTACATGCTCTAGGGACCTAAACCTTGTCACCACAATAAACAGGACATGCTGGAGGAATAGATTTCTGTCCCAGAGACTTCCCATACTCTGGAACAGGCTACCCATCTATGTCAAGCAAAGTTCTTCATTAGCACTCTTCAAGAAAAATATTGATGAGTGGATGGGAAATAGGAAATACACCCCAGGGATCACTTCTGTGTCTCTGCTCGACAGTGGCACAGGAAAATAACTTTCTTGGGTGGCGTAAACCAGGGAACCTTGTTGGCTAGGCTTACGTAGGCTCTTGGGCCGATAGCCTAGTACCTACTATTAGAGTATGAGAATAAAGTCTTAAAGGAAATCAAGGAGACAGTAAGTTTGGTCATGACAACAGGAAAAAAAAAAAAAAAGCTAATAGTTAGAAAACTGAATTGACGAGAGCAACTGATCACGAGCTAGAAATAATAATGGATCAAATAGAAGGGGAAGAAAAAAGGGAATCGGGAATAGGGTTGAAGAAATATCTACAAAAATGGTGGAAATGGGGGATTGAATCTCCGATAGAAGAAAACGGAAAGGATGAGTATGAAATGGATGGCAGTTAAAAGTAGAAGGAATACACATCCTATCAAAGATAATGATACAAAATAAGGAGACACAATATGGAGTAGCACAGTACACGGTTTACAGATTGGGGTTAATATGGTTAATAGGCAAAGTACAGCAGAGAAGTAAATGCTCCATAATAAGTGTGATAATTATAAACTGTGCAAACAAAGACTTTTAAATTACAAGAAGGGGCCACTGGGGAAAGAATTGTTACATGTAGAGTGACTATATTACTAAAGTCGTACCACCGCACCGCACATAACACTATTAGTGCTACATTTCACACTGGCAAACACGTGTTTTCATTTTCTTCTGAGGAAACTCCCTGTGCTTCAGTGTTGCTGTAGAGCACTATTTTAACAGAAGAACAGTGACCAACAAGTATATATGTATTCACACTATATCCACTGTTCTACAAGATGACCTTCCTTTATGGATCCTATGACTGAGTTAATCCTCCTGACCAATCATGATTCTGCATTTTTCTCGGAGGAGCTGCAGCTCAGATAAAGTTAATATCATGATGTCATACTAGGTAAATGTTCTTAGCACCTGAGCATGTCAGCTGGTCCTTCACCAGTAACAAGTAAATTTTCTGCAAATAAAGAAATAATGAAGATGTGTTACTTAACTAATATGGATGTACATGCTTACCCAACTTAAACAACTCCAAAAATTGAGGGGATACATAGAGACAGTTCCGTTGGTTTAGTCAACAGGGAGTTTTGGTCAACATCTATTTAACTGACCCCATTTGGTCAACTATACAGATAGTCAACAGGTGTGCAAGACAGACTATCCCTGGTTAGGGACATTATTTCCCTTCCCCGGGGAATGTGCAATCTCAGAGTTTACATACATAATTAACAGGAGTGCGGGGAATTTTTTTTTTTTTTTTTTTTTTAAGTAATATTTGCATGCGTTGAGAAGCAACCCTGGTGCATTTGTACTAGGAAGCTGATGTTTCTGTTTTCGACATAGTGATTTACCTTCAGGATGTCAACATTCATGAAGGTACATCAATGGGGAGCACAAGGAACTGAAGGTATGCCCACCCCTCCCAACATCAATTCATACATTACAAACATATCTTGTTATACTGAACATCAGAAACCCTTTTTAATGGATCTTAAAACTGGGCTGACTTTACCAGGGTATAAGAAGCTGGAGGATACACCAAGGACAGAGGGTAGAAAGTGGAGTACTGAAAGCAAAAAAACCAAGGAAAGCCCAACTATTGGAATTATGGTTGTGACAAGACTAGCTGATGAAGATGTGCAGGAAGGACTAAGTGTCTGTAAGCAAAGATGCCTGCAATGGCATGAAAACAGTATTCAAGAAAAACAGAAGCCCCTCTTTGTGGAGTGGCCTCTACCTGCAGCATTTTCCAACAGGTACTTAGTTTCCTCACAATAAAAAGATGATGTTGTTGGCAAGCCACAAGGACAGGGATGTGTTCTGCAACTATGAGACCATTTTCTCCCTGCAGTGAAGACGCACAATTATTCACTTTTATAAACTCATCCACCCCAGTCCATTTAAAACTGGAACTGAGGCCGCACAAGCAAAAAATAGTAGCATCTCTCTCGCTCCCTTCTGGTTTTGGTTCTGGCAGAAAAAAAGAGCGAGCAGATGAACTTCTCCAGGGACAGTCTGCAAGTATTTTTGGTGGAAAATGTTAGTTATCTCCAAGGGGCACCCAAATCCTTGACACAGACCAAGTATGGTTCCACACATGAGGGTTTACAGCTTCAAAATCCATCAAGCAGAGGTGATTTCACCCAAAAGGAGCATATTTTCTGGGGCATAAACAACACCACAGACAGTACAAATGAATAAGGAACGTACTATAATAGTACACATTTTAGTAGGAGCACTGCTGCAGTCACCATCTTTGGTATCTCTGCCGGAGTTGAGGTCTGAAGTCTGGCCCAAATTTCAGAGCTAGTAACCATTTGAAATGTCAAGACCCTCATTAGCAAGTCTCGTAATATGGACACTGAATGGCTGAAAAAACAGACTTATCAAGTCCAAGACTGCCATGTCTCTGAATATTCCCTTTTCTTAGAGGTACTGCAATCCTGGGGTTGGTCTAGAAGTTCAGGGTATGTGCAGAGGGGGTCCTGCCTGCCTGCAAAGAGGAATTTTAAAAGCTAGCAGCGATGTTCAAGATTCGCTCTTCTCCTTGATTTTCTCTCTTTCTCAGTGTGTTGGCACATTTCAATGGGCAGCCTCTACAGGTTTACAACCTCACCCCTGGCCAGGCTGACACCGCCTCCTACGGGACATTTGAATGTCCTGGGTATACAGAGAAATATCAGCCCATGCCATCTTAAGTTTGTTCTTCCCCATGAATCACAGGCAAGGCACAGCCTATATGATGCCTGCAAAGTCTAAGGCAAGCATGTAAATCTTCCACTACTGGTCCCTCCTTAGACTGTCAGTCAGTCCAAGGAAATCCAGTTCTCCAGCTCCAAAAAAGCCTGGACAAGGAAAACAATGAACAGACTTAGCAAGTGTGAAAGAAAGGGGGGTGGATTTCTACCCATTCTAGTCCCTGGATGCCCAGAAATACATCAGGGGATGGAAGGAGGGAAACTATACTACAACACTGATCCTATATGAAATTTTAGTTGTGTAAGAACTTACCATAACGGTAGATGTCCTACTGATCACTGTTGCAGTATTCTCTACAAATGGGTTGTCACTACCAATGCCTGGATGGGGTACCAAAGCTTTACCTTCCTGAACTCATACATCTGAAGCATGACCTCAAGCTGGTAAGCAAAGGGGTATACAGAGGGACATTTTTAAATCTTGTCCACACTCTCCCATGCATCGATCCTGTGGTTAGGCTGCTCAGCTCACTAACGTAAACCGTCCCCGGGTGCGCCCTCCCTGCCTTTAGGGTACAAAGACACCTCTGGCCAAACCCAAGAAGACACCCAGAAGTGTTGCCTACAGCCAGGTTGCATAAGAGAGAGCTACTGCTATGTGGATTTCCCCACTAAAGACTTCTGAATTAAACCGTCCCGGGTGCTCCGTCTTTAGGGTACAAAGACACCTCTGGCCAAACCCAAGACGACACCCAGAAGTGTTGCCTACAGCCAGGTTGCATAAGATAGCTACTGCTGTGTGGATTTCCCCACTAAAGACTTTTGAATGTATGTAGCCTATGCCTAACTACTTATGCACTACTCTATTAATACCCACATGCCTAACTACTTGTGCACTACTCTATTAATACCCACATGTGCTAGCTGCCTATCCGTGTGTGTGTTTCTCAGCAGCCTACTGCAAACCTCTTTCTATGGAAAGAGAATAGCAAAGCTTTAAGTAATTGCTAGCTTTCTCTAAATTGTAAACTACTGACCAGTAGACTCCAAGCATAATGCCTTACTGTACACCCCGAATCACAACTGATTGTTTTCCACAACTGCTGCTCCTCCAGGACAGTGCTGTCCTGCTCCGTTCGCTATGCTCACTTCACTCCTCTACCCTACCCCCATTCCCACCCACCCCTATTACAATTAACCTTATAGCTGCTAAACCACTCCCTCCTCAGCTCACACACCCAATCAACCAATCAGATCACACCTTCAATCCCACGCTCAAACATATTACACCACACCCATATTGTAAACTCCTTCTATTACTTCCCTGCTATCTTGTTCTGAATCCCCTACTCTCCCCTTTCCCCCACTACACAAGGTAACATTTAAAGGGAAAATCAAGATACATAAAATGCCCTCCCTACACCTCAAAGCAGCATTTTACACATTAACCATATTTTTTCTTCACCTGTTTTCTATCCTTACATCCTACCACACACAACTTCACTTCAACAATCCAACTCATCGGCAAACAGAAACCACAAACAATACACTACAACTAATCCAATTCCCTATATATCCATAAGACCTTACCCCAACCCATCAAGATTTCTACATAAGAAACAGACTAACAAATTTAACCCCTATGTATCCCAGAAATAATATAAAATACTCCAAAAACTTTTTAAACTCTACCTATATCTAAGGCAAACACTCACTCGCTGCGGGGATATACACCCACACCCTGGACCCTCTATTCCACTCCAGCCCAACCTAAATCAATCAAACCCACTTTACAGTAGGACAACTGCATCTCTTCTTCTCTTAAACATTAATATAAGAAGTATACTCAACAAAGTTCAGGACCTCCATGCCCTCTTGGCTTTATATAAACCAGACTTAGCTATACTAACTGAAACTTGGCTTAGACCAGAACATCATGATAACGAGATCACACCCCCTGGCTATAATATTACACAGAAATATAGGACAGGGAAAAAGGAGGTGGTGTAGCCATATTGTTTCAAAATCATCTAAATTTGGAGCAAGTTAGCTACAACCCTCATGAAGTCAATGGTACTGAACTCATCCTTGCCAAATTAAAACTAAACTCTAGCAAACATACAGCTATAGCAGGTACCTACATCCCACCAGGAGACAACATTGCCACTATGGAAAACCTGGTACACTGGATCTCTATCTCCCATCCACAAGAAACCATAATTTTAGGAGATTGTAATATAGACTGGTCCGACTGTATCATATTCAACCCCACTACCCATATTAATCTACACAGGTTCACCCAAATCATAGACACCCCCACAAGAATCGATAAGAAATCCAAATGTCAATCCATCCTAGATTGGATACTCCTGTCCGACCCCACCTTAGCCCACCAATCAGGCTGCCTACCAGATAATCTGAGTGATCACCAACCTACCTTATTACGAATAAACCCTGCCAAAGTAACCAACCCATCCTTAGAATAGTTCGCAATAAAAAGAACTTAAAAGCCAAAGACCTAAACCAGGAACTAAAATACTGTAACTTGTCTCCCCTAAAACACCTACCCCTAGATGAAGCAGTAGACTACTTTAACTCAACCTTTCTCAGTATCCTAGACCATCATGCACCTTCCAGAACCATTAGAGTTAAGACTAACTATGCCCCCTGGCTAACAAAAGAAACTAAAACTATAATGAAGGACAGAGATAGAGCATGGAACCAATATCAAACTGAAAACCACTACCACAAAACAAATCTACCTAGCTCTCTGGAACAAGGCCAAAAAACTCATAAAAACTGATAAAACTAATTATTACAAAACCTTACAAAAAAAACATGCCCACTGCCCTCAAAAATTCTGGGCCTCGATAAATAAATTACTTCACCCAGGTAAAACCAGCACTCCCACACCCACAATACCAACCAGTAATGAGGACATCCCCACCCAATTCAACAGATTCTTCACAGAAACTGTCCTAGCCCTTTCTAATACCCTAAATAGCATTTCCAACCCCACACCCTCTCCTACCCCTTCTATCCCTATTACACAACAAACTCCCTCTAACTTTTCATTCTTTCCAGCATCCACAAAACTTATTACTAAACTCCCTCAAAAAACT
This sequence comes from Protopterus annectens, assembly GCF_019279795.1. Lineage (NCBI taxonomy): Eukaryota > Metazoa > Chordata > Ceratodontiformes > Protopteridae > Protopterus > Protopterus annectens. The sequence continues at coordinate 43,319,665 of NC_056732.1, read as the reverse complement.
AAAACCCACCACACTGGCTGCTGACAAACTTCCTGCTGATTTCCTTCAACTTGTAGCTGAAACCATATCTTACCCCATATCTATTCTCATAAACAGATCAATATCTGAATGTAAAGTACCTAAGCTGTGGAAAATATCCCATATTATCCCACTCCACAAAGGCGGCAACTCCCTTGAGCTCACCAACTACCGCCCAATTGCAATTTTATCACCATTATCAAAAATACTAGAAAGGGTAGTGCATACATAACTAATGCAATATCTCCTAGAAAATAACCTGATATCTTCATCTCAACATGGGTTTCGACCCTCCCATAGTACCACAACAGCCCTACTCTCTTTCACTAACAAAGTCAACACCCATAGAAACAACGGACAGTTTGTATCTTCTGTACTCTTGGACTTATTAAAAGCATTTGATATGGTCAACCACAGCATGCTGCTCAAAACTTTATCTACCCTTAACCTTACCTCACCCACTATATCTTGGTTCAACAGCTATCTATCAGACCGACAACAAGCAGTTCTGTGGCAGGACCAACTATCCTCCCTTCTGCCAGTATCCATAGGAGTCCCTCAAGGTTCAATCCTTGGTCCTTTACTATTCTCCATATTTACAAATCAGATAGCTGTATCCACCCCCTCTGCCTTTATAGTGCAATATGCTGATGACACAACTATCATATGTGCTGCCCCAACCTTAAGCGAACTACGAATAATAACACAACACAACTTTACGTTGACTGAAGCATGGTTTTCCAGCACTAAACTTGTACTCAATCCCAAAAAAAACAAACCCAATTCTCTTCACTCCAGGCAGATCTTCTACACTAAACAATGATTTCAGCATAAACTCCAAAGATAATACTCTAATCACCCCAACATCACACATCAAACTCTTAGGAGTAGTAATCGATAAATTTACATTTGACATACACAGAACCCAAACAATCAAAAAAGTGCACAAAAAGCTTGGTCTCTCATATAGGAACAGGCAATTCATGACCAACCATACCAAAGCCACTATTGCTAGAACTCACCTACTATCCACACTACCCTACTGTATGCCTCTTCAATCCTGACGAATCTTCGCCACAGCAAGCAAAACAAAATGACAACTTGCTATAACAAGATTGCCAAGTTTGCTGCAGGTGCCTCTAATAGGGACCATCACTGTCATTCCATCAAGCAGCTCAAATGGCTTGAGTTACCCCATCTACTTCTTATTACACAGCTCTCCATAGCCCACAAACTGCACTACATCCCTGACAAAACCCCCATACTACAAAATCTAATACAACCCTACACAACCACCCAAGTCCTAAGATCAACAGACCAAAATCTCAAATGTCATCAAACATAGGAATGAAGCTGGTAAAACTCTCTTTGCCTGTACAATAGCAAAAACCTGGAGTTCACTTCCTACTCACATAACTTCGACAGCTTCTGCCCCCCAATTTAAGAAACTACTCAAAACCCACTATTTTAGCAACTGGCTGTGCTCATGTGACTCCCCAGGCTAAGCCGTCACATAGCAGTAATACTAGGATACTGCTAAGGATGACCCAGTTCTGTCTAGTCTCTACATTTCTTATTCCTTCCTAAAATTGTTTTATTCCAACGGTATTAACTTGTATTTCTATAATTAAATATTAAACACACTCCTATATGCCATTTATTTGCATTTAAAAACACAACTATGTGTTGTACACGAGCCTGTGCTGCAATGTTAGATGATGTTTTATATGTGTGTATTAAGAATGCAAGGCTGTTTCTTATAATTGTATCTGTTTAGCAATTGTTTAAATGGAGCGTTTCTCCCTGGGCCTCCACTGAAAATGGACCTGTGTCCAGTCGGACTTTCCCGGTCATCAAATGTAAAATAAAAATAAAAAAATAAAAAATAAATATGGGTGTGACCCTCAGACTACCTCCAAGCAAGTTCAAAGATTCAGAGGTGTTTACTACGCTAACTACCATAAGGGCCTTTTTAAGCCTAGCCATGCATCCCAAATCTCTGACAAGTTCTGATACCATTGATAAGTGTAAGCATGGGCCTGGGAGATGAACATCTACATGTTACCCGTGTCCATTAGAGACACAGATGGAAAACCAGGAATGAATTTCCGGTTTCCCATCCAATTGTCCAAGTTACACCTAAATTGGGTTAGGGAAGAACTCTGCTTCACATGGAAGGGGAGCCTGTTCCATAGATGGGGTAGTCTCTGGGATACATACCTATCTCTCCTGCAGGTCCTATTTATATCACAGGCAAGGTTTAAGTCTTTAGAACTCTTTATAACAGGATATTCCAATAGTTGGATATGCCTGATTAGGTACATACCAAAGGGGGCATTGTACTCAATGATAGGTCTGATGAAAGCCAAATACAGTGGAACAATGACTTCCTTGGGCTTAGATGCCATACCTTTGTTTATAAGTTGCGCAACATAGAATGATTTCCTCACCACTGTAGACATGTGATGGTCAAAGGCTAAATTACTACCTATGTGTGTCCCTAAGTCCCTGACTACTGGGCCAAGTTGTCAATATGATAATTACCAGGTATGGATGACTTCCCAAAGGATAGTATTATGCATTTCTTGGCATTTAGCTTTAGTCCATGGCTCTGACACCAGTTGTTTGTCTGTGTCAGCCCCTCCTAGAGAACATTTGTGTTAGTGTGAGATTCAACGTCAGCTCCTAATTTGCAATCATCTGCAAATTTAGTCAGCCAGAGACCACTGACACTGGCCTTGACGTCTAAGTAAATGCCAAAAAGAAACGGGCCAAGGACTGATCTCTGAAGGACTCCAATTGTGACTGGCCTCTTTGTAGAGGTGGATTCCCCAGTTCTAACTTCCTTGGTCCTGTCTGTGAGCCAGTTGGCTATCCTCTTGAGTTTGTCAACATTGCCCAAGTGGGGTACTGTGTCAAATGCCTTGGCCAGGTCAGGGTAGGCAGTGTGAATGATTTTGCCTTCATCCACTGCTTTAGTAACCTTCTCAAAGAAGTCCACCAGGTTGAGTAGGCATGATCTGCCCTTGTCGAAACCAAACTGGGTTGGGTTCAGTTTCAGGAGGTTTACTACATCTCTATTGATCATCTTGATAATTCTTTCCATGGTTTTACATACAAGACTAGTGAGACTTATGGGTCTGTAGTTTCCAGGGTCTGTAGATGGCCCACCTTTGTGCAGAGGGATGATTGTTGCCTTTCTCCATTCATGAAGCATGAAGACTATTTGCAGGCTACAGTTAAATAGTAATTCCAGATGCCCTGATAGGTGATGTTTTATGCTATTTAATAGTCATCCTGGGATACTGTCTGAGCCCATTGATGCAGTGTTCTTGGTTTAGAGAGAGCATTAAGGACCTGTTCCCTAATGATATTAGGGGGGAAGTTACATTTGAAGATATTTCCTGAGGGAAGGTTGAGGGGGAGAGAGGGGTAAAGTTGCAGATTAATTTATCAGCAAGGAGGTTTGCTATATGTTCTGGCTCAGTATAGGTGGCTCTATTTACAATGAGCTCTGCACATGATCATGTACTGCCTTTGAGGTTGCGGACATAGCTAGAGAATGCTTTGCTGTTGTCCTTGGCCTGGAAGGCCAAACCTGCCTCAAATTTGGCTTTGGTAGTCTTTATTTCTCCTCCAAGGTGTTTTTTAGTTTGAGGAAAGTGATTTTATCCTGGTGGATGCTGCACCTCCTAATTTTTGCCATGATTTTCTTCCTTCTGTTATACAGCTTATTGATTTTGTGACTCTACCAGGGTGGCTTGTTTTTTAAGTTAGTTAGTTCTGTACTTCTTCCTGGTGGGTACAGCTGCCTCTGTGCAGCTATTAACATGCTTGTATAGGATTTCTGCGAACAGTTCTGCATAAGCAGTAGTGTTCTCAGGGTTTATGGGCCTTGACATTTTGCAGGTTCTCACTTAATAGCAGGAAGTTAACCTTAGAATAGCTCCTCAACATTCCAGGTGTAGCTGGGGTTCCAGGTTTTATTTTTACTTCTAAGGAGACCATTTTGTAGTCTGACCTTATCAGGGAAGGCATTACAGTAGGGGCACTTGCATGTAACCTTCCTAAACCACAAAGACCTCCTAGAAGTATACAAAACAAATGTAGCTAAGTACAGGTTAACGCTGGGGAAGAAGAGGTTGAAGTAAGCTAGAGAAGAGGGGGAAGGAGTACTGCAACAGTGATGAGATGGACATCTACTGTTATGGTTAAGTTCTTACACAAGTGTACTATGTCTTGAGTGAAATCACAATTGCAGTATTCCTGAGATGTGGCCGATTCCCAGAGCTGAAGGACGTATTGAGAAGGGTGGCTAGCTACTGAGTAGATGAACCGTCTAGCAGTCCTGACAGGACAGACCTAGCAAAGGCAGCCCTGGACCTGCAGAAGACATAATTTTTGCCTTTTTTGGTGAAGGTGTGTACAGAGGACCAAACAGCAGCTTCCAAGATAAATTTGGCATTTACTCCCTTGTGAAAAGCCCCTCAGGAATCCACTGCCTTAGTAGAATGAGCTTTTGGGCAGGACGGCAAGGACTTACCATAGTGTGAATAACAGAAGGAGATGGTCTTAGAAATCCAAGTTGCAATAGTTTGTTTGGAGACAGTCTGGCTCAACTTAGGGCTCATAAAAAAGATACAAAAGGTTGGTCAGTCTTCCTGAAGGATTTAGTTTTGTCCAGATAAAATGTCAGTTGTCTGTGAATGTCCACAAAATGCGAGTCCACCCCCCCCCCCACCCCCTATTTTGGAGATTGGGAAGCAGAGTGGGTAGGTAAATGGCCTGAATGAAGGACAGCTCATTCACTTTCTTAGGCATGAAGGATAGATTAGCCCTGAGAGCCACCCTGTACTTGTGAAAATAAGAAAAGGTAGGATGGCCATGAGAGCTTGTAACTCGGACTTTCTTAGCATAGGTAAGAGCCAAGAGTAGAATAGTTTCCAAGTGCAGAATTTTAAAGATGCAGCTAATGCTGGTTTAAAGGAGGCAATGTAAGCTTTTCAAGCACAAAACTGAGATCCCAAAGAGGACAGATGGGTTTCCTTGCTGGGTTAAGATGCAGAACTCCCATCAAAAAAAGCATAATTTCTGCTGTAGCCATAAGTGAGGGGTTAAGAGGCTGGCGGGCATTGATGGACGATAGGTGAGCTTTTATGGAAGAAAAAGCCAAACCCGATGGCAGCAATTTGCAAAGACATTAAAGGACAACAGGGACCGGAGATGACACTGGGTTTGTGACCATTTCTGCAGTATCAATAAGAAAACCTTTTCCATTCAGCTGTAAGATTTTCTACCAGTGATGATCTGGCTTCTTGTAGTACTTGAGCAACCTCCTCAGAGAAAAGGTGTCTTTTAGGGATTAAAATCCTATCATCTAAACAGTTAAGATAAGTAAAGACGGATTTCGGTGGAGAAGCAACCCTTTTTGTTGAATGATCAGGTCCGGTAGCAGAGGTATTTTCCTGTAATTTCTCTTTGTCGGGTGAAATAGCAGTGGAAACCAATGCTGTCTCTGCCAAAAGGGGGCCAGTAGAAAGAGTTTGTGTGCTTCCTTTTGTGCTTTTAGAAGAATTTTTAGAAAAACAAGTAGTGGATGCAAGACATACAGGAACTTTCCTGTCTACTGGAAGGAAAGGGCATCCGTCCTCGCTGAGGGATGAGGTGCCCTGGTGCAGAACTGGGGCAAGCTGATGGTTGGTTGGTGATGCAAACAGGTCTAGCTGAGATGTGTTCCACCAAAACAGTGATTGCCTGGAAAACCTGTCTATTTAGGGGTCCATTCATGGGGGTCCTCAAGGAGTGGCTTAGAGAGTCTGTCAGCACATTATCCTGTGAGGGAGTGTATGTACTGCTGAAAGGGTGATGTCCATCTGGGTAGCTAAATTCCAAGTCTCCTGTGTTAATCTGCACATTTGGTAAGACCTGGTGCCTCCATTGTTTGTTTATGCACCGGGACTATTTGTTGTCCGTGTGCACTAACAGAGGTGCGGGTTTCCACAGGTAGGAGAAGGTTTCCAGTGCTTGCAGAAGAACGGTCATTTTCTTTAGATTGACATGTTCCTTCGGGAACTGTGGTTTCCATCTGCCCAGTACCTGGTATGATCCTGTCCTTGCCCTCCATGCCTTGTCTGAGGCATTTGTGTGAACTTCCTGAAGAGTAAGAGGAGGAGGAAGATTTGTGAAGGGAAGTCCTGGTTAAGATTGACCTGGTCCTTGCACCAAAGCAGCTCCTTTTTGAGACAAGGGAGGAGAGGTATCAGGGTGTCCCAGGGGTGGCAGTGTTGTGACCACACAAACTACTAGGTTTTGATCATGTGAAGTCTGGCTACGGGAAGCATAAGAATGGTGGCTGCCGTGGAAACCAACGTACTTAACATCTCTCATGCTGTGCAACATGTGTTGCAGAGGAGAGATCTACCAAGAAAGTGGATGAACTGTGAGCTTTCTCCCGAGAGAAAAATGCAACCCAGGAAAACCAGGTCTTGTGTAGGAACCATGTGAAATGTTTTACAGTTGATTGTGAGGCCCGGAATTGGCAGGAGTTGGAGAGTGAAATCTAGATTCTGAAGAAGGACTCCTGGAGATGGAGAGAGAGAGAGCTTAGAGCAACAGGTCATTCAGGCAGGGAAAATATGAATTTCCTGGGTGTATCAGAATGCCACTACAGGAGCTATATACTTTGTGAACACCCTTAATGCTGTGGAAAGACCAAAAGTCAGATCAGTAAATTGAAAATGAGAGGAGCCAGAGAAATGCCCAAGACGTTTCCTGCAAGAAGGATGAATAGGTATGTGTAAATAGCCATCCTTCAGATCTAGGGACACTAGAAAGGCCTACGGAAGAATAAAAGGCAAGACAGTGGGAAGAGATAGCATTTTAAAAGTTGGTACTTTCAAGAAAGTGCTTAGAAGAGAAAGGTCTAGGATAGGACTTCATTATCCTTTTCTTGGCACCAGAAAGATTCTGGAGTAGAATCATTTCCTGATGAAGCTTTTTGCAACTTGTTTGATGGTACCCTGGATTCAGGAGGTCTTGAACAATGGGAGTTAAGTAGCGAGAGATGGTTGAGGAGGTTGGGACATGCCTTTCAGAAGAGGAATATTTTCCCAGAACATGGCATAACCCATCCTTGATGATGAACAGGACCCATTTGTCTGTGGTAATAGTTTCCCACTAGGCCAGGCAGAGTGACAGTCTTTTGGAAAGAGTTAGGGGACTGAGGGGAAGGGAGAGGGTGTTGCGAAGGTAGTCACAGATTTTTATTTCCAAAGGGAGGCCTTCCAGATGGAGGTTCCCTATGAGGTTTGTCAGAGTACATTTTCCTGTGTTCTTCTCTTGGTTTCTGAGTGATACAGATTTAGATGGGTAGTTCCTATGGCATCTAGGAAATGAGTAGATTAGAAGCTACCTGCGGTCTTTCATCGTCTTACCTTGGCCTTAAATAGTTTTGAAAAGACTGGCAGCCCGAGGACCAAGGTAAGACAATGAAAGACTGCAGGCGGATTCTACTCTCCTCCTTTCCTAGATACCACAGGAACGACTGCAGGTGGATTCTACTCTCCTCCTTTCCTAGATACCACAGGAACGACTGCAGGCAGATTCTACTCTCCTCCTTTCCTAGATACCACAGGAACGACTGCAGGCAGATTCTACTCTCCTCCTTTCCTAGATACCACAGGAACGACTGCAGGCAGATTCTACTCTCCTCCTTTCCTAGATACCACAGGAACGACTGCAGGCGGATTCTACTCTCCTCCTTTCCTAGATACCACAGGAACGACTGCAGGCGGATTCTACTCTCCTCCTTTCCTAGATACCACAGGAACGACTGCAGGCGGATTCTACTCTCCTCCTTTCCTAGATACCACAGGAACGACTGTAGGCAGATTCTACTCTCCTCCTTTCCTAGATACCACAGGAACGACTGCAGGTGGATTCTACTCTCCTCCTTTCCTAGATACCACAGGAACGACTGTAGGCAGATTCTACTCTCCTCCTTTCCTAGATACCACAGGAACGACTGCAGGCGGATTCTACTCTCCTCCTTTCCTAGATACCACAGGAACGACTGCAGGATTCTACTCTCCTCCTTTCCTAGATACCACAGGAACGACTGCAGGCGGATTCTACTCTCCTCCTTTCCTAGATACCACAGGAACGACTGCAGGCGGATTCTACTCTCCTCCTTTCCTAGATACCACAGGAACGACTGCAGGCGGATTCTACTCTCCTCCTTTCCTAGATACCACAGGAACGACTGCCGGCAGATTCTACTCTCCTCCTTTCCTAGATACCACAGGAACGACTGCAGGCGGATTCTACTCTCCTCCTTTCCTAGATACCACAGGAACGACTGCAGGCAGATTCTACTCTCCTCCTTTCCTAGATACCACAGGAACGACTGCAGGCAGATTCTACTCTCCTCCTTTCCTAGATACCACAGGAACGACTGCAGGCAGATTCTACTCTCCTCCTTTCCTAGATACCACAGGAACAACTGCCGGCAGATTCTACTCTCCTCCTTTCCTAGATACCACAGGAACTACTCATTTAAATCTATGCAGGACTTGAAATCCTCAGACTAGGCTGGCTACGAAGCCATGCATATCTGCGAATACAGACCCACTAGCTGCTGCCCTACAGGAGGCATTCACAACATTGTAACTGGACTTAATGTTGTGCCTGGCTATTTGAGTAGCCTGAGAAAGTAGATTGTGCATTTGTTGCTTTCATTCTGCAGTTTGAGGGTCCAGCATAACTTTGTTTAAGAATGGAAGTACAGAAATCAGATGTTTAGTCATCCGAGTCCAGTAATTAACTTCCCTAATGCAATGGTATTACAGGAGTATACCTTCTTTCTCCATCTAACCATAACCCTGCTATCTTCATCTGTAGGTAGGACATTAGATCTGGCCAATAGCGGAGTGGGCTTATATGAAGCACGATACACTGCAGAGGAGGGTCAAACAATAAACCTCTATCCAAAGGAGAATTTAAAATTGCATTTTAACATAATCTGAGAGGTTCTGAGAATGCAGCCATGCAAAGCTCCTCAAAACAGTACCAGAAGCTATAGCCCTATAAGAACACTGTAAACAATTAGTAGTGATCTGTGCAACAGAAGAAACCAAGTTATTTAAAACAGATTTTCCGCACAAAGAAACTGCAGATAAAACAGTCCTCAATCTTTCAATAACTACTCTGAACAAACTAACATAAAAGCCTGTTAATTCCAAATTCTGAAAATCAAAATTTCACAAGTATGCACATTTCCCCATACCTATCAATAATTTCCCTAATTATCAGAAAGAGTAGGATTGGAATGAACTAAGTGCTTAGCAGTGAAGAGATCAACTACAGCTACAGCTCCTGGATCAGGTTTGGGAATTCTGTATAAACATGTAAAAGACATATCTGCCTTTTTAGGGGCAAGCTGGCTGTCTAAGGAAAACTGCAAGCTGTAACACACACATCCTGTAAAGTAGAGGGAACAAGAGGAATGGGTGAAGGTTTTGAAAATTATTTTATTTTACATTTAGCAGGAAAGTCCGACTGGACACGTCCTTTATCAGTGGAGGAGCGGGGAGAAAAGCATTCCACACTGAACATCAGAAGTACAGTACATCAGTAGTATATATAGCTCAAAGAAATTAAAATACTAGCTTAGACACACTTTGGACAAGAAGTAAAAGCTAATTAATGGATTACTAAGTTTAGACAATACACGATAAGTTTCAACTGAAATCAGTAGGAATCAAACTATTAAATAATGAGTAGACAGATATTACATCATTTACATTTCTGTGTAATGAAAGAGACCAATGTAAGAGGACACTCTCTGATTATGGTCAAGTCTAACATGTCATTAGCTCTACAGTGGTATAGTACTGGGAATGTTAGTACGCTAACAGGCGTAGGTAATAGACCAGTGATGGCGAACCTTTTAGGCCTGGCGTGTCAAAAATTTGGAAAATGCCTATCTGGACTCTGCTGGCATGTCACCGCCCCCCCCCCCCCCCCAGAAGAAAAAATAAATAAACAATTCTTTACATATTCATTTATTTTAAAAAATGCAGTCCAATCATGTGCTGCTACGTATTATAAAAGTAAAAGAAAAGTCGGTGACTTACACTAGAGAAAACAATATGCGTTCTGCTAACTGGGCTTCAAACAGTGCATCAAAAATTATCCTACTTTTAACAGTAATTTTGAATTGAACTGAAAAAAATATGGAAAACATTGCATTTGATTTGACTGACCCCAATTAATGACTTTTTGTTGCTGAATTTTAATAGATAAGTGCAGGGTCAAATCTTTTTTGTATTTTTGTTCAGTTTCTTTGGTAATTTGGCTGTTGGTGAATGCTGGTGTGTCACCCAAAACTTTGTGGCATGCCACCTTTGACACATGTGTCATAGGTTCACCATCAAACAGACAGAGGGTGACAGAGTGAAGCAAAGGTCACATCATAATCAGAGTAAGAAGTTAGTTTGGAGTAGTGCAAGGACACAGCCATTTGTTGAATATGTGGGTTTTTAGTGTGGTTTTAAACTGGGCTAGAGATGTATCAGCTGTAAAAAGTTCTGGTAGTGCATTTTAGATTTTTCCTATATAATTTGAGAAAAGAGAATTTCCTGCTTGATTTTTGCTTGACTTGATTTTTACGTGGTGTTTGTTTTTGGAGCGTAGGGTTCTGTTAGTGGCATATGGATGAAGTAATATTTGTAGGGCAGGTGTTTTCCCAGGTTCATAGAGAATTTTATGGGCCATGGTTAAAGTACAGTTGTGTACACTTACCATAAATGTAGATGTTAGAGTGCATTCACTGTTGCAGTCATTACATTTGGGTAATCTGCTGGCAGGTTGCCCTCAGTCGGCCTGATCAACAAAGTCTTGGGTCCTGCGTTGGTTGCTGTCCCTTCTTCCATGATGTCAGGGTATAAAACATGCAGCCAACACCATTACATCAGTTTTTCTTGCCCCAGATGTCAGGTGCCCCCCAAATGGGGAGCAAAATATATGTATATATATATATATATATATATATATATATATATATATATATATATATATATATGTATATAATTTAAAACACAAAAAATATACCTCCAAACAAAAGCAAATACACCAAAAAGGCTTTTAAGCATAGTAAAAGAAAGGAGAGATATAGTAAGAGAAAAACAGGGCTGGTGGGTGGGTAACCAGGACTGCAACAGTGAATACACTCGAACATCTACATTTATGGTAAGTGTACACAACTGTACTATGTTCTTCGTGTTTCACTGTTGCAGTCATTACATTTGGGTAGAATCCCAAAGCTATGGTCGGGAGGATGGATTTATACAGCATTAGGAGCAGTTATAAGGCCCTGCAGGACAGCAGTGGCAAAGACAGCTCTGGATTTAGAGAAGAGAGGTAAATGGTAATGTTTGGTGAACGTATGAACTGAGCTCCAGGTAGCAGCTTCTAGAATGTTTCTGGTAGGAACCCCTCTGAAAAAGGCTGCAGAAGTAGATGCAGCCCTGGTGGAATGAGATCTGATCCCCTTGGGGATAAGTTTACCATGGTGCATATAGCAGAAACAAATACAATGGCTTATCCATTTGGAAATAGTCTGCTTTGAAATAGCCTTTCCCGCTGCCCCTGCAGCAAATGCCACCAATAATTGTTCAGATTTTCTTAGAGATTTTGTCCTGTTTAAGTAGAATCTAAGTTGTCTGTGTACATCCAATGAATGCAGAATCCGCTCATCCTTGTTCTGTAGATTGGAAAAGAAAGTTGGCAGATGAATGGTCTGATTAAGAGCCACACTGGATACCACCTTAGGCATAAAGTATGGATTGGTCCCGAGAGCCACCCTGTCCGGGTGAAAAATAATGAACGGCACCACTGCCATAAGAGCCTGTAATTCTGAAATCCTTCTAGTTGAAGTGACTGCTAAAAGGAAAGCTGTTTTCCAAGAGAGAAATTTTAGGTCCGCAGTAGCAGCTGGCTCAAAAGGAGTGAGTTTTTCCAAAACAAAATTGAGGTCCCATGCAGGAGTTGATGCTCTCCTGGGAGGTCTTACATTTTTGGCCCCTCTGAGATGCTGCTTTAGCAGAGGATGAGAGAAGGGGGGAGGTTCTGTGTTGTAATGAGCTGAAATGGCAGAGGCATGGATTTTTATGGAAGAAAAAGATAGGCCCTTGTGAAACATCTCAGTTAAGTATTACAGAATGTGAGGAATATTGGGCATTGCTGTGCTTATTCCTTGTGTTTGGTTCCAGGCACAGAATTTTTTCCATTTGTCAGCATAAGATTTTCTAGTACTAGGCCTTTTAGCCTCCAAAATGACATCCATCACAGGTTTGCTGAGAGATATCAAGGGTGAAATTAGTTGATTAGCCACGCTGCAAGATTCAAAGTTTGGAGCGGAGTGTGCAGAATTTGGTAGTTCTGCTGAGACAGTAGGTAAGGTGTCCGAGTCAGGTGTCACGGAGGATGGTGTGACAAGTTGCGCAGGAGTGGGTACCAGTGTTGGCGAGGCCAGTCTGGAGCAATCAATCATTTTTGGTTTGTCCTGTCTGACTTAGTAGGACTTTGGAGAGCACAGGCAGAGGGGGGAAAGCATAGACTGACAGGTTTTTCCAGCTGAATGATGAGCATCCACTTTCCAAGCTTTTTTGTGATGACTTCTTGTGCAGAATTTGTCCAAGTGATAGTTCTGGGGTGAGGCAAAAAGATCTATGTCTGGGCACCCCCATTTGCGTGTCAACATGTTGAAAACTTGTGGTTCCAGTTTCCATTTGTGTGGGTCCATAAGATTTCTGCTTAGTTCGTCTGCCAGAGTATTTAGCTTTCCTGGCAGGAATTGAGCTTGTAGTTGTATTTGATAAGTCAAGGCCATGTTCCACAATGTCATGGCTAATCTGCAAAGGGGGTAGGAATGTGTACCCTCCTGCTTGTTTATGTACCACATAACTGTGGTGCTGTTTGTCTGTCATAAGTTGTCCTGGATGAAGGTAGTCCTTGAAGGCTGTCAGAGCATTCTGTACAGCTAGCATCTCTTTCTGATTGATATGCAGGTGCATTTTATTTGGGCTCCATTTGCCCTGAATGCACTTTTCTGCCAGATGAGCCCCCCAAGCATAGTCTGATGAGTATGTAGTTAGGGTTTGGGCAGCAGGGGGTTTAGTGAATGACAGTCCTTTGTTTTGGTGGCAGGCTTCTGCTCACCATAGGAACTCTAGTTGCAGGCAAGGTATAATAGGAATCATTGTTTCCAGGTTGTGACTATGTTGACTCCATAAACATTTTAAGTACCACTGAAGTTTCCTCATATGCAGTCTTGCATAAGGAATTAGAACAATGCAGGAGGCAGTGAACCCCAAGGCTTGCAGAATTTGCCTTGCAGATAGCAGGGTTTTTTGTGGCCACCTGTTTGAAGTAAGTCACCAATTGAATTTGCTTTTCTGGCGTAAGGCAAGTCATCTGGGCAGTTATTCAAGCTTGCACCCAGGAATGTAATTTTTTGAGAGGGTACCAGTTGTGATTTTTTTCGTTTATGGTGTACCCTAGACAAGTCAGAACCCTATTTACAAGCGTTGTGATTTTTTTCGTTTATGGTGTACCCTAGACAAGTCAGAACCCTATTTACAGCCCCAGATGGTTTAGAAGAATGTCCTTGTTTTCTGCCTGAATTAGACAATCATCCAGGTATGGATATATTTGGATATTTCTTTGCCCACAGAATGCAATTACTGGAGCCAGGCACTTTGTGAAGACCCTGGGCGCAGTAGATAAGCCAAAGGGCAGTGCAGAGAACTGGTAATGCAAGTAGCCTGCTTTGAAGCAGAGGTATCTTCTGCAAGATTCCCTGATTGGGATATGCAGGTAAGCCTCTTTTAAGTCTAGAGTTACCAACCAGGCATCTTTGCCTAGCATAGGTAGCAACTGCTGAGGAGTCAGCATCTTGAATTTTGGAATGTGCAGAAATGTATTTAGAGTGGATATGTCCAGAATTGGACGCCATGATTTGTCTTTTCTGGGTACCAGGAAAAGTCTTGAATAAAAACCTTGTCCATTTTCCTCTTCTGGTACTGGTTGAATAGCTCCCATATTCATGAGGGACAGAACTGGTTTCTGGGCCTCTGCCCACTGACTTGGGGGCAGATCTGGCCATCCATTTCGGATTGGCAATGTGTGGAAATGAAATCTGTATCCCTGGGATACTATATTTAAAACCCATTTGTCCTGGGTAATAAGTTGCCAGTTTTGTGCATGAGGTGCCAGTTTTCCCCCCAAAGGGGCGGCTAAAAGGCAAGTGCTTGGTGATTGTGGAGGAAAGTAATTTAGACTGTTTACCATAGGGGAGGTGCCTTGTTGTTTCCAGATTTGGAGGTGGAGGAACCCCATTGTTTTGTTCTAAACGTTCCTTGTGACTGAAACCTGGAGCCTTTGAATGTCTGGATTTGACTTGAGCGGCTCTCGTGGGAACTGGAAAAAAAACAGTTCTTAGTAGGCCAGTGCCTACTAAATCTTGGAGGCTGTACTTGTAAGAAATATTTCACAGTTTGCATACATTTAGCTTCATCTTCCATCTTTAACACTTCCTCAGCCTTATTACCAAAGAGACGGTCCTGTTGTAAAGGAGCATCCAACAATTTTGCTTTAACATGGTCTGGCAGAGTTTGCTCTTTGAGCCAAGCATGCCTTCTTAGCACAGATCCAGTTACAGCAGCCCTGCAAGAGCCCTCCAAGGAATCAAAACCACATTGCAAAACATGTTTTCCAACTTGGTTCAGCTGAATGTAATAAATCCTGCAAATCTTTATTTTCCACACAGTCAGAGATTAACATCATTTTCTGTTTAAGTAGTCCCATGATATGCTGTTGATATTTAAGCATATGAAATTGACACTTTAAAGCCCTGATTGCCAAGGTTGCAGACATGTAAACCTTCTTACCCCATCTATCCATCGCCCTGGAATCTCTATCAGAAGGGGTAGGATTTTTAGCAGAAGAGGCCTTAACGCCTTTGGGACCCTGAGCAATGGTTTCAGGGTCAGCAGTAGGGTTTTTGAAAAGGAATTTGTGGGAGTTAGGAACCCTGTAGTATCTGTCTGGCTTACTAGGGGCCGGAGGCAGAGAATCAGGAGACATACTAGATTCTGAAAAAAAACAACAATGTCTAGAACAGGAGGTATAGCCAAAGGCCTATGCTGAGGAAGAAGAAGAAAATCCCTAAGTCTCTTTTTAGATTCAGAGAAATCCTGACTTTCCCAGTGGAAATGTTCCCTTAAGGTATGTAAAGTTTCTCCAAAAGAGAAATCCTCAAGGGGAGAAGCAGAAGGGATGGAATCTTCTGCATCAGAATCCTCAAAAGTAGGTATAGTTAAATCCTGTTCAGTAGAAGAATCAGAAGAAATAGAATCCTGATATGAAGATTCATAGTCAGTGCCTTGCCTAGGCCTCTTAGAAGGAGGGGGTTGGCTACCCCTGATCAAGGTAATTAAATCTTCAGCCATTTTGATAATTTGTTTTTTAGGCATAGGTGCCTGCACACGTGGCCCAAGCGTCGTTTTTTTAGACATAGAAGTAGATTTTGGTCTTAATTTTGAAGATGGCGTCAGTTTAATATACAAATCTTTCGGCCTGAAAACACCCTCAGAAGCCGGTGCCTGCACAGCAGCTCCGGACCCATCTAAGGTAGAGACATCTGCGGGTTCAATACTTAAAGCATCTGGCGGCATACCAGACTCCAAATGGGTCTCAGTAGAGGCCTGCGAATCAAACGTAGCAGGTATCAAGGGCTGCGAAAGCTCCTCACTGAGTACCGGTGAATTTGCGACTGGCTTAGGAGAAACGTCGTCAGTTTTGGACCTTGACGGTCTGTCTCTTTTTCCTTGAGTTTTTTAGGAATTCCTGTAGTCGGATTGCTAACCGACGTCATTTCTGGATAGTTAAACAGTGAACCAAGATATTTAGAAGCAAAAATATACCGACGTTTAATAGTGCGTTGATTAAATCTAGCACAAAACCGACAGCAAGGTACTTTATGATTAGGGCCTAGGCAAGGAATACAGTACAAATGAAAATCCCTATGAGGTATTTGCTTCCCACAAGTAATGCAATTATTAACTTTTACTGACATTGGTAAGGAGCAAGAAAAAGTTTCCCCCAACGGGGTACTTAGCTTTTAGTTGAAGACTTGGGTTCTGAAACTCGAAAACGAAAATTTCAGAGGTCGGCCAACTGGCACTTGCGAACGGTTTCTGATTCGGGCACTGCGCGGCAAGAAAGACAGATGCAATGGCGTCGGCTGCATGTTTTATACCCCTGACGACCTGACGTCATAGAAGAAGGGACAGCAACCGATGCAGGACCCAAGACTTTGTTAATCAGGCTGACTGAGGGCAACCTGCCAGCAGATTACTCAAATGTAATGACTGTAACAGTGAAACACGAAGAAAGTACAGTTGTGTACACTTACCATCAATGTAGATGTTCGAGTGTATTCACTGTTGCAGTCATTACCATTTGGGTAATCCTGCTGGCAGGTTGCCCTCAACCGGACTGAATTCCAAAGTCCTGGGTCCTGCTTTGGCTGCTGTCACCCCTTCCCTAAAGTCAGGTTGCCAGGGATATAAAAGAAGCAGCAGACACCATTTTCTTTAGTTTTTCTTGCCCCAGATGTCAGGTGCCCCCTAAAAGGGTAGTCAAAATTTATATATATAAAAATACATGCACCAATATAAACTTTACCTTCATCTACAAGCAAATACACCACATATGTTGTATAAATCAGAGAAGGAAAGATAAGTTCCATCAGATGAAAGGGGGATGGTGGGTAGGTAACCTGGACTGCAACAATGATTACACTCGAACATCTACATTTATGGTAAGTGTACACAACTGTACTATGTTCTTCGTGTTTCACTGTTGCAGTCATTACATTTGGGTAGAGTCCCAAAGCTATGGTTGGGAGGCAGGAGCTAAACAGCATTATGAGCAGCTATGAGGTCCTGCAGAACTGCAGTGGCAAAGCCTGCCCTGGATTTAGAGTAGAGTGGCAGATGATAGTGCTTTGTAAAGGTGTGCACTGAACTCAAAGTAGCAGCCTCTAAAATGTCCTTGGTTGGTACTCCCCTGAGGAAGGCTGCTGAAGTGGCCGCAGCTCTGGTTGAATGTGGCCTAATGCCCTTAGGCACTGGCTTGCCATGGTGTAAATAGCAGAAACGAATGCAGTAGCCTATCCACTTTGAAATGGTCTGCTTTGAAATGGCCTTTCCTTGTGATTCTGCAGCATATGTCACTAGCAATTGCTCTGTCTTTTTGAAAACAGTTAGTTATGTACTCACCATAACGATCGATGTATGTGGTCCATCTCGCCTACATTCCTTACTCACGGGTTCGGAGCCGAGAATCGGCTCCGACTCGGCCAAATTTCTCTAGCACGAAGTCTCTAATTGGCTGGGCTAACCCGGTATCCCAGGATGCACCTCGCCCTAGCCCCAGATCTTGTTTGCAATCATAACAATCATCACACTCATAACCCATACTCAATAAACACCGGAAGGAATTCCAGCCAGATAAGGGAACCAAATCACTAACCTTGAAGGGTCCACAGAGCCAATATTCTTCCAAATCCTCTAGGAAGGGGGCAGGTGGGAGGGTACGTAGGAATGTAGGTGAGATGGACCACATACATCGATCGTTATGGTGAGTACATAACTAACTGATGTTATGTGGTCCTATCTCGCCTACATTCCTTACTCACGGGACAGCGTCCCCAGCACCTCCATCCTGGGAGGCTCATAAGAAGATACTCCTGAGAACCGTGGAACCAAAGGAAGCCCGGCCCCTAGAAGCCACGTCCAGCTTGTAATGAGTAATAAAAGTGTTGGGAGAAGCCCAAGTGGCCGCAGCACAAATATCATCCAAGGAAAGCCTAGCATGGAAAGCTACTGATGTAGACATAGCCCTGGTAGAATGAGCCTTGACGGGAAAGGGTAAAGTTCTGTCTGCTGATGAGTAGATGAATGAAATACAATCTTTGATCCATTTAGAAATTGTGCACTTGGAAATAGGACAACCTGCTCTGTTCTCTGAAAAGGACACAAACAGTTGATCAGATTTCCTAACATGCTTAGTCCTATGTAAATAAAATCTCAGTTGTCTGTGCACATCCAACTGATGAAACCTGAACTCTGCTTTATTGGAAAAGTTCAGAAAAAACAGTGGTAGCTCAATAGATTGATGGAGATTGACAGTGGATGACACCTTCAGAAGGAAGGACGGGATAAGCCTCAGGGAAACTCTGTCCTTATGAAAGATCAAATACGGAGGTTTAATGGACAAGGCTTGAAGTTCTGATACCCTCCTGGCTGATGTAATGGCTATCAGAAAAGCCGTCTTCCAAGACAAGAATTTTAAGTCGCAAGTGGCAGCCGGTTCAAAGGGTGGTGACGTAATAGCTTGTAGCACAAGGTTCAAGTCCCATGGCAGTACAGGTTCAGAAACTGGGGGACGAAGTAACCAAGCGCCTTTTAAAAAGGCTTTACAGAGTTTGTGGCCCATAAGAGAGGGCTCATAAGATGTGTGAAAACTGGAAATTGCAGCCAACTGTACCTTAATGGTAGCGGGCGCGGAGCCCTGACGGAACAACATGGCTAAAAAATCTAAGACCGATGGAATAGGGGCTGTGAAGGGGTCCAAACCTTGGGCCTGAGCCCAAATGGAGAATCTCCTCCATTTGCTGGAATAAATCTTCCTGGTGGAAGACTTATGTGAAGAAGACAAGATGTGCACCACTTCAGGTGAAAAGGAATGTCGCCGGACTAGCGACGAAGTGGAGCAGCCAGGCTGTCAACCTGAGAGTTCGCATGGATGGATGAAGTTGCCCTGACATGTGAATCAGGAGGTCCGGCACTGGGTCCAGAGTCCACGGACCATCCAGTGCGTACCGTTGAAGAAAAGGGAACCATACTTGTCGAGGCCAGTGTGAAGCAATAAGGATCATCCTGCTTCCCAAGGATATGGCTTTCTGTATCACTCTTGGTAACAGGGGAAACGGAGGGAAAGCGTAGACCAGACTGGGGGGGCCAATCCTGAGCTAGAGCGTCCCTGGGTGATTCCCCCTGTGGGGGGATCAGAGTGAAGCACTTGCTGAATTTGGCATTGAGGGGGCTGGCGAAGAGATCGCAGCAAGGCTGACCCCACCTTTTGAAGATCTGAACCGCCACTCGGTTGTTCAGGGATCACTCGTGAGGCATCAGAATAGCTCTGCTTAGCCTGTCCGCTATCACGTTGGACTTCCCCGGAATGTGCATTGCCACTAGAAACCCTTGGGAAGACACTGCCCACTGCCACACTCGCATGGCCTCTCTGCAGAGGGGATAGGATTTGGTTCCCCCCTGCTTGTTCAGGTACCACACTACGGACATGTTGTCCGAGTGAATTGCAATCGTTCCCAGAGGTAGAGAGTCCTGGAGTGCTCGCAACGCCAGAAACACTGCTCTCATCTCCAGAACATTGATGTGAAAGTGTACCTCGTGATCTTGCCAGGTGCCTTGGACCATCCTGCCTAGATAATGCCCACCCACCCCATCTGGGAGGCGTCCTTGGTCACCGTGGCCACTGGAGACATAGGAACCAAGCTCATTCCTCTGACAGATTGGAGGAGCGTAGCCACCAGAGGAGGTCCTGTTTGCATTGCTCCGTGAGAAGTATCAAGGGGGAAAGAGGAAGCTTTTGAAAGGACCACTGAACCGACAGGAGCCACTGTAGGATCCACATGTGCAACCTGGCCAGAGGTACCAGCATGATGGTGGAGGCCATGGATCCCAGGAGCTGAAGAACTAACCTGGCCTGAACTTTTCTGAGGGGCAATAGTGCGTGGATCTGAGACTGCAACACTCTTATCCTGTCCTGTGGCAGAAAGGCGCGCATTTGAATAGAGTCTAGCTCTGCGCCTATAAAAACAACATGCTGTGAGGGCTGCAAGGCAGACTTTTCCCAGTTCAAAGTAATTCCTAGACATTGGCAAAGTGAGATGGTAGTCTCCCTGGCTTGAACGAGCAGATGCCTGGTGGGGGCAGCGAGAAGCCAGTCGTCCAGATATGGAAACACCTGGAATCCTAGACGTCTCAGGTGAGCTATCACCACTGCCAAACACTTGGTAAACACCCTGGGGGCTGTGGTAAGACCAAAGGGCAGGGCACAAAACTGGAAGTGACTGGCCCCTAGCCGGAAGCGTAAATGACTCCTGGATGCCTTCTCCATTTTGATGTGGTAGTAGGCATCCTTGAGATCGATGGAGCACATCCATACTCCTTTCTCCAGCAGTGGAAAAATGGACTGAAGTGTGACCATTCGGAACTTGGACTTCAGAAAGTAGCGATTCAATCGACGGAGATCCAGAATTGGTCTCAGGTCCCCTGTCCTTTTCGGCACAAAAAAAAAAGAGTCATGAGTAAGTTCCTGATCCGACATGGTCTGAGGGGACTGGTTGGATGACTCCTTTTTCTAGCAGCTTTGCAACCTCTGGTGCTGCTTGATCCCGTTGACTGGGTTGGACGTCTGGGATCCTTCTGACTGGAGGGGGTGTCGACGCAAAGGGAATAGTGTAACCTCCGGTAACTATTCGGAGCACCCAACGATCCTGGGTGATGCTTTCCCAGGCTTCCGGATGCAACGAAATTTGGCCCCCGACTGGCTCCGGAATAGCACAGTTGGGCAACACCTCAGGAATGCTGGAAGGAAAAACCGCGAAAGGAATCGCTGTCTCCCGAATTGCGGGATCCTCTGCCTCTAGGACGGCGTCTTCCTGAATAATCCCCCCCCCCCCTCGCCTCTGGAGGGGGACTCACCTTGAGCTGCGGAAAGGACCGCAGACATTTTGAACCACATCGTCCCTCCTCTGAGCCTTGGGATAAGGCCTAGAAGGGAGAGAAAAACGGGCCCCTACGGCAGATAGGGTCTTTCCCTCCTGTTCGCATCTGGTGAGGGTGTCTTTCACTTTGGGTCCAAAGAGAGAGGACCCATCAAAGTGGGCGTCAGTGAAGGAAGACTTAAAGGCCTCCACGAAATGACACAGGCGCATCCAGGCTTGCCTTCTGAGAGCTACGCCTGAGCTAGCTGCCCTACTCGCCCCTTCAGCTGCATAAGATATGAGCCTCATAGACGAGTTGACAATGGACCCTAGGGTAGAGTCTGCGCTACTGCCTCAGGCATGTTACCAGTCAGAGTATCTCCTAGCTCCTTCAGGAGATCTCTTTGGAGCAGAGTGAAATAACAGAGGTAATTTAATGACCGTAAGGTAAAGGTCGCCGAAGACAGGGTACGCTTCCCGTACCGGTCCATACTCCTAGACTCCTTGTTAGTAGGGTGGACTGAAGAAGAAGCCTCTGCAACTTCCTGCTGAGTGGCTGCCGCCACCACCAAGGCATCTACCGAAACCCCTTTGGTAAGGAACTTTTTGCCAGGGGAGCAGACAGGAACTTGTCTGGAATCAGGGTTCTCCCACACCCTTCGACAAATCAAGTCCAGGAGTTCGTCGAAGGGTGGGGACACCCAGGAGGTGGAGGGTTGAGCTCCGAAGGCCTTGAGGAATACAGACTCCTCCTCAGACGGGGTCTTGGAGGGCCAGTTGCCTCTCTGTCTTAAAATCTCCAGGATGTCGGAGAAAGAGACATCATTGGAGGATGACTTGGGAGACCCCTCTGATTCCTCGAGGTCGGTATCGGAAGTGAGTGACTCGTCCTGGGAGTCTATGTGCTTCCTCTTGCACGACTTCTTACTGGGAGGCTCCTCAGGCACCGACTCTGCGGGGCCCTCAGAAAGTAGGGGACTGCTCAAGGGGGTATCCCCAGACCTTCGGGCTCCGCCGTCCATGGAGAGGGGGGCGTCAGAGGCTCTAGCCAGGGTGTAGGGGGACAGAGTGACCGATCCAGATGATGCACCTGACGACCTGGCCAGGGAGCTCCTCATGGCCTCGAAGCCCCCCCCCCCCCCCGAGTCCGAGGACCAACCAGTCTCAGAGACCACGACCGGAGTCGAGATTCCCCGAGCCAAAGCACCGAGAGGGAGGCTTGGAACAGACAGCAGTCCCGAGGTTTCCCCCTCGGGTCCGACTGAGGAAACCCGAGTGCCGAAACCAGAGGATGACCTGGTTGGAGCCGAAGCCGGCTCCGATAGACTCACCTGGGGTATCGGAGCTGACACCAGAACATCACTCAGCACGGAGCACTCCAGCTCAGACGACACATGGGTGTTCGGAGGAGGAATCATCGGTACCAGAATGGGAACTGGCTCCGAAGCCGACTGGGTCGGATCCAAAAACAGTTTTGCTAACACAGGCGACTGTAGGAGCCTCTGGACCACCCTATCCACATCCAAATCAGACAGCCTAGAGGATTTGGAAGAAACAGAAGGAGATCTAGATCTCCCGATTGGAGACTCATGCCCGACACTGGGTGACCTGCTCTGAAGAGGTTCCAAAAGTATCGGAGCCGAGGTCAACTCCAGTACAACCGATACCTCCTGCGGCCCCGAGGACAATGGAGCCGAGGAGGTAGTATCCATTTCTGAGTCCTTCTCCTTCGGCCCAGAGGACAGTGGAGCCGAGGATGTAGTATCCATTTCCGAGACCTTCTCCTTCGGCCCCGAGGACAGTGGAGCCGAGGAGGAAGTATCCAATTTACAAACCTTCTCCGATGGC
The DNA here is from genome assembly GCF_019279795.1 of Protopterus annectens. Taxonomy (NCBI): domain Eukaryota; kingdom Metazoa; phylum Chordata; order Ceratodontiformes; family Protopteridae; genus Protopterus; species Protopterus annectens. Next base: position 43,296,945 of record NC_056732.1, on the reverse strand, counting down.
TCTGAAGAAGCAGACGGAGCCGGAGATCTTTTCTTGGCCTTAGGAGGCTTAGACTTGGTACTAGAAGGCGGAGACGACTCCAAGGCCTCCTCAAAGGAGGGCTTGATCACACCCTTCAAAATCAGTTTATTTTTACGTTCCTGCAGTACCCTAGGGCTAAAAACAGGACAGAAACTGCAGGACTCTTGCAAGTGAATAGCCCCAAGACAATAAACACAGATAGAGTGCCCATCTGTAATGGACATTTTATAGCCACATTTTGTACACTTCTTAAACCCAGAGGGTTTATGTTCCTTTAGTTCTTTTGACATGGCAAGCAACCACTCCACACACAACCGACAGAGTCAAACACAAAAGGAGGGCGGGAAGACCAACAAGCACTTAAATGGACAAGGAAACTCTAACTTAAATGCTTCCTAAAAGGGAGTTAACCACTAACACAACAGCACAACACAACAAGGGAACACACTGGAGAGGACTAGTTCCTCTAACTTAAACGGGCCTAGCCCGCGAAAACAGTAGGGATACCACAAAACACTAAACTCTCAAAACCTCACGCAACAACTATTCAGGTACAAAGTTAGCTATCAAAATAGCTTTGTCAAAAGGAAGACTGCTAAAATACTAAAAGTATTTTAAAAAGGGTACTTAGCCACAGCCAAACGAGACCACGTCCTAATCCTACAAGTGGCAAATGGGATCTGGGGCTAGGGCGAGGTGCATCCTGGGATACCGGGTTAGCCCAGCCAATTAGAGACTTCGTGCTAGAGAAATTTGGCAGAGTCGAACCGTGAGTAAGGAATGTAGGCGAGATAGGACCACATAACATCTTTGTTTCTGTCCAAGTAGAATCTAAGCTGTCTGTGTACGTCCAAAGAATGCAGAATTCTCTCACCCGTGTTCTGTGGATTTGGATAAAAAGTTGGCAGATGAATAGTTTGGTTAAGAGCCACACTGGACACCACTTTAGGCATAAATGTTGGGTTTGTCCTCAGAGAGACTCTGTCTGGATAAAAAATGTTAAAAGGTTCCACAGCCATGAGTGCCTGTAGCTCTGAAACTCGTCTTGCAGAAGTTATTGCTAGGAGCAGAGCTGTTTTCCAAAATAAAAACTTTATATCAGCTGTAGCAGCTGGCTCAAAAGGAGGCAGGTTGAGTTTTTCCAAAACATAGTTGAGGTCCCATGCAGGCATTGGTGATCTCCTTGGAGGCCTTAAATTTTTGGTTCCTCTGAGGTACTGATTTAATAAGGGATGAGAAAAGATCGGTGGCTCTGTATTGTAATGAGCCGAAATGGCAGAGGCATGAATTTTAATAGATGAAAAAGATAGGCTTTTGTCCAGCATTTCAGTTAAGTACTGCAAAATCTGAGGAATATTTGGCACAGCTGTATCAGTTCCTTGTGCCTGGTTCCAAGCACGGAATCTCTTCCATTTTCCAGCATAAGATTTTCTAGTACTAGGCCTTCTGGCTTCCAAAATGACAGCCATCACAGCTTTACTGAGAGGTGTGTTTTGTATAGCTACGTTATCCGCCATGCTGTCAGGTTTAAAGTCCCAAGCTGGTTGTGCAGGATCCGACTGTTTTGCTGGGACAGTAGAGGAGGTATTTGAGATACGGTCCAAGGTGGGCATTGAGACAAGTTCCTTAGGATTGGATACCAGTCTGGGGAAATCAGTATCATCTGCGGCTTCTCCTGTCTGACCTTTAGGAGTACCTTGGGGAGGAGTGGCAGTGGGGGAAAGGCACATAGTAATAGGTTTTTCCAGCTGAAAGATAGGGCGTCCACTTTCCATGCTTGTCTGTGATAAGTCCTTGTGCAGAATCTTTTTAGTTTGTAGTTGTGAGGGGAGGCAAATAGATCTATGTCCGGGCTTCCCCATTTCCTTGTTATCATGCTGAAGATTTGTTCCAGCTGCCACTCATGGGGATCCATGAGGTTTCTGCTTAGTTCGTCTGCAAGAGTATTTTCCCTTCCCGGCAGGAATTGTGCCTGCAGATGCACTTGGTAAGTCAATGCTGTGTCCCACAAAGTCATGGCTAGTCTGCAAAGGGGGTAAGAATGTGTACCCCCCTGCTTGTTTATATACCACATGACCGTGGTGTTGTCTGTCTTTATCAGTAGTTGTCCCAGATGAAGTAGGTCCTTGAAGGCTGTCAGGGCATTTTGAACAGCTAGCATCTCTTTTTGGCTGATACGTAGATGCATTTGGTTTGAGGACCATGTGCCCGGAATGCTTCTTCCTGCCATGTGGACCCCCTAGGCATAATCTGATGCATCCGTTGTTAGTGTCTGACTGGCTGGGGGTAATGAGAATGGCTGTCCCTTGTTTTGGTGACAAGCCTTTGCCCAACATCGAAACTCCTGTTGCAGGCAGGGAATGAGAGTAATCATTGTTTCCAGGCTGTGGCAATGTTGAGCCCAAACACTTTTTAGGTACCATTGAAGTTTCTTCATATGCAGTGTTGCATATGAAATTAGTAGGATGCAGGATGCCATGAAGCCCAAAGCCTGCAGAATTTTTCTTGCAGATAACTGGGCCTTTGTTGCAAACATATTGAAATAGGTAGTCAGTTGCCTTCATTTGTCTGGCATGAGATAAGCTATCTGGGCAGTTGTATTTAAACTTACACCCAGGAATATTATCTCTTGAGGGTACTAGTTTTGATTTCTTTTCGTTGACTGTGTACCCTAGGCATGTTAGAAGTCTTTTCACAAACGCCAGATGCTGTAGAAGAATGTCCTTGTTCTCTGCTTGAATTAGACAGTCGCCCAAGTAAGGATATATTTGTATTCCTCTTTGTCTGCAGAATGCAATTACTGGTGCAAGGCACTTTGTAAAGACCCTGAGCGCAGTAGACAAGCCAAAGGGCAGTGCAGAGAATTGGTAATGCATTGAGCCAGCCTTGAATCTGAGGTATCTTCTGCAAATTGTCAGATTGGGACATGCAGGTATGCCTCTTTTAGGTCTAAAGTCACAAGCCAAGCGTTCTTGCCCAGCATGGGCAGAAGCTGCTGCAAAGTCAACATCTTGAATTTTGGTATATCCAGGAATGTGTTCAGAATAGATAGGTCCAGTATTGGTCTCCAGGCCTTGTCCTTTCTGGGTACCAAGAACAGTCTTGAGTAAAATCCTTGTCCCTGCTCTTGCTCTGGTACTTGTTGAAGGGCCTCATAGAAACAGACAACTGGTGCCAGAGCCATGGCCTCAAGCTAAACGCTAAAAAGTGTATAGTCATCCCCTTTGGCAAAAACAAAGTGCCCACAAATTACCACATAGGTGGTAATCCATTAAGTACAGAAGAAGTAATTAGGGACCTGGGGACCCAAGTTGATAGCAGTCTCTCATTTGACAACCACGTGGCCAAAGTGGTTGAAAAACATTTTATATAGCCCACCTAATCATGAAGGGATTCACATCTAGATCAGGGGAGGTCATCGTGCCTCTTTACTCATCCCTCATCAGGCCCATAATTGAGTACAATGCCCCTTTTGGGATGTACCTTACCAGACACCTGCAGCAACTGGAAAGACCCCAAAAGTACCTCATCAAGAGGATCAAAGGGCTCAAACAGATGCCATATGCTGCCCGGTTAAAGAAACTCCAGCTCTACTCAGTGGCATACCGCCTGTTCAGGGGCAATCTGTGCCTGACGTATAAAGCCATGTCCAACCCGGAATTAATGGACATGCTGCACCTCAGAAAATCCAAATCCCATCGAGCTACGCGCTCGAGACTTGAACCTCAGCACTGAAATAAATAGGACATGCTGGAGGGACAGATTCATAACCCAGAGGCTCCCTTCACTCTGGAATAAAATCCCAGTCCAGGTTAGGCAGAGTCCCTCATTAAGTCTCTTCAAGAGGAATCTTGATGAGTGGATGGGAGATCGTAGGTTTAACCCGGGTATCACTTCTGTGTCATTGTTAGACAGAGGCACAGTATACTAACCTCGAAAAAGGGCATAGCAAAATTAATTAAAAATGGGTGGAGAAAGCCAAACACATTCTGGCTAGGCTTATAAATGCCCTAGGGCAGATAGCCTAGTATGAACCTATGAACAACATTTTCTGTTTAAGCAATGCCATGACATGTTGATATTTGAGCATATGAAACTGACAGTTTAAGGCCTTTATAGCCAAGGTAGCAGATGTGTAAACCTTTTTTCCCCATCTATCCACTGCCCTGGAATCTCTGTCAGAGGGGGTAGGGTTTTTTGCTGCATAAGCCTTAACTCCTTTGGGACCCTGTGAAATAGTTTCTGGGTCTGCAGCAGAGTTTTTAAAAAGGAATTTATGAGAGTCAGGAACACTGTAGAATCTGTCAGGCTTAACAGGAGCTGTAAGGAGTCAGGGGTAAGACTAGACTCCGAAAACATATCATCTACAATGTCTAATACAGGTGGAATGGCTAGTGGCCTGTGTTGAGGTAGTAAAAGGAAATCCCTGAGCCTCTTTTTACATTCTGAAAAATCTTGGCTCTCCCAGTGGAAATACTCCCTCATGGTATGCAAGGTTTCCCCAAATGAATAGTCCTCTGGAGGAGAAGCTGAAGGTATAGATTCTTCAGCATCAGAATCCTCAAAGGGGGCAAGAGAATATTCCTGATCAGAAGAGGAATCAGAAGAAATAGAAACCTGATATGAAGATTCATAGTCAGTCTCTTGCCTAAGCCTCTTATCTGGAGGGGGATGGGTACTCCTGATCAAGGTAATCAAGTCTTCAGCCATTTTGAGCCTCTGTTTTTTGGGCATAGAGGCCTGTCCACGTGGCTCTTGAGTTTATTTCTTTGCTTTAGAAGGTGCTCTAGTCTTTGAAGCTGAAGTCGGTTTAATGTAAAGATGTTTAGGTCTGAATACACCCTCAGAAGCCGGTGCCTGCTCAGCGGCTCTGGACCCATCTGAAGGAATAGTATTCGAGGCTCCAATACCTTGAGTTTCCAGAGGCATAGCAGACTCCACGTGGGAGTCGGTAGCGGCCTGCGACTCTAAAGTAGCGGGCGTCAGGGGCTGCGAAAGCGCCTTACTAAGAACTGGCGAATGGCTTAGGAGAAGCTTTGTCGTCGGTTTTGGGCCTCGGTTGATTATCTCTCTCCTTTTCCTTGCGTTTTTTGTGAACTCCGGTAGTCGGATGGCTATCAGACGACATTTCTGGATAATTAAACCACCGTCCAAAATAGTTTAAAGCAAAATCATACCGACGCTTAATGGTGCGTTGGTTAAATCTAGCACAAAACTGACAACCAGAAATGTTGTGATCAGGGCCTAGGCAAGGAATACAATAAGAATGAAAGTCCTTATGAGGTATTTGCTTTCCACAAAAAATACAATTATTTACTTTTTCTGACATCGGTCTGGAGCAAGAAAAAAAGTTTCCCCAACAGGGTACTTGGCTTTATTGAAGACTTCTGATCTGAAACTCGAACACGAAAATCTCAGGAGTCGGCCGATCGGCACTTGCGAACTGCTTCCGGCACCGCGCAGCAAGAAAGATTAAAGAAAATGGCGTCAGCTGCTTCTTTTATACCCCTGACGACCTGATGTCAGAGAAGGGGCGACAGCAGCCGACGCAGGACCCAGGACTTTGGGATTCAGGCCGACTGAGGGCAACCTGCCAGCAGGATTACGCAAATGTAATGACTGCAACAGTGAAACACGAAGAACATCATCTGGTTGTAGTGAAGGAGGTGGGGGAGCTCTAACCAGTTGACCTGCTTGAGTGCTATACAATGGTGGGCTCTAGCTGGTACGTTTGTAGCAAATCTGGCAATTTTGTTATAGGATTCAAGTTTTGCTAGCTCTGAAGTTTTTAGATTTGTGAGTATGGGAGCTGTGTAGAGCAGTGTGGAGATTAAGTGAGATTGGGAAATGGTAGCTTTGGTATTTTTAGTAAAGTAGTGTTTGTTCCTATACAATGTTCTGAGTTTTTTGTGAACTTTTTTACTGTTTGGGAAATGTGAATATCAAATTTTAAGTTGCAGTCAATTTCAACTCCTAAAAGTTTGGTGGGAGGTGATGGGGAGAGAACGGTGTTATTTAGTGATACAATGTTGAAAGTGTTAGTGGGTGAGGCTGATTTAGTGGGTTGTAAAATCATAAGTTAGTTTTTTTTGGGGGGGGGGGGTTAAAATTACCTGTGAGTTTGTAAGCCAGGTCTCAACTGCTAGACAGGATTGTTATGTTGTACTTTTAAGTTCTTGAATTGTGGAACCAGCACATATCACTGTCGAGTCTTCTGTATATTGGACGAGAGAGGTTTGTGGGGTTGAAATGTGGAGGTTATTTGCAAAAACAAACTAATAGTGGACCTAAAATTGAGGCTTGTGGGACACCTAGAGTCACTGGTAGAAGGGGTGATGACTTCTTTTGCAAGATACTGTTTGCTGGGGTCCAGTAAGGTAATCCTGGAAACAGGCAAGGGCAGACTGACAAAAGTTTAGTTCGGAGAGAACGCTTATAAGTTTACTATGAGAAACCATATCAAAGTCTTTTGATAGGTCAAGGAAGACGGAGGATACATACATATTTACTGTTGATCCTTTGATAGTTGCCAGCATTGGTGAATAACATTAGAGTGGTTGATGTACTATGAAATGACTGAAAGCAGTGCTGAGTGTTGGTTAGAGGTTTGTTAGTATGCAGGTAATCAGTAACGTGCATGTGAATGCCCCTCCCTAGTATTTTAGACAGTGGTGATAATACTGCAATTGGGTGGTAGTTCGAGATCTGTGGAAGAGCCACCTTTATGTAGAGGTAGAACAATTCCTTCTGTAACAACTCATTTTCTGAGGGACTGAGAAACCTCAGTGTTCTACCATGTAAAACAGTGGCACAGTCTAGCAACAGTCTCAGAGAAAGACAAACCCCCATAGGGAGAATAAAAAAAGTACAGTTGTGTACCTACCATAAATGTAGATGTTTGAGTGTATTCACTGTTGCAGTCACTACACTTGGGTTATCCTGCTGGCAGGCAACCCGCAGTCGGCCTGAATTCCAAAGTCCTGGTCCGGCGTCGGTTGCTGTCGCCTCTTCCCTGACGTCAGAGCGCCAGGGGTATAAAAGATGCAGCCGACGCCATTTTCTTCAGTTTTTCTTGCCCCAGATGTCAGGTGCCCCCAAAAGGGTAGGCTAAAAAAAAAAAAAAAAAAAAAAAAAAAACATTGCTTACAAAAGCATGCACTAAAATAAATACCTTCATCTACAAGCAAATACACCACACAGGTTGTATAGAATAGAGAAGTACAGATAAGTCCCAGCAAAGAAAGGGGATGGTGGGTAACCTGGACTGCAACAGTGAATACACTCGAACATCTACATTTATGGTAGGTACACAACTGTACTATGTTCATCGTGTTTCACTGTTGCAGTCATTACACTTGGGTTGAATCCCAAAGCCGAGGTTGGGCGGCTGGGTCTAAATAGAATTAGGAGTGGCTATAAGGCCCTGTAGAACTGCAGTGGCAAAGCCTGCTCTGGATTTAGAGTAAAGAGGTAAGTGGTAGTGCTTAGTAAAAGTGTGCACTGAAGTCCAAGTTGCAGCCTCCAAAATATCCTTGGTTGTTACTCCTCTGAGGAAGGCTACTGAGGTGGCTGCTGCCCAGGTAGAATGAGGTCTAATGCCCTTAGGCACTGATTTGCCATGTTGTGAATAGCAGAAACGAATGCAGTGTCCTATCCATTTTGAAATAACCTGCTTTGAGATAGCCTTTCCTTGGGATCCTGCAGCATATGCCACTAAAAGTTGCTCAGTCTTTTTGAAAGCCTTAGTTTTGTCCAAGTAGAAGTATAGCGGTCTGTGTATGTCCAAAGAATGCAGAAGTCTCTCCCCTTTATTCTGTGGGTTTGGGTAAAAAGTAGGCAAATTAATGGTTTGTTAAGAGCCACACTGGACACTACCTTAGGCATAAATGCTGGGTTTGTCCTTAGAGAAACCCTGTCCGGATGGAAGATAATAAAAGGTCCCACAGCCATTAATGCCTGTAACTCTTGAGACTCATCTTGCTACAGTTATTGCTAGGAGCAGAGCTGTTTTCCATAAGAATTGAATCTCAGCTGTATTGGCTGGCTCAAAAGGAGGCAGTGTGAGTTTTTCCAAGACAAAATTTCGGTCCCATGCAGGTATTAATGCTCTCCTTGGAGGTCTTATGTTTTTGGCCTTCCTGCGGTACTGCCTAAGCAATGGATGTGAAAAAATAGGTGGGTCCGTATTGTAATGAGCTGAAATGGTAGAGGCATGGATCTTAATTGATGAGAAGGATAGGCCTTTGTCCAGCATCTCAGTTAGGTATTGTAAAATCTGAGGAATATTTGGGACACGCGTGTCAATTCCTTGTGCCGGGGTTCCAAGCACAGACTCTCTTCCATTTTTCTACATAAGATTTTCTGGTGCTGGGCCTCCTGGCCTCCAAAATAACATCCATAACCGCTTTAGAGAGAGGTGTATTCTGAATGGTTACACTATCCACCATGCAGCTAGATTTAGGGTTCTGAGTTGGCTGGGCAGGATCTGATTGTTTTGTTGGGTCAGTAAATGAGGAATTTGAGGCAATGTCCATGCTGGGCCTTGAGACAACCTCCTTCGGATTGGGTACCAGTGTTGGCGTGGCCAATCCGGGGCAATCAGTATCATTTGTGGCTTCTCTTGTCTGACCTTTAGGAGTACCTTGGGGAGGAGAGGCAGTGGAGGAAAGGCATATACTGTAAGGTTGTTCCAGCTGAATGACAAAGCATCCACTTTCCATGCTTGTTTGTGATAAGTCATTGTGCAGAATCTCTGAAGTTGGCAGTTGTGAGGGAAGGCAAAGAGATCTATGTCTGGGCATCCCCATTTCCTTGTTATCATGTTGAAGATTTGTGGATCTAGTTTCCACTCGTGAGGATCCATGAGGTTTCTGCTTAGTTCGTCTGCCAGAGCATTCATTTTTCCTGGCAGGAATTGTGCTTGCAGGTGTACTTAGTAAGTCAATGCTGTGTCCCACAAAATCATGGCTTGTCTGCAGAGGGGGGTAGGAATGTGTGCTCCCCTGCTTGTTTACGTACCACATAACTGTGGTGTTGTCCGTCTTTATCAGCAGCTGTCCTGGATGAAGTAGGTCCTTGAAGGCTGTCAGGGCATTTTGTACAGCTAGCATCTCTTTTTGATTGATGTGAAGATGCCTTTGGTTTGCTGGCCATGTGCCCTGAATGCATTTTCCTGCCATGTGGGCCCCCCAGGCATAATCTGATGCATCTGTTATTGTCTGCCTGGCTGTGGGTAAAGTGAATGGCTGTCCCTTGTTGTGGTGACAGGCCTGTGCCCACCATCGAAACTCCTGTTGCAGGCAGGGAATGAGTGAAATTAATGAATTTCTGGTTAAAGGTTTATAGTGCCTGAATATTTGAACTGTATCTTACTGAAATTGGTTCACCTTGTTTGCTCTAGCATAGACTAGATCCAGGCCTGCTGAATCTAGCTTTGTTTATATGCTTGTTGTTTGTTTGCTTGTTATTTCCCTAGAAGCTAATTCCACCTAATACGCAACTTCTCAGCGCTTCTGTGGATCACTAGTGATATCTGCATTGCTTATTGTACTTATTTCCTTGTTTCACTTGAAAGAAAGTTACTGTTTGTCGTTTTTGCATTTAGTTACTTGTAACACATTGCACTCAAGTTACCTGGCACTTGCTCACTAAAGCAATTATATAAGTCAGCACTAAAATTAAAAGCACTACACCCTCACTCCCCACTGGCCCTTGTTTTCAATTAAGGATTTCCCAATATTATTCTAGCATGTCCAAAGGTCAGTTGTCAATCTCCTCTCGGTCCAGCTGGTGAATCTGGGAATCTTGAGGCAATGTTATAACTGCCTCATGTACACAGACAACCCTCTCCTCCTCCCACATAACACAAATACTTGCGAGAGATGCAGCTATTTAGCCAAACTGGAGGCTGAGCTCTCTCAACTCAGGACTGGCAAGACCAGACAGGAGGAGAAAGCAACTACACACACCACAAAACCAGCCTCACATAATGCTACCACTCCACTGAATCAAACACAAACACACAAAGACATACTCGGAGGCTCTGAGTAAAAATTTACCTAAACAGCAGAGGCCTCCAAAGCAGACACCCAAACAACTGCTACCTCAAGACACCCCACAAGCAACACATAAACCACAAAAGCAGTGTGCAAAGCAGTCACAGCCCTTAAGGCCAAATACAACACCAAACATACTTGTCAGAGGTGACTCCATAGTCAGACACACTGGCGTCCCACTCACCAGGCTGAACAAGGAGAGGGTCACAGTAAGCTGCCTATCGGGCGCTAGAATCCGCCACATAACACAAGCACTCGGGTCACTCCACGGCAAGTACAAATATGACACAGTCATTGTCCATGCTGGTGTGACCGACCTGAGACGTACCTCCCTGGACTACATGAAAAGAGACATAGAGGAGCTCTCTGATTATGTAGCCCAGGCAGGTATGACCCTAACCCTGAGCAGTATCCTTCCTTCACCAAGAATGATGCCACAATATAGAGACAAGATGATCAGCTTTAACAATTGGCTTAATGTCTGGTGTCATTCAAAGGGGATCCAGTGTCTGTCTGCCTGGGATGACATGCTTGACAAGCCACGCTGCCGCAAGGACGGCTTGCACCTGTCACCCTGGGATTCTGGATATTGGCTAAGGCTCTTGCCACCCCATAGTGCCTTTTTAGGCAAGGCTCAAATTCTAAACCTACCACCCTAGAAAACAAAAATGGGAAGAAACTGAGGGCAATGCTGCTCAATGCCAGAAGTCTAAATCTCAAAATGCACGCACTCGAGGCCCTTCTCAGTATGGAGAACATCGATGTCTGTGCTGTAACTGAAACCTGGTTCAAGGCTCCTGAGAGCACCCGGCACTATTAGGTTTTACCTCATATCATGCGTTCGCCCCAAAACCGGACCACACCACAAAAGGAGGGTGTATCCATATTCATAAAGGATACCCACACCTCCAGGTTGGTGGCAACGCCTGAAGCTCGGAAACCATCCAGGTGCAACTAACCATAGGCAAAACTGCTCTACAAATTGTAGCATGCTACAGGCCACCCTCTCAAATTCAGGAACCCCACACAGCCTTCCTGAAGACACTGGAGGGTATAAATGTATCTCAAACACCATCATATTGGGTGACTTCAACTACCGAATATAGACTGGGAACATTACTCAAGCCCTAACTTTCTAGCCCAACGGTTCCTGGAGTTCATAAATTCAAATGCCATGGAACAGCTAGTCACTGTTCCCACGAGAGGAGAAAATATACTACATCTCATTGTCACAAACATGGGGACAAAATGCTCCACACCGGAAGTATATCCCTCATTGGTGAGATCTGATCATAAACTAATCTCACTGGAAATCCACATCCCGCCCCACCCCAAACAAAAAAGACCATAGTGAAGAACTTCTCTAAAGCAAACTTCACACTACTCAAGACTGGTGTAGTATCCTTCAAGGCCCCTGAGCCAGAGGAAACCACAACCCAAGCTGCAGAAGCCCTTACAAATGCCTTCTATGAACACCTCCATGACTGCATGGATCAGGCAATCCCAAATAAAACCAAGACTCTTTCCACAAAGGGCAAACGTCCAGTATGGTGGACCCCAGCCATTAACAAACTTTACAATAAGAGGAGAAAGCTATTACATGATAGAACAAAATCCATAAAAGGGAAGTCACCCCTGATCATTATTAGTAAAAAATACGAGCACTCATAAAATCAACTAAGGCCAATTTTGAGAGAAAAATTGCCATGGATTCAAAGGACAATCATAAGGCCTTTTTCAGCTATGTTAGGAACCTGGGTGGAAACTCCCAGATATGCTCAGAATTAGTCCAAAATGATACAAAATCACTGAACCCACAGACATTGCCAACATACTGGCAGACAGGTTCAGTGCAAACTTCACCCCCTCTCCCCTAAAGGAGAGATAACTATCCCAGCCGAGTGTAGCCTCCCAGACATCTCAAATGCGCAGGTGAAAGCTGCTCTCTCTAAAGCTAAAAACACAGCCTCAATGGGACGGATGGTGTCCCCGGCTGTGTGCTACACGAGCTAAATGAGGAATTAACCCGCACATAAGGCAGCTGTTTAATCTCAGCCTTACCACAGGATCGTGCCCAAGGGTGGCGTCACGGCAACTGTGGTCCCACTCCACAAAGGCGGCGCCTCACGGACCCTGGTAATTACCGCCCATAAGCTTAACAAGTCTAGTCTGCAAAGCTATGGAGAGGATCATAATGGAGCTCATAAACAAAGATATAGGGGACTTGCAGACATTGGACCCGACCCAGTTTGGCTTTGTCAAGGGAAGATCATGCCTTTTGAACTTGGTCGACTTCTTGAAACAGTCACCAAGGCCATTGATGAGGAAAGGCAGTCCATACAGCCTACCTTGACCTTGCAAAGGCTTCGACACAATACCCCACTGGGTATTGTAGAAAAACTACCAGCTTAAATGTAAACCCATATGTCACAAGATGGGTTGCAAACTGGCTTAAGGACAGAACCCACAGGGTTAGAGTTGCTGGCGCTGTGTCAGACTCCAAGCCGGTCACAAGTGGTGTCCCACAGGGCTCGGTCCTTGGCACCCTATTGTTTGGCATCTACTTCTCAGAAGTACAGGCCAGCATGGGAGGACTTTGGCTGACAAAGTTTGCAGACGACTGCAAACTGGGCGCCATAGTGGAAAGTGCATTGGACACGGATATCCTTCAGAAGGGACTCACGGAAACAGATAGCTGGTGCCAGAGCCATGGCCTGAAGTTAAACGCCAAAAATGTATAGTCATACCCTTCGGGAAAAACAAGGTAACCCCAAGCTACCATATAGGTGGCAATCCACTAAGCACAGAAGAGGATATCAGGGACCTGGGGACCCAGGTTGACAGTGGCCTTTCTTTTGACACTCACATTGCTAAAGTGGTTAGAAAGACCTTCTACATTGCCCACCTGATCATGAAGGATTCACATCCAGATCTAGTGAGGTCATTGTTCCCTGTACTCTTCACTTATCAGACCAATGATAGAGTACAATGCCCCATTCGGGATGTATCTCACCCAACATCTGCAGCAATTGGAGAGACCCCAAACGTTCCTCACCAAAAGGATAAAGGGACTCCAAAATCTGTCATATGCTGCCAGATTGAAGAAACTCCAGCTCTATTCAGTCGCATACCGTCTGCTCAGAGGTGACATGTGCCTGACATACAAGGCCATGTCCAACCCGGAATTAATGGACATGCTCCACCTCAAAAATCCAAATCCACCAAAACCACTAGAGCAAGCGACTTAAACCTTAGCACGGATATAAATAGGACGTGCTGGAGGGATAGATTTATCACTCAGACTCCCTATGCTGTGGAATAAAATCCCGGTCCATGTGAGGCAGAGCACCTCGCTGACTCTGTTCAAGAGAAATCTAGACCTGTGGATGGGAGATCGTAGGTTTACCCCGGGAATCATCTCTGTGTCACTGCTGAACAGAGGCACAACAAACTAATGGGCACAGTATTTTTTCATATAAGGGGTGGCGTAAGCCACAAAAATTTGGGCTAGGCTTATAAATGCCTTAGGGCAGATAGCCTAGTATAAACCTATGATTCCAGGCTGTGGCAATGTTGAGTCCAAACACTTTTTAGATACCATTGTAGTTTCCTCATATGCAGTCTTGCATATGGAATTAGCAGAATGCAGGATGCCATGTAGCCCAGAGCCTGCAGAATTTTTCTTGCAGATAACTGGGTCTTTTTTGCCATGCTTTTGAAGTAAGAAGTCAGTTGCCTTTGTTTGGTGTGAGATAAGCCATCTGGGCAGTTGTATTTATGCTTGAACCCAGGAATATTATCTCTTGAGAGGGTACTAGTTTTGATTTCTTTTTGTTTACTGTGTACCCTAGCCAAATTAGTAATCTTTTTACAAACACCAGATGCTTTATTAGAATGTCTTTGGTCTCTGCTTGAATAAGGCAGTCGTCCAAGTAGGGATATATTTGAATTCCTCTTTGTCTGTAAAATGCAATTACTGGTGCCAGGCATTTTGTGAAGACCCTGGGTGCAGTAGATAAGCCAAAGGGCAGTGCAGAGAATTGGTAGTGCATTGAGCCAGCTATGAAACTGAGGTATCTTCTGCAAGATTGTCTGATTGGGACATGCAGGTATGCCTCTTTGAGGTCCAAAGTTACAAGCCAAGCCTTCTTGTCCAGCATGGGCAGAAGCTGCTATAGAGTCAACATTTTGAATTTAGGAACGTCCAGAAAAGTATTTAGAATAGACAGGTCCAAAATTGGTCTCCATGCTTTGTCCTTTCTCGGTACTAAGAAAAGTCTGGAGTAAAATCCTTGTCCCTGCTCTTGTTGTGGCACTGGCTGAATAGCCCTCATGTCCATGAGAGATGAAACTAATTTTTGTGCCTCTGACCATTGATTGTGTGGCAGGTCTGGCATACCTTTTGCTTTTGGAAGAGTGTGAAAGTGGAACCTGTAGCTCTGAGAGACTATATTTAAGACCCATTTGTCCTGGGTGATCATGTGCCAATTTTGTGAAAAAAGTGCTAGTTTTCCCCCTAAGGGTGCTGCCAAAAGATAAAAGCTTGGCATTGGCAGACAGACGTCATGGGGACTGTTTCCTAAACGGCTGTGATTTGTCTTCTCCGCTTTTGCAGGTAGAAGCACCCCATTGTTTGGGCCTGTATGAGCTCTGGGGCTGTTGTCTGCCTCTAGGGCGTCTGTATCTGCCTCTTTGTGGCCTGTCTGACAAGGGAAAGGACCAATTCTTAGAAGGCCAGCTCCTGCTAAATCTGGGTGGCTGTACCTGTAAGAAATCCTTCACTGTCTGCATAGATTTAGCTTTAGCCTCCACTTTCTTCAACACCTCTTCTGCCTTAACACCAAACAAAGTATCATGCTGTAATGGAGCATCCAATAATTTTGCTTTAACATGATCAGGCAGAGTCTGTTCCTTTAACCAAGCATGCCTTCTAATGACAGAACCTGTTACAGCGGCCCTGCACGAGGCCTCCAGTGAATCATAACCACATTGCAAAGTATGCTTTCCCACTTGTTCAGCTGCATGCAATAAATCCTGCATTTCTTTGTTCTCAGAACATTCAGAATTTGTCAACATTTTCTGTTTAAGCAGAGACATTAAGTATTGCTGATATTTAAGCATATGTAACAGACAATTTAAAGTCCTTACAGCCAAGGTAGCAGAAGTGTAAACTTTTTCCCCCATCTGTCCAGTGCCCTTGAATCTCTATCTGAGGGGACAGGGTTTTTTGCAGTAGTGGCCTTGACCCCTTTGGGACCCTGAGAAATAGTTTCTGGGTCAGCAGCAAGGTTTTTATATAGAAATTTATGAGAATCTGGAACCCTGTAGTATCTGTCTGGCTTAACAGGTGCAGGAGATAAAGAGTCGGGAGACAGGCCGGACTCTGAAAATACATCTACAATGTCTAGAACAGATGGAATAGCAAGAGGTCTGTCCTGAGGTAGTAAAAGAAAGTCTGAGCCTTTTCTTACAATCTGAGTAATCTTGACTCTCCCAGTGGAAATGCTCCCTCATGGTATGCAGGGTTTCCCCAAAAGAGTAATCCTCAGGAGGAGAAGCTGAAGGAATAGATTCTTCAGCATCAGAATCCTTATAGGGAGGAATAGAGTATCCCTGTTCTGA
This sequence comes from Protopterus annectens, assembly GCF_019279795.1. Classification (NCBI taxonomy): domain Eukaryota; kingdom Metazoa; phylum Chordata; order Ceratodontiformes; family Protopteridae; genus Protopterus; species Protopterus annectens. The sequence goes on along the minus strand of NC_056732.1, from coordinate 43,281,247 downwards.
AGAGGAGTCAGAGGAAATGGAAACCTGATCAGAGGAATCATATTCAGTGTCTTGCCTAGGCCTCTTATCAGGAGGGGGATGGGAACCCCTGATCAAAGTAATTAGGTCTTCGGCCATTTTCAGCATCTGTTTCTTAGGCATGGAAGTCTGTCCTGTAGAATGCTGGACTTGTTTCCTTGTCTTTAAAACTGTTTTGGACTTTGTCTTGGATGCTGAAGCTGGCTTGATATATAGCTGTGTAGGTCTGAAAACACCATCAGAAGCCGATGCCTGCTCAGCAGCTCCAGACCCATCTGAGGGATTAGTTTCTGAAGGCCCAATACCTTGAGTATCCAGAGGCCTAGTTGTCTCCACGTGTGAGTCGGAGGTGGCCTGTGGCTCTGAGGTAGCGGGTGTCAGGGGCTGCGAAAGCACCTCACTGAGAACTGGCGAACCAGTGACTGGCCTAGAAGAGGCTTCGTCATCGGTTTTGGACCTCGGATGCCTGTCTTTTTCTTTTTCCTTGTGCTTTTTATGAACTCCGGTCGTCGGCTGTTCAGACAACATTACATAGTTAAACCTTCGGCCAAAGTAATGAAAAGCAAAATCGTACCGACGCTTAATAGTGCGTTGGTTAAATCTAGCACAAAACTTAGCAACATCGTGGTGAGGGCCTAGGCAAGGAATACAGTAAGAATGAAAATCCTTATGAGGTATTTACTTCCCACAAGAAATACAATTGTTAACTTTTTCTGACATCGGTCTGGAGCAAGAAAAAAGTTTTCCCAACGGGGTACTTAGCTTTACTGAAGACTTCGGATCTGAAATTCAATTTCGAAAATCTCAGGAGTCAGCCGACCAGCACTTGCGAACTGCTTTTGCTTCTGGCACCACGCGGCAAGAAAGACTTAAGAAAATGGCGTCGGCTGTATCTTTTATACCCCTAGAGCACTGACGTCAGGGAAGAGGCGACAGCAACCGACGCCGGACCAGGACTTTGGAATTCAGGCCAACTGTGGGTAGCCTGCCAGCAGGAAAACCCAAGTGTAATAACTGCAACAGTGAAACACGATGAACATCTGAGATCTCCTCAGCGTCTCAGAAATTGGAGAAAAAACCTTATATAACATCCTGCATCTTCCTGTTCATATTCAGAATCTTGAATCTCTTCATGAAAATAGAGGTACCCCTCTTTCTTTTACCTAAAGCTACTTTATAAGAAGGATCAATAGCCTGAATTAGACCCACAACCAGACCCAGTAAGCTACTCCTGTCCAAGGAAAAATAGGACCAACTGTGTCACTAATGACAGAAGCAGCTCCCCTATGGATGGGTACAGCATTCTGACATAAAAGGGAAACCTTTTGTGTTTCCTATCCCATGTCCAACAACAATAGTTCTTCCTTGTTCACTGAGGGGACCTTAAACAGCTGCAGAGGACATGGAAAACCCCTAGTCCACAGTGACTGTAAGTGCTATACCAGAGGGCTCCGGGTTAAAAGAGGAATGGTCTGAGGTACAACAAATTGTCACAACAGTCACCCACCTATTACTGAGGCAAATTGCTAACTTGCACTGGTGGCAAAGGCTGTTTGCTTATTTTTTTTTTCTTTTTGTGGCTGGAAGAAGGACCAACTGTACGACTGGCAGTCTGTTCCATGGTCAAATTGAAAATGGTGTCTCTTTCTCATGGAAGACAAGCAGGAAATGCCAGTTAAACATAGCATTACCAGTCTACAAAAGTTAGCTTTTTGACAGAAAAACACAGTAGAAAACACAAACACTGCCAGCCACAAAAAGTAAAAATAAGCACAATTTCTCCACAGAAAAATGAAAGTTAATGCACTCATGATAATGAAAGATTCACATTATCTCTTTCCATCCGGTTCAACCTGTGGGTTATTGGATCTGACTCGGATCCGAGACCAATCAAATCCAAGAAACATCAGTTCCTCCAGCTTTGCCTCATCTACCCATAATGCCTAACCCTAACTGACAGCCCTCAAATGCAGTTTGCTCCACTTCAACAAACAGCTCCACTGTTTAACTCCAGAAAACTCCTAACACCAAGGGCCCTTAACATGGAGGACAGAATTAACAGCTCCCCAACCCGGTCAACTAAAATACTGAGAGAACATAAAGGAGGGGGTACATGGGTGGGATGGTTGAACCAGACAGAGAGAACTTGACCGGTCAACTAAAATATTGAGAGAACATAAAGGAGGGGGTACATGGGTGGGACGGTTGAACCAGACAGAGAGAACTTGAATCTAGCATTGTGGTAAGTATATAACTTTTGTACCTGATGTTGTCTTTTCCGTCTGGGTTCAACCTGTGGGGCAAAGTCCCCAGCCACGTTACACCTTAGAGAGGCCCTAGAAGAGCACATTCCACAATACAGTGGAAACAAGAGACCCTAGAGCTCGACTGAGTACCCAATTTGTAGTGAGACACAAAGGTACGAGGACCCACCCAACTAGCAGCAGCACAAATCTCTTCCATAGACAACCACAATAGGAAGGCCATGGAGGTAGCCATGGCTCTAGTAGAATGGCCCTTTGGTTTCCAAAGCAACTTCTTTCCTTTCAGAATGTAAACAAAAGAAATGCAATCAGATAACCACTTAGATACAGCAGACTTAGATACTGATTTTCCCAAGCAGGCTTTAGAGAAACAAACAGCTGGTTGGACTTTCAGAAGTAAATATTCTTTATTTGGAAGCTCAGGGAAGAACACCAGAAGGTGGATAGTCTGATTAAATTTATTCTCAGTGGCAATCACAGACAAAATGGAAGGAAGCATTGCTGGACACCCTGCCATTGTGAAAGATCAGGTATGGAGGTACCGAGGATAAGGCCTGCAGTTCTGACTCTCGCTTGCCAGAAGTAATGGCCACCAAAAAGAGAGTCTTCCAAGACAACAACTTCAAGGAAACATTGGTAGACAGTTCAAAGGGAGAAAGCACTTGAGCATAAAGGGCAGATTCCACAGAGTCCTGGGTCCTGAATGGAAGGGATCAATAAAAAGGTTCCCTTAAGGAAGGCCTATGAAATCTTGAGAGCCAGTACTGTTGTATTGTCTCTACCTACGTTAAAATCAGAAATGGCAGCCAATTGCACCATATTAGTGGAAAAACTAAATTCTGAATGAAATAAAACAGCCACAAAATCAAGGATAGTATATATCGGCACTGAAAAGGGATCTAAACCTTTTGATAGAGCCCAAAGGGTGAAACATGTACACTTGCTGCCACAGAATGAGAGCAAAAAGTTTCCGAGAGAAGTACAAAATTCTAACCACTCTGTCTGAAATGTTGGAATTCACGGCCATCAAGGGAACTGAAGGAACCATGTGGATAACTTGAGAGTCCGAAGATCTGGCGAGTCCAAGCCTGCTGGATGAAAAATAAGATCTGGAATGGAATCCAGAAGCTATGGAGAGTCCAAAGAAAGGGGAACCACATCTCTCAGGGCAAAAATGAAGCAAAGAGGATTACAGTTGTTCTGCACTGGGCAGCCTTCTGGAGGAACTTTATTAAGAGGAACTAAAACATAATAGCTGCTGCACTTGGTGTTGGATGGGAAGGCAAACAGATCACAACACAAGGTGCCCCAACAACAAAACATCACGGCAGAAACCCAACCTTCGGATTTAGGGACCGCTCGTGAGGAAGTAGAATGTTTCTGGTAGATGGTCTGCTAAAATGTTGGACTTCCCTGGGATGTGCGGTGCTACCAGAAACAGCTGAGAAGAAAACACCCACTGCCAAATCTCATGGCTTCTCAACAAAGCAGGTATGAATGGGTTCCCCCTTGTTTGTTCAGGTGCCAGACAACGGACATATTGTCCATCTGTACCAAGATCACACCATTGGGGGGGGGGTCCTGAAAAGCCTGCAAGGCAAGGAAGATCAAAGAGCATCCTAATCATCAAGACATTTACGTAAAGATTGGCTTTGGTCATAGGCCAGATTCCCTGGAATGTCTTCCCTTTGAAATACCCCCACACACACTAGTAGCAACCACAGCTCGTGTGTGGAGGGGGTGGAAAATGAGTTCTCAAGCAAATACCAGGGGAAATTCCAACCACCATTTCATTTGAATCTGACAAATTTGTGTCAATATTACTATAAAATCTGTTGGATGAGTGAGGTAAGACCATTGCGTTTAGTGCCCACTGCACAATCTTCATGTGGTACCTCCTCAGATGAACTAGACAAATTGCTGCAGCCATGTGACCTAAAAGTCTGAGAAGCCTGGAAGCCAGAGGGTTTCTGCAGCACAGTAAAGAGGTGGTTTGAAGATGAAGGGTGGACACCCTGGGTACTCTATGTTTGGCAATTTGAGACACAGTATTTAGATGACAGCCTATGAACTCTAAGTCGTGAACTGCAAGCAGACTAGACTTCTGATAGCTTATGATGATTCCCAAGAAAAAGCACAACTGGAGTAAGGAGTCCCTTGCAATGGCTATACATGCCCTCATGGAGGAGGTTAGAAGCCATCCATCCAGGTACGGGAAGACCTGGATCCCCTGCACCTTGAGTCAGGCTGCCACAACTGCCATGCAATTGAACACCTGGGGGGGGGGGGGGGGGTGAGGCCAAACGGCAGTGCTCAGAACTGGTAATAACTGTCTCCCAGTCAGAAGTGCAGAAACCTCTTGGATTGCCTCATTATTTTTATATAATGGTAGGGGTCCTTGAGGTTAACCAAGCACATCCAATCACTCTTCCTCAAAAAAGGCAGGATGGACTGCACTGTGACCATCCAGAACTTGGTCTGTTTCACAAAGCAAATTAACTTGCTCAAATCCAAGATTGGCTTGAGGTCCTTGTTCTTCTTGGGAACCAAAAAGAATCTGGAATAGACCATGGATCCAAGCTGGTCTAGGAGGACCTCCAGGATGACTCGACTTTCTAATAGCTTTTTGATTTCAACAGTTAAGTACCTTCTCTGATGGGGTTGCACATCTGGAAGGTATTTTGCATTCGCTTTTGGGGGAAATAAAAATGGAATAGTGTAGCCTATGAACAAGACTCATAATGCCCAGGTTTCTGTGCACAGCCAAACAACCCCCAACTGCCTCTGGAGTTGGACAACCCTTCAGGGGCACTGGAAGGGCCTCCTGGGAAAAGCTCTGTGGATCCCTGATTCTGCAGACTGCCTGTGCTGTGTGGGCAGTGCCCATTCTGGTTAGTCCCCCTCCGTGGGGGAACCTTCCAGAGGAGTATCTTGAAAAAGCTTCTGTGCTTTTTAATAAGTGTTTAGACATCATACAGGGCATTAACAAAGGACACCTGGAAACTGTCTGCAAAGTTACAGTGTCATTCAAGTATGGCGACCCATAATGATGCCATTACCCACCCCCCCCCCAGTCCATGCCATCAGTTGCATTAGAAAGCAGATGCATGGACACATTAGCAATCGACTGCAAGGTGGACAACGGACTGTCCACATTTATTACCTCTTTAGACCTTGATGTTCCTTTGGCAATTAGCTGAGTTAAATAAAAGGATTTCCTGCAACTGTCACACGATGATCAGAAAGAAAGGGCACCATCAACACAAGTAGATTCAGGACTGCATTATTATTTGACAGTGATGTGCTGTCTATACAACACAATAAGGGAAGGTGCGACTAACAAAAGCGATATTACAATTTTAAGTGTCTAGTTTGGGCCAGTTTTAGTACACTTCATTCAGAAAGGTTTGGGTTCAGAGGGGGACTTGGCAACAATACCTAATTTGCAGTCATCTGCAAACATGGTTAGTCAGATGTCTCTGCTCTCTGCTTGGAGATATGAGAAGTTAAAGCCTAAACGGAGAGTCTAGAGCACTGAGCCCTGAGGGACACAACTGGTCTCTTTCGTACTCTGTCTTTCAGCCAGTTTGCTATCCATTTTACCACTCATGGGTTGATTTTCAAAGCATTTAATTTCTGTATGATGGCAATATGGGGAGTGGTGATGATGGTCTTGACCACATCCAGCTATACCGTGTGTACTGCATGGTCGCCATCTACAGCCTTTGTAACTCTTTCAAAAAGTTTATCAGATTCAATTGACAGTGGATGGGGCAGTGTATGACATACTTTAAACACCTATGGACATCCTCTGTCAAAGATGCCAGGATGAGGAAATCATCTGGTTAATGATATACATGCATCCCACTGACTTCATGTGAGCAAGCAATGGGGCCAGATATGTTGCAAAAACAGTCAGGCCAGTGGACAGGCCAAATGCTAAGGATGCGAACTGCAAATGGCTGCACTTCATCTACAGGGACCACAAGACAATTAAAAAAAAATAGACTTTTCCCCCAAGATGGTTAGGTCACTGTCTACCATCCAGCTCTTGGCCCTTGTACTAAAGCTGTCTGAAACACTGATCTAAACAGGACCATTTTACCATCCCTGTATAAGGAACCCTCAACTGCCATTATTCTCCTAAAGGAGAAACGTGACATATGTTTCTCCTGCTGAAGTTTGCTTGTGGCAGGACAGAATCTCTGGCACTTATGGCAATGCTTTATGCTGCAATATCCAAGAGGCAACAGATGCCATGTTGGTACAGTTCTTGGCTGACAATTTTGTGGCAATATGGACAACTGCACTTGATGCGATTTGAAGCACTGAACACAAGAATGTTTAACTGAGGTGCATTACAGACTGAAATCTGAAATGTGGGAGCAGTAAGCCTACTTTGGAACTTTTCTACAAGACGCATTAGGACTGAAATCTGAACTGGAGGAGCTGCAGAAAAACACAGGTGGGCTGAGGAACTAAGTGTACTTATGCACCGGGTGCACCGGGCACATATGCTGTGCCTGCCTCCACTGCAAAACATCCAAGAACAAAGTGCAGAACTGCAATCTAAGGAAAAGTGCAGAACTGCAATCTAAGGAAAAGTGCAGAACTGCAGTCTAAGGAAAAGTGCAGAACTGCAGTCTAAGGAAAAGTGCAGAACTGCAGTCTAAGGAAAAGTGCAGAACTGCAGTCTAAGGAAAAGTGCAGAACTGCAGTCTAAGGAAAAGTGCAGAACTGCAGTCTAAGGAAAAGTGCAGAACTGCAGTCTAAGGAAAAGTGCAGAACTGCAATCTAAGGAAAAGTGCAGAACTGCAATCTAAGGAAAAGTGCAGAACTGCAATCTAAGGAAAAGTGCAGAACTGCAATCTAAGGAAAAGTGCAGAACTGCAAATGGTGGAGAAGATGAACCCAATCAATGTCCCATAACGGAAGGTTCCTGATGTTAGATCATGTTACAGTCTGCTTTGATATAAATATATTAAATACACTTTGAGTATTTAAATCTGTAGTCTTTTAATGATGAATGAATGTACTAGAGTTTTTTTTTCTGAATAGCAAGTTCCTTTTAAAAGTTATTACTGTCAGCAGTACGAACCAATTCATTTGAGCTGTTTTAAAGGCAGAAGCAGTGAACGATAATGAAACTTGTTCTAACCTGTACAGCTTTCCTCCTCATCTGAAATAGGAATATCTCCTTTCAGCAACTTTTCCATTTCTTTCGAATCTGCCACATCCACTGGACGCTCTCCTCGAATGTTAGACTGAAATGCATTAGCACCATGTCGAAGCAATAATTTTACAATCTAAAAACAAATTAAAAAGTAATATGAATATACAAGAAACAAATACGGTCAGTTTAATTGAAGCATCTGGCCTCATCACTGTATTTCCCCTATAACGCGACATGGCTACACAACATCTAAGACATGCTATGCAAGACCTCTCAAGTAAAACACTTCACCTTAATCACAAAATCCTGCTACTGCTGTTAAGATATAATGACACAATCTGATAGAACCATACTGATTTTATGACTTCCATGGGTTAGAAAGACACGGTCAATAAAAAGTACAGTTTTGTACCTACCATAAATGTAGATGTTCGAAGATCCACATTGCTGCAGTCCTTACAAATGGGTAGTCCGCTGTCCTCGGTCGGCCCGAATACCAAAGTATTAGGCTGACGTCGGTCAAGGCGCTTAAAACTGACATCAGGACGTCAGGGTACAAAAGCGCATGACCGACGTCATATCCTCAGTCTTTTCTTGCCCCAGATGTCAGAAGGCCCTAACAAGAAAGGCCAAAGCCAAAAAACAGCAAAAAATAACCAACCACCCCTGCACTAACCATATTTACAATATGTACAACCCAAACCACACCACCACCTCTAACTACAGAGGGGAAGGAGGGAGGGTAAATTGGACTGCAGCAATGTGGATCTTCGTACATCTACATTTATGGTAGGTACAAAACTGTACTATGTTCTTCATCTCACATTGCTGCAGTCCTTACAAATGGGTAGAATCCCAAAGCAGAGGTAAGGGAGGATGGCAAAACTATAAAGCATTAGGGGCTGCCAAAATGCCCTGTAAAATTGCAGTGGCAAATCCAGCCCTAGATTTAGAGTAAAGTGGAAGGTGGTAATGCTTAGAGAAAGTATGCACTGAACTCCAAGTAGCTGCTTCCAAAATATCTTTAGTAGCCACCCCCCTTAAAAAAGCAGTAGAAGTGGCAGTAGCCCTAGTGGAATGAGGCCTAATCCCAGCTGGAATCTCCTTACCATGATGGGAATAACAGAAAGCAATACAAAAACCAATCCACTTAGAAATAGTTTGTTTTGAAACAGGTTTGCCCTGAGAACCCAAAGCAAAAGAAACAAACAACTGCTGAGACTGCCTGAACCCTTTAGTTCTGCTCAAATAATATCGCAACTGTCTGTGTATATCCAAAGTGTGCAAAATCCTCTCCCCTTTATTTTGGGGGTTTGCATAAAAAGTAGGCAAATGAATAGTTTGGTTTAAAGCCACACTAGAAACCACTTTAGGCATAAAAGAAGGGTTAGTACGTAAAGACACCCTATCCTTGTGGAAAATTAAGAAAGGCTCAACCGCCATAAGGGCCTGTAATTCAGAAACCCTTCTCGCAGAAGTAATGGCCAACAAAAAAGCAGTCTTCCATGATAAATATTTCAACTCTGCAGATGCTGCAGGCTCAAAATGTTGTAGAGTGAGTTTCTCCAACACAAAATTGAGATCCCAAGCAGGAGTAGGAGCTCTACGTGGGGGTCTTATATTCTTTGCCCCTCTAAGGAATTGCTTAAACAAAGGATGAGAAAACAATGGTGGGTCACAGTCATAGTGAGCAGAAATTGCTGCAGCATGAACCTTTATAGAGAAGGACAAACCTTTGTCCAATAACTCAGTAAGGTATTGAAGAGCAACACTTAAATTAGGTTTAGAAACATCAAAGTCCTTTGCTGTACTCCAAAATAAAAATCTCCTCCATTTATCTGCGTAAACTTTCCTTGTACTAGGCCTTCTGGCCTCCAAAATAACATTCAAAACTTGTTGTGGAAGCTGAGACCCTCCAGGGTTTAAAACAGAATATGCCAGGCTGTTAGATGTAGAGAGTGAAGTTTGACATTGAGTAAATGACTGTTCTCCTGAGACAGCAGGTGAGGAATCCAAGGCAAAGGCCATGGAGGCTCCCGTACCAGACTTCTCAGTAATGGGTACCAGTGCTGTCGAGGCCAATCCGGAGCTATTAAAATCATGTTTGGCTTGTCCTGTCTGACCTTCAGGAGTACCTTTGGGAGGAGAGGCAGAGGTGGAAAGGCATACACGTGAAGATTGCTCCAATTGAATGAGAGAGCGTCCACTTTCCAAGCTGTGGGATGAAACCTTTTTGTGCAAAACTTTGGCAGCTGGTAATTTAGTGGAGAAGCGAACAGATCTATGTCTGGAGTTCCCCATAACACTGTCAATTTCTGAAATACATGAGGATCCAATTTCCACTCGTGGGGATCCATAATTTGTCTGCTCAACACATCTGCTAAGGAGTTCTGTACTCCTGGCAGAAACCTTGCCTGAAGATTTAGCTGTAAACTGAGAGCAGTCTCCCACAAAATCATTGCTTGTCTGCATAGAGGATACGAATGCGTCCCCCCTTGCTTGTTGATGTACCACATGACAGTTGTGTTGTCTGTTTGAATCAACACCTGCCCTGGAAGAAGTAAATCCTTGAAAGCTATCAATGCAAATTGGACTGCTAACATCTCCTTCATGTTGATATGTAAATGTTGAAGTCTGGCAGGCCACGTGTCTTGTACCCATTTTCCATTTAGATGAGCTCCCCAACCTTTGTCTGAGGCATCTGTCGTTATGTCGTTAGAATCTGACTCGCCTCTGGCCGGGTCACAGAGAGTCCCTTGTTTAGGTGACATTCCTGAGCCCACCACAAAAATTCCTTTTGAATGCAAGGTATTATCTGAATGACAGTGTCCATATCTTGGCAGTGCTGTGTCCATACATTTTTGAGATACCATTGTAGCTTCCTCATATGCAGTTTGGCATTGGGAAGTACCAGAATACAAGATGCCATGAACCCCAAGGCTTGAAGGACTGTCCTTGCAGTCAGCCTGGACTGACGAGACAATTGGTGGAAGTAAAGAGAAAGATTCTTTTGTTTGTCCGGGGTCAAAAAGGCCATCTGGGATGCTGTATTCAGTCTCACACCAAGAAAGCACATGTCCTGAGAGGGTACTAGTCTGGACTTTATTTCGTTCACAGAATACCCCAGGCATCTTAACACTGCCATCACATACTGTAAATGATGAAGAAGTTCGTCCTTTCCTTGGGCCAGAATCAGGCAATCGTCCAAATAAGGATAGATTTGTATTCCTCTTAGCCTGAAGAAAGCTACCACTGGAGCCAGAACCTTCGTGAACACTCTGGGCGCAGTAGATAAGCCAAAGGGCAATGCAGAGAACTGATAATGAGAAGTCCCAGCCCAAAAACGCAGATACTTCCTGCAACTGAGCCTGATAGGAACATGAAGGTAAGCCTCCTTGAGATCCAGAGTCACCATCCAGTGATCTTTGCCCAGCAGAGGTAAAAGCTGTTGTAACGTCAACATTTTGAACTTGGGAATGTCCAGATATGTGTTGAGGATAGATAAATCCAAAATTGGTCTCCACGTGTTCCCTTTCTTTGGTACTAGAAACAGGCGAGAATAAAATCCTAGGCCCACTTCTGGCAGAGGGACCGGTTGTATGGCCCCTATTTGAAGTAGTAGAGAAATTTGTTTGTGAGCCTCTAGTCTTTGCTGAGGAGGAACGTCTGGCATGCCTTTGAAAGGAGGCAAGGTATGGAAATAAAACTTGTAACCTCGGTGTATGATATCCAATACCCATTTGTCTTGGGTAATCAAAATCCAATTTTCCTTGAAGAGTGCCAACCTTCCTCCCAAAGGTGCTGCCAGGCAAGAAGGATCTGGCAGCTGAAAAGTAGGTAATTGGGCCTGTTTACGAAAGGACTGGCCCCTGACCTCAGCCGAAGATTGTGCAGGTGAACTCCCTGTTCTAGGTCTGAAAGAACTCTGAGCTCTGCCCCTACCACGTCTAGATCTACCCCTAGACTGAGAATCATAAGAAGGATACGTCCACCCCTTAGCAGGCCAATTCCTACTAAACTTCGGAGGCTGAACTTGCAAAAAATCTTTAACAGCCTGCATAGACTTGGCCTTGTCTTCCATTTTCTTCAAGACTGACTCCACAGGTGAACCAAACAACACATCAGACTGCAAAGGAGCATCCAAAATCCTAGTCTTAACATGGTCAGATAAATTCTGATCCTTCAGCCAGGCGTGCCTGCGAAGAACTGAACCAGTGGCAGCCACCCTAGACGAGGCCTGCACAGCATCAAAACCACATTGTAATGAATGCTTACCCACCTGTTCAGAGACATGCACCAAATCTTGTAATTCTTTACACTCAATGCCTTCCGCCAGAGCATCCACCTTAGACTTCAACTGAGAAAGAAGAAAGTTTTGATATTTCAACATATGAAACTGGCAATTCAAAGCCCTCATAGCTAAGGTAGAAGATGTATAGACCTTCTTTCCCCATCTATCCAAAGCTCTGGCCTCTTTATCTAGAGGAACCGGATTTTTACAACAGAGGCCTTGACACCCTTAGGTCCCTGACTAATAGTTTCTGGGTCCGCCCTAGGACTCTTATAAAGATATTTATGAGCCTCAGGCACCCTGTAATACCTATCCGGTTTAACAGGCAGGAGGCAGAGAATCAGGATTAAGTGAAGCCTCTGAAACACATCTTCCACAACATCCAGAACAGGGGTATAGCCAAGGGCCTATGTTGGGGTAAAAGCAAAATTCCCTAAGCCTTTTCCGAGAATCAGAGAAGTCCTGACCTTCCCACTTAAAATGTTCCCTCATAGAATGAAGTGTCTCTGAAAAGAAAAATCCTCTGGAGGAGAAGCAGAAGGAGTGGAATCATCTGCATCAGAATCAGAATAAGGAGAGTACTCCTGCAAGTCTTCAGCCGAAGACTCTGAAACATCCGAAGCCTGCTCAAAACTTCCCAATTCTGGCTCCACCCTAGGCCTCTTATCAGGAGGGCAAAGAACCTCTAATCAGAGTAATCAAATCTTCTGCCATTTTAAGCATGTGCTTCTTAGGCACAGACCCTGCTGAACTAGGAGTGACACCAACAGAAGCTAAACCTGGCCTGCCTCTGGGAGAAGCCTTGGAAACAGAAGGAGAGGGCCTAACCACCCTAGGAAGGGAGGGAGTACAGTAACCTGAGAAGCCCCTTCAGCCTGACCTGCCTCCTGAGAGGCCACATCCTGCAAAATCAAAGTCTCCCCCTGAGACTCCAGAGAAGTCTCCGTCGGAACCACCGGTTCCACTGAAGCCTCTAAAGAACCGGCGTCCGGAACGGACGACTCATCTTGCCTGGGTTTAACTGTTTTGTCTTTGCGCTTCTTAGAAGCGGGCCGGAGAGTCCGGCGGCATATTATAATTGCACCGCTTACAAGACCAGCCTAGCACAATCTAACCTTCGCGTAATAGTGCGCTTATTGAACCTAGCACAAAAGCGACACCCAACAACGTCGTGCTCAGGCCCCAAACAAGGAATGCACAAAGAATGATAATCCCTATGCGGTATCTGTTTCCCACAAGAAATACAGTTATTCACTTTTTCTGACATCCGGTAAAACACTGAGGCAAGAAAAAACCAAAATATTCCCCAATGGGGTACTTAGCCAACTTGGATTCGGTCTGAAACTCCGAACTCGAAAAATTTCAGAACGCCGAACGGCACTTGCAACGCTGCTTCTGCATCGGACCATGCGGCAAAAAAGACTGAGGATATGACGTCGGTCATGCGCTTTTGTACCCTGACGTCCTGATGTCAGTTTTAAGCGCCTTGACCGACGTCAGCCTAATACTTTGGTATTCGGGCCGACCTAGGACAGCGGACTACCCATTTGTAAGGACTGCAGCAATGTGAGATGAAGAACATCAAAATGATGTTTTAATTATTACTCCAAAGCAAGCAATTCAGCCGGTGACTCAATCTTCTCAAACTTCACACTCATAATCTGGAATAAACTACCATCCTTAATAACATGCATCTGTTCTACAGTACTATTCAAAAAGTTTTTGAAATCACTTAACTGATAATTGGCTATGCACTTGTACCTCTCCTGGCTAACTTCCAACATTTCTACTACCTTAGGAGCATAAACCTATTCATGTCCTATTTCTCTCCTTGATAATACATTCTAGGATTCACACCCTTATTGACAATATGTATACCTGTGTAACTGCAATTGTATTCTCTCTCTCAAAAAAAAAAAAAAAAAAAAAAAAACATGCTACATTACGAATTACAAACTATGACTGTAATTTTTGCATACACTTAAGAGAGTCAGTCTGGTTATTTGTCAAAAGTTTGTGCTGTATATAAAATATGTTACAGCATTTTTACATTTTGTATTTTGCTTACTTTTATACCAATTGTTGTATTTTGTCTACTTTTATAATTTTTGGATGTATTTACTGTAATTAGAGCTTTTCTCCCCGGGCCACCGCTGAAAAAGCACCTGTGTCCAGTCGGACTTTCCCGGTAAACAAATGTAAAATAAATAAAAGTGACTGCCTTATTTAGAAACATGACACAAATTTCTCCAAAAGAAGAATCCAAGTAGATTGCATAATCCAACCCAATTTCAGTTAGGTCACTGACACAATCTCAAGCCCATAATCTAAGAGAAGTTATTCATTCAGATTTGCATCTACTTATCAAGATTAATGCAATCCCATTTTTTATTTCTCTGAAACAAATATAACACAAGATACCGCAAGCGATTCAAGTCAACACAGCTTTCTCTTAAGAATGATGTGCATTGCTGACATACTGATTAGCACATGGCCAGTATTTACTAATCAATTTATTTACAATCTGCTGACCAGGTTAGACCTCAGGTGGTATTCATGCTGACTAGTACAAATCTGGCCAGAGCACCATGGGACCTTCCCCTACTGCTACGACACTCGCAGTGTGTGCGACTGACAAGTGAGTATCTGTTCCATTCCTAGTGCAGTGGCGGCTGGGAGAATGGTACCTAAACATGGCGGATAATCGGAATGGAGAAGAGGTGAATGCGGACTTCAAAGAGGTGTTTTTTGCTACAAGAGAATAGATGGAAAAAGGGGAAGGAGATTATGTGGAAGATACAGAGGACTTGTATCGAAGGGAGCTGTTTGAGGAGATTAAGTAAGACGTACGAGACAAAGGGATTATAATTACAACCCTCCAGTCAGGAGGGTTGCAGGATGATATATTTAAAAGACTTAGTGGAGCAGAGTGAGCCAGCGACAAGGAAAGAAATATTGTATGGTGAAATGGAGAAAATAAATCAGAAGGAAGGACAGAAAATGAAGAAAAGATCTTTTGCGAAGATGGTTGGAGAACAAAAAGAAATTAGAAGGGAAAGGAAGACGATAGAAGTGGTAAAAAAAAAGTCTGTAGTGAATTCAATGCAATGAAAAGTTGGAAACGGACTGGTATAACGTATGGGCCAAGATTGTTGTGGCTTTTGGTATAAAGGTGAGAGCTTCCATTTGAATAATGAAAGACACTTACTGTTACATTTTGAGACTGCTGAAATTTTAAAAACTTTTTTGGATAAATATGAAAAGAAAAAAGAAATGTATCCATAGAATAAATATGTTGTTCAGACTTTTCCAAGAGGCACAAAAAAAAAAGTTAATATTAAATTCTGAACTGAAACTGAGATAGGGAGAGACTGTTTAGAAGTATTTGATAAAGAATTTTTGTAACAAAGTAAAGGACATTTCCAAAGTTATAAACAACAGAGGACTATGGACAAGTTTCTTGGGACTGTAATGTGATTTTAAAAATGGAAAATTGTAAAATAGTACACATTCTGAGCATGAAAATGTTGATGGTAATACGGCTGTGGATAAATATTGTGGATAATAAAAGTGGGAAGGGGGGACATCTTGTAAACAATTGGGATAAACAGATGTTAATTTATGTGGGGACACTGGTCATGATGCTAAAAACTGTGAAAATGTGTTATAAATGAAAGCAAACAGGGCAAGTATGATGGACTGTGAGAAAGAAAGAAAAGAAAACAAAATAAGCCAATAAGAAATAACACACAAGTAGATGGGGAGAGGGATAGTGAGACAGATGTTAGTGATGTAGAAGAAATACATTGGAGAATGGTTAAAAAAAAAAGCTCAAACTGGGAAAAGGGTCAAACATAGAAAAATAAAATTCTAGCACATAGGAATGGAAGTTAAAAAGAAAGGTAATGGATGAATAAACAATTGTAAATTAAACAAAAGGACAACAAAATCTTCAGATTGTATCTATCAATGCAATAAGTAGAATAGGAGTGCTAGAATGGTGCAATACGTGTGAGGCAGATATGATGGCACTGGAGGATATCAGACTATTAAGTAAAGAAAGAGAACAGAGAAATATTATGTACAAGGGGTATAATATGGAATTTGGGTAATGAAAAATGTTCAGGGATCGCTGCAGTATATCGGAAGGGAATACAAATTTTGGATTATACTTTAGCTGAACTAGGGAGATTAATGGGAGTGGATTTTAAAAAAAAGTGGGAAGGGAAAGTGTATAGATTAAGAGTACTATATACATACTTGATATATAAAGAAAGGAAAATTATTTCAAAAGCTAATGGATTATGTTATAGTAAATATGGATATAATAATAACAGAAGACTAATTGTGATATAAGACATAAGAAAGAAAAAAGACCAGAAAAGAAAGATAATGGATTGTGTTAAGGTAAATATGGATGTAATAACAGGAGACTAATTATGATACAAGACATAAAAAGCAGAGAAAAAAGTAATGGGAGAAATAATAAAATATGGAGATTTAGAGTTATGGAAGTTGAATAAACACACATCCGAGAGGAAAATTAAAAAAGGAGACAGATTATTTTTATCATCAAAGACTATGAGAACATTAATAAAGTAAGCAGTGGAAATTATGTTTTTCTGATAATTTGGCTATATGGATTGACATAGATGAAAATAAACAAACAAGAGACAAAAAGGTATTAACAGAATTAATGAAAAGGAGTGAAATGAAAAAGTTTGAGAAGTTAGAACTATGGAAAGATCATTTGACAATGAGAGATTTTTTTTCAGAAACTGGTCATAATTGTGTATATATTTAAATAAAAATATAAAAGAATGTATTTAATGTGGGAAAATGATACAAGACAGAAAGGAAAAGGGATTACAAAGAAATGCAAAAAGCTGCTTTATGTAGTCTTGATAGCAATGAAAGGGAATATTTTAGAAATGAAGAGATTTATCAGAACAATCAAGAAAAACTTGAAGATTTATTATATAAGCAATTTTACAAGAATGAAAGGAAGTGTCACCATATTTAAGTAAAAGAGTAAAGGAAGACAGTGGTATAACGAGCGGGGAAAATGATAAAAAAGAAAAATACAAAGGAAAGAACAGTGCAGGGTAAAGCAGTATACAGAAAAAATAAAGAAACAAATGGAAAAACAAATGACAGTAACAGAATTAGAAAAGGTAATGAAGAGAGTAAATGTAAAGTCAGCAGCTGGACCAGATGGTATATGATACTTAATGATGCCATTAATTAGGACCGCTGCAAACCTTATTTTAGAGATGCAACTAATGATGAAAAGAATAGTAACACTCACTAGTGACGACTGTAGAATTGTTTTTCAATACTCTAGTGATATTAATGATAGTAACACTCACTAGTGACGACTTTAGAATTGTTTTTCAATACTCTAGTGATATTAATGATAGTAACACTCACTAGTGACGACTTTAGAATTGTTTTTCAATACTCTAGTGATATTAATGATAGTAACACTCACTAGTGACGACTTTAGAATTGTTTTTCAATACTCTAGTGATATTAATGATAGTAACACTCACTAGTGATGATTGTAGAATTGTTTTTCAATACTCTAGTGATATTAATGATAGTAACACTCACTAGTGACGACTTTAGAATTGTTTTTCCAATACTCTAGTGATATTAATGATAGTAACACTCACTAGTGACGACTGTAGAATTGTTTTTCAATACTTTAGTGATATTAATGGCTACTGTGATGTTATAAAAAGGAACTGGAACATCCTACAAGAAGTTCCCGAGCTAAAGAGCAAAATTAGTAATAAACCTGCATTTGCTTTTAGAAATAATAAAACATTGCAACATCTTTGCAATCGAATCACCATCAGCAAGACTTGTGACTATGAGAACACGTACTTTTCCCTGCAGACACTGTTCTGCATGTCAATATATTTATTCCAATGCACTTTACACACACCCCTTCAAGAATGTTACCATCAGAATCAATTACTATGCTGATTGTAGAACTACTAACATAGTATATTTTGCCTACTGCAAACAATGTCATGCATTTTACGTAGGGAAAACAAACAGGTTATTGAAGGACAGGACATTGGAACACATTAAGGATATCAGAAATCAGAAAGAAAGTAATGCATTAGCCAATCATGCAATGCAAACAGATTCCTCACATACTCTTAGGTTTTTTGTCATTCAAGTTATAGATGCCAACCCCCGAGGAGGAGATATTGATAGCATCACTGAGGCAGCTGAACAAAAATGGATTCTCCTACTACATGCAGAGAGATTTCCGGGCCCAAATGGTGCCTTCTCTGTAAAACCTTTTTTAAAACTGACACGTCTTAAACATTAAAAAAACTTTTAGTTTATCTGATTAAAGAACATAACGTGCTTTAAGTTTTTTTGTGCTTTCAGCAGTTTATCGGTGCTTGTTAAAAATGCTTGACCATGCCCTTTAATACACCAGCTGATCAATTAATCAATGATGCAATTAATGCTGTATATAATGATGTACCTTCTAGTTGTTAGTTGTCTGATGAAACGACAGTTTGTGGTCGTGAAAGCACTTACTTTAGGTTTTTATTTTATTGTATTAAAAGTCTTTGGCTGTGCAAGCTGAGGGCAATTACTTGTATTTCTTTCAGTTCCTTTTCTTTTGCACTCAGCTGTACCCTCAAGTCGTTTTTTGCACCTTTGATACCTTAGCAGCCTTGGTTGGAGGCTCATCCTAGGATGAGGAATCAGATTTCTTGAGGAACGTTTTCTGTGTTCCCTGTCTTCTGTATGGTTTTTGGAAGGGGTTTGAGCCCCTGAAGGAGAACCTGCAGACGGGGCCGAAGGAAGTAAAAGGCCCTTCAAAATGAGTTTATTTCTCCTGTTGGCCAGTGCTCTCCGATGAAACCTCTTGCAGATTAAGCAGGAGGCTTTGAGGTGAGCAACGCCGAGACAATATACGTATTCTTCTGTGATTGAAAGTATGTTATTAAGTATCCATACATCTCTTTCATTTTGTATTTATTCATATAATATTTGATTAACTGTGGAGCTTATCTCTCTGGGCCTCCACTGAAAATGGGCTTCTGACCTAGTGGACTTTCCCAGTCAACAAATAAATAAAAATTCCCTGTGGGCATCAGATAAGGGAATCTTCTGCCCAGAGAAAGTGCACTTTTTGAAACCTAAAGGTTTCTCAAGCATCCTACAATACTAGGAAAGGAAGAGGGAGAAAAAAAGGGAAAACACAATTCCCACCAAGAATGCTCCAGTGGATGCAAGACTACTACAACTAAGACTTTTTTTTTAATATTACAGGCAGAAACATAGTGTTAAGGAGGTACAGTAGAATAGATTGCAAAGGAAATTACACGAAAAAGTAACAACTTAGGTGAAGACTGAAAAAAAACTTTTCACAAGGAGCTCGAGTCAGCAGACTGCAATGCTTCTCTTAAGAGCAGCAAATGAGATCTGAGCTAACTGGGGGGATGATACATTATGGGTAGGGGAGGGGCCTAAGCTTCGGAGCATAAGCTTTTGAAAGCAACAGAACTGGATCAGAGGTCAGACCTGAAACCCACAGGTTGAGAAAGAATGAAAACGACATCAGATCTAATAGTGGCTGATATTGATAAAGCATTTGATTCGACAGACCATACTTTATGGAAAATAATGGGCAGAGGTCGTAGTAGTGGAAGATGAGGCCCGGGTCCCCACAGAAGGTGGGGGGAGATGGCCTTTTAGAATACATTTGCTCCTCCTGTCGATCAATGTGCGGGGATTGAACCCGGCACAGATTGAGCAGGAGGAATCAAGGTGGGCAACCCCTAGACACTCAACACATATGGTGTGGCCATCAGTCGGGGAAAGCTTGTGGCCACACTCCATACACTTGCGAAACCCAGGTTTGGGAGTCTCTGACATAGTCAAAGACGGAGCTAGGCCCAAACCAGAGAAAAAAAAATACACTTGCACACTAGAGACAAAACAGAAAGAAAGGGGATTTTTTTTTTCCAACTGACGGAAAAATGTGGAGAGGAGATAGGAAAGATAGAAAAGAGAATTCCTAGGCAGAAAGAAGAACTAGAACAGACAAAAAGAAACATATTTACCCAAAAAGCTCAGAGCCAATGGATCACGATGGTTACAGGAGCACGGCAAATGAGATCTGAAGGGGGGAAGGAGACAAGGGCATTATGAAGAGGGGAGGAGCTTGGAGCACGGATCAAATGCTGGAGAAAGGCAGCCAAGTTGGATCCATGATGGATCGTGTCCCACTGGTTGAAGATCAAATGAAGACAATAACTTCAGATTTAGAACAGCTAAAAATGGGAAAGTAATGAAAAAGGTAGCTATGAATGTGAATGATAAATCGCAATAGGTTGGACTAAAAATGAAAGAAAAATGTATGAGTTTGGAGATGAGGAACTGGAAGGAATGCAGTTTTCAAAGGAAATTGCTTATAGGAATTGCTGTTGGAAAAGGTAACATATTGAAGGAACAATGGGAGAAAAGTTTGAGAGATTTAAAAGGACTTGGTATTATGTGGAATAGATATGGATTGTCCTTTAATAAAAAGCACATTTGAAGGTATGGATTGTCCTTTATATATATATATATATATATATATATATATATATACCCCCAGTGTATATATGATACTACGAGATCTGGAGAAATAGTTTATCGAAATTATATTCCAATCTACCTGGGGGTCCAGATTAAATCCAGTGAAAAAGGGGTGTTGTACATGGAAAAGGAGGATGGGGGTGGTTAGGTTTACTAAATACAATAGTATATGGAGTTTTACTGAATTGATATAGGTTTTGGTATGGATAAATGGAAAAGAAAATAAATTGTCAATAAGTATATTTAAGGAGAAATACAAAGAATGGGATAAAATTAAAATGAACAAAAGGGAGAGAAAATGGAGAAATGAAGACATAAGAATGCATCAAGAAAAAATACATTTGTGGAAATTAAAGATAAAAGAAATAGAAGGAAATGGGAAAATATGGTATAAAAATATAACATTGCAAAATTATTGTATGAATACACCGGAACATTTAAAGATAGAAAAAATGAAAAATATAATGGAAATAAATAAGGATGTAAGAAGAATACTGAATGTCAGGATTTCTTATGGAAGTTGCAAATTAGTAAGCTGCCAATAAAGGGAAATATGCCTTATGAAAAAATAAATGACAGAATTTTTTTTTTTTTTTTTTTGTGGACAGTTAGAAACAGAACATTCTTTTTAATACGTAAAGGAGTTAAAAAATATGGGAAAAAATTAACAGAAAATAAAATAGTTAAAGAATTTCAAGATTATAATCAGATGAATATGATCGAATATATTTTTTTATGGAATACATAGTAAAAAATGTCAATAATTTAGATAAACATTTTGTATTATATGAATAATTTGAAATGAGAGACTAAATGAAGATTATGTTACCAAATATGATAAGGAAAATTAAGTGGTGGTTGTGGAAAAAAAGAGTAGGGGTCTACACATATGTAAAGAGATGTTAGCAATGAAGGAAAATAATGTTTAATCTACGTTTATTTTCTTGTAGATATGTACATTTTAAACAGATGTATAAATAAATAACCCCTACACTTTTTGATAACTGCCATGGGATATTTACATTCACCTCGATCTACCACCAACTCATGAGGATGGGGCGTTGGTTTACTATGTCATCAGTAAAGTTCTTAGATTATGTTGATGTAAAATATACATTGGTAACCAGGAGTAACAGAATAGTTAACACTACTGTTTTACATTTACTTCTTTGTTATAATACTAAGGAAATAATGAACAGACTTCTGATGCTGCTGGTTAGGTGGTATTGGAACAGGATGACTTCAGAGTTGTAAAAGTCCGTCAGTATTCTTCTTGGCACCAGTAACTATATTGGTTTTATTAAACGGATATTATGAATTGTACCTACATCTTTATGTCCGCTGCTGGCAGCATCATGTAACGGGGTGTCATCATCCAGTCCCTGAGTATTCACATCAGCGCCTGCTGCTATTAACACCTTTGCAACATCACAGAAACCCATGTTACAAGCTTCATGTAAGGGGGTCCAACCTGAAAAATATAAATTCAGAACACGGGAGCAATTAAAAATAAGGGCATCACTGATACAGACTGCAGAGCTTAACTGTGCATTTACATTAGAACTCAATTTAAAAGATGCTGCTATGTGGCTCAAGAAGGAAAACAACAAGATTGGTGCAGTGGCTGACCAGTTCTTGCACAAAACATTCATCCGAGCCCACTTGTACCCATGTCAGCACTTATTACACAATGCCTAATTATACTACATCTATACTATCAAAATTTTCTCTGCAGCCATGTGAGGAGCAAATATTTTGGTTATGAAGTCATAAGAAAAAAAAAGAATTATTAGAATACTCATCATATCAATCAGCCATCTACAGGACAACACGTGATGACCTAGGTAGTCCTGCAGCCCAACTTCCAGTGTCTTGAGCATGGGCACACCTTGCCTGCCATACCACGCTGAAGTATCCCTTTATTACGCAAAAGAGTGCTTCCAGTCCCCGAATCCCAAATTATTGAGCTCATTCAAGCATGAGAACACTGGAAGCAAACCTTTAATAAGAGAAATAAAGTTACATTAAAATCAAGTGAACACCCCCCGCTCCAAAAAAAAGTAATTAGTGGAAGGGTAAAACCTCTCCAGAAGAGGGGAGGATGTTCTGAGAGATCATCAATGTGACCGTCTCTTCTCTCGCCCCCCCCCCAGTCTTATATTAAAGGGCCCTATGTAGTTGGTGGACATCAAGGTAAAAATTAAAGCAGTATCCCGAAGTCCACCAGGAAAAAGGAAGACAGGAGGTAAAGGGATAAAACCTCACGCTCAGAAAAGTGGTGTTCTGTAGTACAGATTTACCAAAGGATGCTTTTACTCCTGGAGTGGAGATCTAGACTACAGTAAGTGCAGCTGTGTAAGTAAATTGCCATAACAGTAGATGTTTCAATAGATCACTGCTACGGTAGCCTTAGCTATATGGGCTACACCCCTGCCTAAGATATAACCAGCAGTCAGCTTCCGAAACTTAAGGGCACCATCCATGCGCCCAATTAACAGCATGAGAAGGGCTGAAGAAAATCAATGGTCAAGGCATCAAGCCGGTTGCAGCTTTCATGTCAGCTGAAACAGGGAAACTACAGCCCTGAAGGAGAGCAATGCTAAGTAAATAGAAACCAATGCTCTCACCCTAGCAACAAAATTAAGGGAAATGGGGTGAGAAAGTGGCTACTGCAGCAGTCATCCATTCAAAAATCTACGGTTATGGCAAGTTTCCTTACAAAACTATGCTATGTTCATCACTAGATTACTGATGCAATAGCTTTGGATATATGGATAAAATACAACTGCTTACAAGAATTGGGAGGAGGAAGGATGAAGGTCCTGGAACCATTGGAAACCGGTCTTAGCAGAGACTGCTCTAGACCTGAAAAAGGAGTCTAGTTTGCAGTGTACTGCAAAGTATGTACAGATGACCATGTTGCTGCTTCTAGAGTCCACCCCTTAAAAAAAACACAGAAGCAAAGACTTGGTAGAATGTGCCTTGGCACTGCCTGAAACTGATTTGATAAAATAAGAATAGCAAAACAAAACAGCACAAGACAACCATTTGGAAATTGTTTGCTTTGACTGATCTTTGACAGAAGAATAAGAAAGGCCAGAGGATAACTCACACAAATGTAAACCACAGGAAAGCAAACCTTAAAAGGGTCTTAGTTCTTAATACAGCACCAACTAGAAAATCTTTTCCATTTCCAAACATACACCATAGTCGCAGGTTTCTTTGCTTCCTGTAACTTCTGCGGCACGTCCTCAGAACACAAGTGCCCATAAGGTATTAACATTCTATCATTCAGGCAGTTAGCTGAAATTGTTTCCAGATGGGGGTGTATCACACAATCCTGGTCCTGTATGACTAGGTCCAGTCTGTGAGGAAGCTTGTGGTAATTGCCCCTGACCAATTCCATAAGCAGGGAGAATCAGTGTTGCCTGGCCTAGAGGGGAACTGCCACAATTATTGTGGAGGAGTTATTCTTATCTTCAGAATTACCCTACATATCAGTGGAAAGGGTGGAAATGTATAAATGAACATTCTCACCCGGAGCAATGAAAATTAATTTGTTTTCCAGGCCTCTTTGTAAGAAGCCCTGCAATAGACTTTGTTCAGCTGTCTGTTTTGAAAGGAGGCAAACATCTATTTGAGGTATTTTTTTCAATTCCCATATGTAAGGGCCTGTTCAGGTCCTGCTAAGCTTGTCGGTCACACTATGTTTTGCTTTGATGGAATGAAGATGCTTGGAGGGTTAAGTACCTCCCAAGCCATCACAGCCAAACTGCACAAAGGGTACAGGCAGGTACACCCTTGTTTGTTGATGATGTATCACATTCACTCTGAGGTCTATAATCATTTGAAGTCCTGGGAGCCATAGCTGAAGACATTTAAGACATGGATCACAGCCAACATCTATTTGACATTTATGTACTTTGGGCTGACTGAAGAATCCCATGGGCCTTGCACCTTTACTCCCAGCAAAACTGCTCCCCAAGCAAAATGTGAGATGTCTGTAGTTACAGATTGGCTTGGGGTAGAGGAGGAAAGGGGAGTCCTGAATTTGCTTACATTTATGGTCTCCAACAGTGCAGTTCCTTCTCTACAAGCCCAAGATAGGAATATGAAATTCCAGAGGATGCAAAAAGTTGGGTCCATGTGTGTCTCAAACATCACTGAATCTTTCTCATGTGTAACTTGGCAAGAGGAATCATGAGAATCATAGATGCCATGAACCCCAGGATCCTGACATGCTCAATCATAGATGCCATGAACCCCAGGATCCTGACATGCTCAATCATAGATGCCATGAACCCCAGGATCCTGACATGCTCAATCATAGATGCCATGAACCCCAGGATCCTGACATGCTCAATCATAGATGCCATGAACCCCAGGATCCTGACATGCACTTTTGCTAAAATAGGAGACTGATCGGAGAACCTCAGAAAAGTTTCCATATAAAAATCCACTTTCTCCTGGGTCATAAAAGCCTTTTGCTGCAATGGTGTCTGCAAGACATCTTGGAAACACAATATTATGTGATGGGGTCAAGTTGGATTTCTAAATATTTATCTGGAATCCCAGACTGGTCAGAAAGAGAAGAAACCCATTGTAAAGGCTTCTGACATCTTGGAAAGGACTCTACAAGGATAAGTCGTCTGAATGAGAAAAACACAAGAACGCCGTTCAGTCTGCAGTGAGCTGCGACTGAAGCGAGACATTTTGTAAACATCCGTGGAGCTGCAGATAATTCAAAGGGAAATGCAAAGAAGATACAATGTGACCCAGACATAGAAAACCAGGGAAATGCAAAGAAGATACAATGTGACCCAGACATAGAAAACCAGGGAAATGCAAAGAAGATACAATGTGACCCAGACATAGAAAACCAGGGAAATGCAAAGAAGATACAATGTGACCCAGACATAGAAAGCCAGAGATTTCAATAAGCACATGGCTATGGAATGTGATGGTACATATCGTTTACATCTAATGTCGCCATAAAGCTTTCCAAGAAATTGAGAGGGAACAGATTCTGAAGTCAACATCTTGAATTTTTAACTTTCACATACAAATTTAGAAAGGAAACACCTAGAACTGGTCTCCAAGAAGGCCCTTTTTTTGGTACAAGAAACATTCTGGAATAGAAACAATTGCCCCCTTGATTTAATGTCAATCGTTCTATGACTTCTACTGTGGGAAGGTGTTGAAGTACCTCAAAAAAAAAATTCTGTTTGGTTTGGAGGTTGAGGAGGAAGTTCCCCGAAAGGAGGTATTTGTATCCAGTGTCACCTGTATCTGTCCTGAATCACTTCTAACATCAAAGAGTCTGTTACAATCTGTTGTCAGGGAGGAATGTACAGTCAGCTGTTGGGGCCGATTTTATGAGATAGGAGCAGGAAGGGAGGGAGTAGGAGACAGAATGCTGGCTGGCAGTCATTCAGAAGTTACAGACTCAGTTTTTAGGAAAGGATCATTGTTTCTTGCTGTTCCCCTCCTGTCATCTTTTTTTTTGGTTTGTTTCCTTGTTTTGCTTGACAAAGCAGGGGTTGTTTGTTTTGTTTCTTAGACAAGAAAGAAGATCTGGGAGACCTGTAAGGGGTAGGGATGATCCAGGGACAAGCATGTTGCCATTTTTCAGCAAGCAATCATAAAGGATTTGCATCATCATATGGGTTCTGGGAACATCCTGAGACAGAATTTGAATAGGGAGGAGCAACAGGCCTTAGATGATCTCAAATCCAATACCAACATTATTATTCTTCCTGCTGATAAGGGAGGGGCAGTTGTTGTCATGTATTCCAGTTATTACTGGGCTGAAGGAAAGAGACAGTTGTCTAACACTCAGCATTATTTGAACGTGTCTTTGGACCCCACTCCCAATTTCAAGAAGGATATTGATGAATTTTTGCAATCTGCAGTTGAGGAAGGGATCATTAGTGCCAAAACTAAAATTCAATTGACCGTACAGGACCCATCTAAACAATATTTATATCTATTACCCAAAATCCACAAATCTTTTCAAACACCTCCAGGTAGACCGATAGTCTCGGGAATTGGTTCACTTACTGAACCTCTATCTGACATTTAAAACCTTTATTAACACACATCAGGGCTAGAATAAGACACAACAGAGTTTTTACAAATAGTCATGGATTCCCAATTGGAACCGCATTGGTTAATGTACACACTGGATGTGAAGTCCCTCTATACCTGTATTCCCCATTGGGCTGGTTTGATGGCATTGGAATTTTGGCTTAATAGAAACATTTATAGCCCTGGCTTTAACACTCTCTTAGTTTGCATGGCTGAACATGTACTTACCAGAAATGTGTTCTGTTTCCAAGATCAATGTTCTTGGCAGATTCAGGGCACAGCCATGGGTGCATCCTTTGCTCCCATTTATGCAGATTTATTCATGGGGTACATAGAGAAAAACATCATCTACAACGATTTACACAACTTGTATTTACCCGAGATTGATATCTGGCGACGTTATCTGGATGATTGTTGGCTGGTTTGGAGAGGGGGCACTGAATATCTTGAGGAGTTTGTGGAATATCTTAATTGTGACAAATGGGGGGTAGAATTTACTGTGAACTACAATGCCCAAGAAATCAATTTTCTAGATGTACATTTGGAGCGCAAACCAGATCATACTTTAAGAACAAAGGTTTACAGGAAGTATGCCCAATACAATAGTTTGTTACATGCCTCTACTCTCCATCCCAAGCATATCAACAACATTCCCAAATCCCAGTTTCTTAGAATCAAGAGAGTTTGTCCCTCACAGCAGGACCTTACTCATTGTCATCATGATCTCACAAACAGGTTTTTGGAGAGGGGGTACAGTCCGGATAATGTCAAAACGGCATCACAAGGGGCTCGCAACCAACCCAGGGACAGCCTTTTAACATACAGACAAAAACATGGAGAGGGGGTATAGTCCGGATAATGTCAAAACAGCATCACAATGGGCTCGCAACCAACCCAGGGACCGCCTTTTAACATACAGACAAAAACATGGAGAGGGGGTACAGTCCGGATAATGTCAAAACAGCATCACAATGGGCTCGCAACCAACCCAGGGACAGCCTTTTAACATACAGACAAAAACATGGAGAGGGGGTACAGTCCGGATAATGTCAAAACAGCATCACAATGGGCTCGCAACCAACCCAGGGACCGCCTTTTAACATACAGACAAAAACATGGAGAGGGGGTATAGTCCGGATAATGTCAAAACAGCATCACAATGGGCTCGCAACCAACCCAGGGACCGCCTTTTAACATACAGACAAACACATACTAGGAATAATCAGGACACTCTCAGGTTGGTTACTACGTTCGGAAGGAACACCAGTCAGTTTACTGGGATTATTGACAAACATTTGGAATATACTCAAAAGCAACACACGACTTGACGATTGGTTGGGTGATAGAGGTCAGTTCTCATACCGAAGGGGAAAACATTAGGGTCACACTTTTTACATTACAAAAAGATCATGTGCCAGGAGATCACCTATAATCAAACTACTCTCTCCGGGGAAAAACTACTGGGGTGTTACCCATGTGGGCATTGTTCCTTTTGCAAATTTATGTTTAAGACCAAAAACTTTACCAGCAAGAATACAGGTAAATTATTTGACATCAACTGCTTCGCAAATTGTGGAACTGATTGGGTCATTTATTTGGCCACATGTACATGTCAAGCATTCTACATTGGACAAACATATGTCGGATATCCGAACATCTAGGAGATATCAGGAATGCCAGAATGACTAATGCCTTGTACAAGCATTCCTTGATTCACAAAACAGCTAAATTCACATTTACAATTATAGATAGAATTTTGGGAAACAAATCCTTCAAAACAGGGTGGCACAACCTACTAAACACAAAAGAAAAGAAATGGATAATCAAACTGGGTGGTCTTTTTCCACCAAGTCTGAATGATAAATTGTAATACTGTGTTTATAACCAGGGGCTATGCTGTGTATTTTTGAATGCAACTTACTTTGTTTCTTTATTTTTGGGCATATTTTATAATTTTACATGATTTATGCACATAAGATCTATTTGCACTACTTCCAATTAGGTCTTCTTTACAGGAAATGATGTCATTTATTGCTTTATTGGACACTGTATTTAAATGCAGTTCTTGTGCTGCCTAACCATGTATAACCACTGAGGAAAGCTATATGCTGAAACCGGTCTGGTAACAATAAAAATTCTCTGCTTCAATTTCCTGGTGCTGGCCCCTTTTTTGTTTTTATATAGTTACTTTGGCCTGTGCATCTACCGTACTTGCTAGTTTTTCCTTTGTTTGCAAATCTTGGAAACTCCCCGAATTCATTTCCTTCTCTCATTAAATTGTTTGAGGGCCTGAGTGGCAAATGGGCCAAATAAAACCTCCATATCTAAAAGGGGGATTCAAATTTCAGACGACTGACCCTGAACTACTAATGGACTGATGTGGCTACTAAATGGTTTATTCCATTCATGGGTCCCCTCAAATTATCTATGGTATAATCCCAGTTATTCTCATTAGAGTAATACATAATTATTGACTATGGAACATGTTATTTTAAGCACAAATAGGGAAATTGGGTAGGCTTAAAATAGCCTACAAGGGCATCTAGGCTAGTACTTACCTTTGAACCTATAAGGAAAACTTCTCCTTACAAATCTATCCAATACCTTCCCCTCCATGTCCAGAGGGAAAGGGCTGGAGGACACCAACAAGCCTGTTCCCAGCTGGCAAATACATGGATATGGCATCACGGTCAAACCTAAGGTGGGAAAATCAATGCTTGTTATTTTGAGAAACTTTAAAAAGCCTCTTTTTTGGGGGCTTGAAGGTTAAGAATCAGACTTGCTACAGGTAGCATTAAATAAAACCTCCAAGTCTGGCACTAGCTGAGGAATATGCACAGAATGAGGAATATCTACTTGTAACATATATCCCCTCAATTTAGGGGAACATCCATTTGTTCCCATAAAAACACATCATTCATCCTGGTTATAGTTTGAGGACAGGATAAGTCCTCCATAGAAGGTTGGGAGAGGACCAGGTTTCATCTGAAACTCAGAACTGGGTATGAGAATCTGCAAGAAAAGAAGCCATGTGCCTGTCTATACCAGAATCATCTGACATGTGTTCCTCAGGAATTTTTCTGCTGACATGATTTACAAGTACTCTATTCAGAGTTCCATGATTAACTGCTGTAAGCATCTTTTGGCTAAGGTAAGAAAATAATATTTTCTAATGGGCACCATGCCTTTAGTTAAACAATGTTTAACCCTTTATTTTTTCTTTGCAGGTATCCCTGATAACAGACTCAAAGGTACTTTTGCCTCATCAAGAGATCTCTTCTCCTGGCTTCATCAAGCAGCATCCCATAGTATGTCTCCATGCCCAGTTTGGACACTGGAACAGCCAAAGAGGATGTGGCTGACCCCAGTTCATGGTGGCTGAAAGGACTACATTAGAGGGGAGCTGGAGAGGTCACTGGGTTGCTTGAGGAATGAATGCTGGTCACTGCAGAGTCACCCACCATCAGTTGAGGCATTTACTGAGCCCATGGAGACAACACAGGCTCTTTGGTAAGTTGCTTTAATTTCTAGGAACACTGGAAGTCAGACCAGCAGCAGTGGTGTAAGTATCCATGCTGTGATCAAGGAGGATGCCTCAGATCCAGTGAGCTTTGCTGGAATGAGTTGCTCGGAAGGTAATTTGTCAAACATCATTCACAAGTAGCACACTTACACTTTCAGAGACATTCATTGTCCCTAAAACAAAGTAAAGCATGACCAGTACACTGGAGTCTTGTCAGAACCCCCTTCATAAAAAATTTAGTTTGACAGAAAAAAATGGCAGGTAAGCTGTCACAAAGTGAATACTAACATACTCTGTACAAGTTCCTGTCCCAATAAAACACTTCCCAATGTTAAACTTCAACATAAAATACACAATGTTTATACAAGCAGTACATTTAATCACTAAAATAGTCCCCAAATTATCCACAGCTAAAAATAGCGGTCCCTGACAGGAAGCTACAGATATTAGAAAAATACAATGTTTCTTAAAAGGTTAATATTTCTAAAAGCACAAATAAAATAGTATTTTTTTAAAGGAAAATGTTCTGTGTGGAAGGGTTCACCACTAGTGACTTATCTGTTAGAGCAGTAGCTAACTGAAGGCCAGCTGCTGTTCTTGTGAAACCTCTGAGCTGCTTCTTCATGAGGTGAGAAACCTCTGAGCTGCTTCTTCACGAGGCAGCAAAAAAGTACTGAAGTTTCTTCACTCTGACTGCTTATTTTCCCTTCATGGGACTGCTCAATCAGCAGTCAGAGTGAAGGTGTGAGACGGGAGCCAGCCAGTTGCATCTTGGTCAAGACACAACCCATATAAGCCTAAAGGCTAGTGCAGCACTGGGAATAATAAACATAATAACCAAAAAATCACCCCATTTTCTCGGTCACACCATCCCCGGAATCTTTTTAAAGTTTTTGTCTATCCTATCAGTTGCTAGTGTCCTCTCCTGCTCAGCTGGTGAACCTGGGAATATTGAGGCAATGTTACAATTGCCTCATGTACCAGACAACCCTCTCCTCCTCCCACAAAACACAAGAGATGCAACTTCAACATAGGACTGGCAAGACCAGTCAGGAGTTACCACACACACTATAGACCCAGTCTCACATAGTACCATTACAACCTCAAATTATACACATAAACACACAAAGACATACTCGGAGGCTCTGATAAAAGATCTACCAAAACAGCAGGCAGACACCCAAACAACCACCACCTCAGAACACAACACCTGCAACACATAGACCTCACAGTCAGAGTGTCAAACAGTCACAGCCCTTAAGGCCAAACACAATGCCAGACACACTAGTCATTGGTGACTCCATAGTCAGACACACTGCACCAGACTGAGTAAGGAGAAGGTCACAGGTCTCTCAACAGCAGGTACAAATATGACTCAGTCATTGTCGGACTACATGAAAAGAGACATTGAGGAGCTCTCTGATTATGTAGCCCAGGTAGGTATGACCCTGACCTTGAGCAGTATCCTACCTTCACCAAGAATGATGCCACAATACAGAGATAAGATGATCAGCTTTAACAATTGGCTTAAACACTGGTGTCATTCAAAGGGATCCAGTATCTGTCTGCCTGGGATGACATGCTGGACAAGCCACGCTGCTTCGCAAGGGATGGCTTGCACCTGTCACCATAGTGCCTTTTTAGGCAAGGCTCAAATTCTAAACCTACCACCTGCTGCTCAATGCCAGAAGTCTAAATCTCAAAGGCTCTTCTCAGTATGGAGAACATCGATGTCTGTGCTGTGACAGAAACCTGGTTCAAGGACAATACCAAGAAAGGAGGAGGGTATCCATATTCATCAAGGACACCCACACCTCAAGACTGGTGGCAGGTGCAATTATGCAAAATGTAGCATGTTACAGGCCACCCTCACAAACTCAGGAACCTCATAAATGTATCACCAAACACCACCATACTAGGTGACTTCAATTACCCTAATATAGACTGGGAACACTACTCAAGCCCAAACCTCAAATGCCATGGAACAACTAGTCACAACATGGGAGCACAATGTTCAACATATACCCCTCACTGGTGAGATCAGATCACAAACTAATCTCGCTGGAGGTCCTCATCCCACCCCCACCTGAAATAAGGTCCTCATCCCACCCCCACCTGAAATAAAAAAGACCACAAGAAAGAACTTCTCAAAGCTGAATCACTTACAAATGCCTTCTACCAGCACCTGCAGGACTGCATGGATAAGGCAATCCCAAGCAAAACAAAGACTCTTTGTACCAAAGGCAAGCGTCCAGTCTGGTGGACCACAGCCATAAACAAACTCTACAACAAAAGGAGGAAGCTACTACAAGATAGAGCAAAATCCTTAAAAGGTAAGACACCCTTGATCACTATAAGTAAAAACTAAGAGCTCTCATAAAATCATCCAAAGCAAATTTGAGAGAAAAATAGCTAAAGACTCAAAAGACAATCATAAGGCCTTCTTTAGCTATGTTAGAAACCTAGGAGGAAACTCCCAGATATGCTCAGAACTAGTTCAAAATGATGTGAAGATTACTGATCCTACAGACATTGCCAACATACTGGCTGACAGGTTCAGTGCAAACTTCTCCCCTCCCCAAAGGAGAGATATCTATACCAAGCGATTGCAGCCCCCAAACATCTCCAGCCCAAGTGAGAACTGCTCTCTCAAAGCAAAAACACAGCATCCATGGGACCTGATGGTGTCCCGGCTGTGTGCTCCACGAACTCAATGAGGAATTAAACCCACAGCTAGGACAGCTGTTTAATCAAAGTCTTACCTCTGGATCGTACCAGGGAGTGGCGCACTGCAACTGTGGTCCCACTTCACAAACCCTGGAAATTACCGGCCCATTAGCTTGACAAGCCTTATCTGCAAAGCCATGGAGAGGATCATAATGGACCTCATAAATAAAGACATAGGGAATTTGCAGACTTTGGATCCAACCCAGTTTGGCTTTGTCAAAGGCAGATCATGCCTTTTAAACTTGGTTGACTTTTTCGAAACAGTCACCAAAGCCATTGATGAGGGAAAGGCAGTCCATACAGCCTACCTCGATCTGGCTAAGGACACAATACCCCACTCGGGTATCATTGAAAAACTCATCAGCTTAAATGTTAACCCATACATCACAAGATGGGTTGCAAACTGGCTGAGTGACAGAACAGAGGGTCAGAGTTGCTGGCGCCATGTCAGACTCAAAGCCTGTCACAAGTGGTGTCCCACAGGGCTCAGTCCTGGGCCCACTCTTGTTTGGCATCTACTTTTCAGTACAAGCAAACACAGGAGGGTTATGGCTGACAAAGTTTGCAGATGACTGCAAACTGCACATCTGACACAGATATCCTTCAGAAGGGTCTCACAGAAACGGATAACTGGTGCCAGAGCCACGCCTAAAGTTAAATGCCAAAAATGCATAGTCATACCCTTCGGGAAAAACAAGGTTACCCCTAGCTACCAAATAGGTGGCAATCCACTGAGCACAGAAGAAGTTATCAGGGACCTGGGGACCCAGGTTGATAGTAGTCTGTCATTCGACACCCATGTAGCTAAAGTAGTTAGGAAGACCTTCTACATTGCCCACCTTATCATGAAGGGATTCTCATCTAGATCAAGGAGGTCATAGTCTCCCTTTACTCATCACTCATCAGACCAATGATTGAGTACAATGCCCCATTCGAATGTATCTGACCCGACACTTGCAGCAGCTGGAGAGGCCACAAAAGTTCCTCACCAAAAGGATAAAGGGTCTCAAAATCTGTCCTATGCTGCCCGACTGAAAGAACTCCAGCTCTATTCAGTCGCCATCATTGCTCAGAGGTGACCTTTGCCTAACATACAAGGCCATGTCAAACCCAGATTTGATGAATATGCTTCACCTCAAAAATCTAGATCCATCAGAGCCACAAGGCGGAGACTTAAACCTCGACACGGCTATTATTAGGGCGTGCTGGAGGGATAGATTCATCACCCAAAGACTCCCTATGCTGTGGAACAAAATCCCGGTACATGTGAGGCAGAGCACCACGCTGGCCTTGTTCAAGAGAAATCTTGACCAATGGATGGGAGATCGCAGATATACCCCAGGGATTACCTCAGTGTCACTGCTCGACAGAGGCACAGAAAAATAATGGGTATAGTTCCCCATACTAAAGGGGTGGCGTAAGCCACAAAACGATGGGCTAGGCTTGTAAATGCCCTCGGGCAGATAGCCTAGTATGAACCTATGAACCTGTGAACACAGCCTCATATCAGCTATTCTAAAAACAGCATCAGAAATGTCATAAGCACATCTTAGAAAAAGCATGAATAACTGAAACCCAGAGACTGCCCTTGGATTTACAATAAGCCAGCAGAAAGAGGAATTTGTGGGTCTGGAGCTGATATATCATGCATCCAACTTTTCTCCACAAAGATGTGATCTACAAGGGAATCAAAGAAAAAGTACAGTTGTGTACCTACCATAAATGTAGATGTTCGAGTGTATTCACTGTTGCAGTCATTACAACTGGGTTACCCTGCTGGCAGGCTACCCGCAGTCGGCCTGAATTCCAAAGTCCTGGTCTGGAGTCGGTTGCTGTCGCCTCCTCCCTGATGTCACAGTGCGCCAGGGGTAAAAAGATGCAGCCAACAACATTTTCTTCAGTTTTTCCTGCCCCAGATGTCAGGTGCCCCCAAAAGGGTAGGCTAATTTATGCCAATAAACATGCATGCAGTAAAGTAAAACTCTACCTTCATTTATAAGCAAATACACCACATAGGTTGTATAGAATAGAGAAGTACAGATAAGGCCCAGCAAAGGAAAGGGGGATGGTGGGTGGGTAACCTGGACTGCAACAGTGAACACACTCTAACATCTACATTTATGGTAGGTACACAACTGTACTATGTTCATCATGTTTCACTGTTGCAGTCATTACAATTGGGTAGAATCCCAAAGCTAAAGTTGGGCGGCTGGGGCTAAATAGGATTAAGAGAGGCTATGAGGCCCTGCAGAACTGCAGTGGCAAAGCCTGCTCTAGATTTAGAGTAGAGAGGTAAGTGATAGTGCTTTGTAAAAGTATGCACTGAACTAAGTTGCAGCCTCTAAGATGTCTTTGGTTGGTACTCCTCTGAGGAAGGCTGCTGAAGTGGCTGCTGCTCTGGTTGAATGTGGCCTAAATGCCCTTGGGCACGGATTTGCCATGCTGTGAATAGCAGAAATGAATGCAGTGGCCTATCCATTTTGAAATAGTCTGCTTTGAGATGGCCTTTCCTTATGATCCTGCAGCTTATGCCACTAGAAGCTGCTCAGTCTGTCTGAAAGCTCTGGTTCTGTCCAAGTAGAAATGTAGCTGCCTGTGAATGTCCAAAGAATGCAGAAGTCTCTCACCCTTATTCTGTGGGTTTGGATAAAAGTTAAACAAGTGAATGGTTTGATTGAGGGCCACATTGGACACCACCTTAGGCATAAATGTTGGGTTTGTCCTCAAAGAAACCCTGTCTGGATGAAAAATGATAAAAGGTTCCACAGCCATGAGTGCTTGCAACTCCGAGACTCGTCTTGCAGAGGTTATTGCTAGGAGCAGAGCGGTTTTCCAGGATGAGAATTTTATATCAGCTGTTGAGGCTGGCTCAAAAGGAGGCAGTGTGAGTTTTTCCAAGACATAATTGAGGTCCCATGCCGGAATTGGTGCTCTCCTTGGAGGCCTGATGTTTTTGGCCCCTCTGAGGTACTGCCTTATTAAAGGATGAGAAAAGATCGGTGGTTCCGTATTGTAATGGGCTGAAATGGCAGACACATGAATCTTAATTGATGAATAGGAAAGGCCTTTGTCCAACATCTCAGTTAGGTATTGTAAAATCTGAGGGATATTTGGTACATACGTGTCAATGCCTTGTTCCTGGTTCCAAGCACAGAATCTCTTCCATTTTTCTGCATAAGATTTTCTGGTACTGGGCCTCCTGGCCTCCAAGATGACCTCCATGATAGCTTTTGAAAGAGGAGTGCTCTGAATGGCTACATTATCTGCCATGCTGCCAGATTTAAGGTCCTGAGTTGGCTGTGCAGGATCTGATTGTTTTGTTGGGTCAGCAAGTGAGAAGTTTGAGGCAATATCCATGCTGGACCTTGAGACAAGTTCTTTAGGATTGGGTACCAGTGCTAGTGTGGCCAGTCTGGTGCAATCAGTATCATTTTTGGCTTCTCGTCTGACTTTTAGGAGTACCCTGGGAAGGAGAGGCAGTGGAGGAAAGGCATATACTGTTTTTTCCAGCTGAAGGATAGGGCGTCCACTCTCCATGCTTGTTTGAGATAAATCATTGTGCAAAATCTCTAACTGGTAGTTGTGAGGGGGGCCAAATAGATCTATGTCTGGGCATCCCCATTTCCTTGTTATCATGCTGAAGACTTGTGCATCCAGTTTCCACTCGTGGGGATCCATGAGGTTTCTACTTAGTTCATCTGCCAGAGTATTTGTTTTTCCTGGCAGGAATTGTGCTTGCAGGTGAACTTGATAAGTCAATGCTGTGTCCCATAAGATCTTTGCTTGTCTGCAGAGGGGGTAGGAATGTGTGCCTCCCTGCTTGTTTATGTACCACATGACCGTAGTATTGTCCGTCTTTATCAGTAGCTGTCCTGGATGAAGTAGATCCTTGTCAGGGCATTCTGAACAGCTAGCATCTCTTTTTGATTGATATGAAGATGCATCTGGCTTGCAGGCCATGTGCCCTGAATACATTTCCCTGCCATATGGGCCCGCCAGGCATAATCTGATGCATCCGTTGTCAGTGTCCGTCTGGCTGTGGGTAAAGTGAATGGCAGACCCTTGTTATGGTGACAGGCCTGTGCCACCCATCGAAACTCCTTTTGCAGGCAGGGAATGAGGGTAATTACTGTCTCCAGGCTGTGGCAATGCTGAGTCTAAACACTTTTTAGATACCATTGTAGTTTCCTCATATGCAGTCTGGCATATGGAATTAGCAGAATGCAGGATGCCATTAAGCCCAAGGCCTGCAGGATTTTCCTTGCAGATAACTGGGTCTTTGTTGCCAACTTTTTGAAGTAAGAAGTCAGTTGCCTTTGTTTGTCTGGCGTGAGATAAGCCATCTGGGCAGTTGTATTTAAGCTTGCACCCAGGAATATTATCTCTTGAGAGGGTACAAGTTTTGATTTCTTTTCGTTTACTGTGTACCCTAGGCAAATTCGTAATCTTTTTACAAACGCCAGATGCTTTAGAAGAATGTCTTTGTTCTCTGCTTGAATAAGGCAGTCGTCCAAGTAGGGATATATTTGAATTCTTCTTTGTCTGCAAAATGCAATTACTGGTACCAGGCATTTTGTGAAGACCCTGGGCGCAGTAGATAAGCCAAAGGGCAGAGCAGAGAATTGGTAGTGCATTGAGCCAGCTATGAATCTGAGGTATCTTCTGCAAGACTGTCTGATTGGGACATGCAGGTATGCCTCTTTTAGGTCCAAAGTTACGAGCCAAGCCTTCTTGCCCAGCATGGACAGTAGCTGCTATAGAGTCAACATCTTGAATTTTGGAACCTCCAGAAACTTGTTTAGTATAGACAGGTCCAGTATTGGTCTCCAGGTTTTGTCCTTTCTGAGCACTAAGAAAGGTCTGGAGTAAAATCCTTGCCCCTGCTCTTGTTGTGGTACTTGCTGAATGGCCCTCATGTCCACGAGGGCTGTAATTTGCTTTTGTGCCTCTGCCCATTGACTGTGTGGCAGGTCTGGCATACCTTTTGCCCTTGGTAGGGTGTGAAAATGGAACCTGTAGCCTTGGGACACTATGTTCAAGACCCATTTGTCTTGGATAACCATTTGCCAATTTGGTGAAAAAAGTGCTAGTTTTCCCCCTAAGGGGGCTGCCAAAAGAAAAGTGTTTGGATCTGGCAGAGGAAAGTCATTGGAACTGTTTCCTGTAAGGTTGTGATTTGTCGTCTCCGCTTTTGGAGGTAGGAGCACCCCATTGTTTAGGCCTGTATGAGCCTTGGGGCTGAGATCTGCCTCTGGGACATCTGTATCTGCCTCTTTGTGGCCTGTCTGACACTGGAAAGGACCAATTTTTTGAAGGCCAGTTCCTGCTAAATCTGGGTGACTGTACCTGTAAGAAATCCTTAACTGTCTGCATGGATTTCGCTTTATCCTCCATTTTCTTCAACTCCTCTTCTGCTTTAGCACCAAAGTATCATGCTGTAATGGTGCATCTAATAATTTTGCTTTAACATGATCAGGCAGATTCTGTTCCTTTAGCCAAGCATGCCTTCTAATAACAGAAACTGTAACAGCGGCCCTGCAAGAGGCCTCCAGTGAATCATAACCACATTGCAAAGTATGCTTTCAAACTTGTTCAACTGCATGCAATAAATCCTGCATTTCCTTGTTCTCTGAACATTCAGAATTTGTCAACATTTTCTGTTTAAGCAGTGACATTAAGTATTGCTGATATTTAAGCATATGAAACTGACAATTTAAAGCCCTTACAGCCAAGGTTGCAAAAATGTAAACTTTTTTCCCCATCTGTCCAGTGCCCTAGAATCTCTATCAGAGGGGACGGGTTTTTTTGCAGTGGAAGCCTTGACCCCTTTGGGACCCCTGAGATGTAGTTTCTGGGTCAGCAGCAGGGTTTTTATATAGGAATTTATGAGAATCTGGGACCCTGTAGTATCTGTCTGGCTTAGCAGGTGCAGGGGGTAAAGAGTCAGGGGACAGGCTGGACTCTGAAAATACATCTACAATGTCTAGAACAGGTGGAGTAGCAAGGGGTCTGTGTTGAGGAAGTAGCAGAAAGTCTCCGAGCCTTTTCTTAGATTCTGAATAATCTTGGCTCTGCCAGTGGAAATGCTCCCTCATGGTATGCAGGGTTTCCCCAAAAGAATAATCCTCAGGAGGAGAGGCTGAAGGAATGGATTCTTCCGCATCAGAATCCTCATAGGGAGGAATAGA
Source organism: Protopterus annectens (assembly GCF_019279795.1). Classification (NCBI taxonomy): domain Eukaryota; kingdom Metazoa; phylum Chordata; order Ceratodontiformes; family Protopteridae; genus Protopterus; species Protopterus annectens. The sequence continues at coordinate 43,242,360 of NC_056732.1, read as the reverse complement.
ATAATCCTGTTCAGAAGAGGAAAAGTATAGTTTTGTACCTACCATAAATGTAGATGTCCGATAGGTATGCATCTGCAGTCCTAACATATGGGTTGTCCTGCCTCAGGCAGCCCTTCGGTCGGCCGGATTCCAAAGTCTGGGTCTGGCCTCGGCTGATGTCGCACTTCACCCGACGTCATAGCTGCTGTTTATTGGGTATAAAGGCATCAGCCGACGCCATTTTCCTCAGTGTTTCTTGCCCCAGATGCCAGGTGCCCTCTAGTAAGGCTAAATTTGGATAAATGCAAATAATTCCAAACAGTAGAGAGCAAACAATATAAAAATATATATATACATATATACAAACAAATACACCATAATAGAGTCCCCAGCTAGCTAAAAGAGGGTAAATACCCTAGGAGTACCACAGAGGGAAGGAGGGTGGGTAATCCTGACTGCAGATGCATACCTATGGGACATCTACATTTATGGTAGGTACAAAACTGTACTATGTCCTTCAAGGATGCATCTGCAGTCCTAACATATGGGTAGAATACCATAGCCAAACTGGGGAGGAGGCACTAAGATAAAGATGGTGTAGTTAAGATCCCTTGCAAAACAGCAGTTGCAAAACCTGCTCGGGATCTAGAGTATAAGGAAGATTGTAATGCTTGGCAAATGTATGCACGGAGCTCCAAGTAGCAGCTTCTAAAATGTCTTTGGTAGCCACTCCTCGAGGAAAGCTGTAGTGGTGGCTGTAGCTCTTGTGGAATGAGGTCTGATATTATCAGGAGTTGTCTTTCCATGAAAAGAGTAACAAAAACAAATGCAATTTCCTATCCATTTTGAGATTGTCTGTTTTGAAATTGCTTTTCCTTGCATTCCTGTTGCATATGCTACCAGAAGCTGGTCAGTTTTTCTGCTGGTCTTAGTTCTGTCCAGATAGTAGCGTAATTGTCTGTGCACATCCAAGGTATGTAGCAGTCTTTCCCCCCTGTTCTGTGGGTTGGGGAAGAATGTAGGTAAAATGAATCGCTTGGTTCAATGATACTCTGGAGACCACTTTTGGCATAAAGGTAGGGTTGGTTCTCAGAGAGACTCTGTCCTGATGGAAGATAAGGAAGGGTTGTATTGCCATTAATGCCTGTAACTCAGATACCCTTCTTGCTGAAGTGATTGCTAGTAGGAAAGCAGTTTTCCAAGACAAGAATTGTAATTCTGCTGTTGCTGCTGGTTCAAAAGGGGGAAGTGTTAACTTTTCCAGCACAAAGTTGAGATCCCATGTAGGTAAAGGTGGTTTCCTTGGAGGCTTTACATTTTTGATTCCTCTCAAGAACTGCCTGAGTAGAGGATGAGAGAAGACAGGAGGATCCATGTTGTATTCTGCTGAAATTGCTGATGCATGAATCTTAATGGAGGAGTAAGACAGGCTATTGTGGAACAGCTCTGCTAAATATTCCAGGATGTGTGCTATGTTTGCCAATGAGACATTTTCTCCCTTTGCTGCACTCCAAATGAGGTATCTTTTCCACTTGGCTGAATAAGTCTTCCTTGTGGAGGGTCTGCGTGCCTCCAGGATAATGTCCTTAACCCTCTGAGATAAACCTGGGTTATTTTGTTTTATGCAATATTCCAAGCAGCTAGCTGCAGTGTTTTCAAGTTTGGATGTAGGATCTTGTAGTTGTCCTGTGTTAGTAGTAAGGGACATAGAGGTAGATGCCATGCGTGTGTCCGAGACAAGCTTCTCAGTAGCCGGGACCAATGTTGCCTCCGACCGTCTGCTGCTATCAGAATTACCCTTGGTTGATCCTCTCTGATCTTCAGTAGAACTTTGTACATCAAGGAAAGAGGTGGAAATGCATATGCTGTCAGGTTTTTCCAGCTGAAGGAAAGGGAGTCCACCCTCCAAGCAAGTGGGTGGTATGCTCTTGTGCAGAATTTCTTCAATTAGTGATTGTGTGGGGAGGCAAACAGGTCTATCTGTGGTAGTCCCCATTTCTTTTTTATGGCTTCGAAGATATCTGGATGCAGCATCCATTCGTGAGCATCCGTGGTAGTTCTGCTTAAGGTGTCTGCTAGAGAATTTTTTTTTCCTGGTACAAATCTGGCCTGAAGTTGAATGTTGAGGTTCAGGGCCACATTCCACAGGTCCATTGCCATCCGGCATAGAGGATATGAATGTGTACCTCCCTGTTTGTTGATGTACCACATGACTGTAGTATTGTCCGTCCTTATCAGCAGATGACCCTGTTGAAGGAGTGGTCTGAATGCCTGGATCGCATGTTTCACTGCCAGCATCTCCTTTAGATTTATGTGTAGATTCAGCTGGTCTTGGGTCCATAGGCCTTGTATACACTTGTCCACCATGTGTGTCTGAGGCGTCCGTGGTGATGGTCTGGCTTGGATGCGGTTTGTGGAAAGGCAAGCCTCTGTTCAACTGAGAGGCCTGAGCCCACCACAGGAATTCTTGCTTCAGGCATGGAATTATTGGAATCTGGGCTTCTAGACTGTGCTTGTGTTGAGACCATACATTCCTTAGATACCATTGTAGCTTTCTCATATGCAGCCTGGCATGCGGAACCAATATTATGCAGGATGCCATGTAGCCCAGGGCTTGCAGGACTTTCCTTGCAGTAAGCTGAGTTTGTGCTGTTAATGTCATGAAGTAGACTGATAGTTGCTTTTGTTTTTCTTCTGTGAGAAAAGCCATCTGAGTTGATGTGTCTAATTCTGCACCCAAGAATGTTATCCTTTGGGATGGTACTAGTCTTGACTTTTGCATGTTGACTGTGTATCCCAAGGCTTGCAACAGTTGTATGACATTTTCCAAATCTTTGTTAACTTTGCCTTGTTGTCCGCTTGTATTAGGCAGTCGTCCAGGTATGGGTAAATCTGAATTCCCTGAAGTCTGCAATGAGCAATTACTGATGCCAGGCATTCGTGAATACTCTGGGCGCAGTAGATAAGCCAAAAGGCAATGCTGAGAATTGATAATGCTCTGATCCTGCAAGAAATCTGAGGTGTCTTCTGCAATCTGGTCGTATAGGGACGTGCAGGTATGCCTCCTTGAGATCTAGAGTCACCAGCCAAGACTCCTTGCCCAGCATGGGAAGAAGTTGCTGGAGGGTCAGCATTTTGAATTTTGGAACAATGAGGTATAAAGTGTTCAGTGCGGACAAATCTAGAATAGGTCTCCATTGATTTTCTTTTCTTGGTACAAGGAAAAGCCTGGAGTAAAATCATTGGCCTTGTTCCATAGGTGGCACCTCTTCTATAGCTCTCATCCTTAGTAAGTTGTTGATTTCTCTTAGAGCGTCTGTTTTTTGGCTTGGTGGTAGGTTTGGCATTCCTCTCTTTTTTGGTAGAGTATGGAAGTGAAACCTGTAGCCCTTGTCTATTGTTTGTAAAGTCCATTGGTCTCCTGTAATGTAATGCCAGTTGTCAGAGAATAAGGCTAGTTTTCCGCCCAAGGGTGCTTCCAGTTGTTCCCTGGTAGGCGGAACTAGAGCCAAGTCATTGTGTCTGCCCTGTAAAAGTTGTTGTAGTTGAGTCTGTGGCAGTACTTCTCTGGTTGGTAGGTTGCCACTGACGTCCCCTGTAGGCACCCCTAGATTGACCTCTGCCTCTTGGGCGTCTATTTCTGCCTCTCTGGGCTCTGGAGTTGTCTGGAAAGGACCAATTCTTCGAAGGCCAATTTCTGCTAAACCTCGGAAGTTGGACCTGTAAGAAATCCTTGACTGTTTGGACAGATTTTGCTTTTTCTTCCACCTTTTTTAGAACCTCCTGTGCAGGGGAGCCAAACAAACTGTTTCTCCATGGGAGCATCTAGGAGTTTTGACTTAACATGGTCTGGTAAGGATTGTTCTTTTAACCAGGCATGCCTTCGAATCACTGTTCCAGTCATTGCTGATCTAAAGGAAGCCTCCAGTGCATCATAGCCACATTTTAAGAAATGGTTACTGAACTGCTGAGAGTTATGTACCAAATCCTGAAGGGACTTGCGGTCTAAAGGTTCAGGAGAAGATAGTTTTTTATTTAGCTGGTCTAACAAAAATTCCTGGTACTGAATCATGTGAAATTGACAGTTCAAGGCCCTGGCCGAAAGAGTAGCAGAAGTATAAACCTTTTTACCCCATCTCTCTAATGCTCTAGATTCCCTTTCAGAGGGAAGAGGGTTTTTGGCAGAAGCAGCTGCCACACCTTTAGGGCCCTGTGAAATGGTTTCAGGGTCTGCAACAGGAGCCTTATACAAATGGTAGTGTGTGTCCGGGACCCTGTAATATCTGTCTGGCTTGGCAGGGGCCGGAGGAAGAGAATCAGGAGCAGTACAGGCATCATTATATGCATCATCAACAACTGTTAGTACTGGCGGAATGGCTAAAGGCCTATGCTGTGGTAAGTGTAAAAAAGTCCTTAGCCTTTTCCTTGAATCTGAAAAATCCTGGCCCTGCCATTGGAAGTGTTCCCTCACAGCATGCAAGGTTTCCCCAAAGGAAAATTCTTCTGGAGGAGAAGCAGAAGGAATGGAGTCTTCTGCATCAGAATCCTCATAAGGAGAATATGGGCCTTCATGAGGGTCTGAAAGGTCTGAGTCATCCGAGGAATAATCTGTAGAGACAGGTTCCGGGGGTTCAGTCCTAGGCCTCTTGTCTGGAGGGGGCTGAGAGGCCCTGTCTGGGTGAGGTTGGGATCCTCTGATCAAAGAAATGAGATCCTCAGCCAGGCTGAGTAATTGGGAACTAGAGGTAGGCCTATGTGAAGGTGTTTTGGCAGGCAAGGCCTTAGAAGATTTAGCTGCCTTAGGCCTGGCAAAAGCCTTGATAGACATGGAAGCAGGGGGTCTAGCAGCAGGGGTAGTTATGTCTAAAGGAATAGTGTCTGATAAATCCTGGGTGCATGCTTCTGTAGCAGTAAATTCAGTAGCAGATTCAGCCATGCTCAGTGAGGCCTCGGCTATCGGAAGCATGCTTTCGGCCAAAGGAAGAACCGGGGGCTTGGTTTCAGCCGAAACAGAGACATTTGCGGTTGGCCTAACCGTGGTTTCAGCCGAAACCGCGGGCCGTGAATGTCGGTCCTTTTCCTTGCGCTTTTTAGCTAATTGAGTAGTCGGAGTCTCCGACGGCATTTTGTATGCAAAAGCGGGACCAAAAAACTCCTCTGCAAACTCCGACCAACGTCTAAGAGTCCGTCGGTTGAAGGAAGCACAGGCTAGACAAGCTGATACGTTGTGGTCTGGGCTTAAGCAAGGAAGGCAGTAAGAGTGGAAATCCTTATGAGGTATTTGTTTCCCACAAGTTAAACAATTATTTACTTTGTCTGACATCGGCTGAGGCAAGAAAGAGTCCCCAACGGGGTACTTAGCTTTTTAGAAGTCTTCGGTAGTAAAAAATCTCTGGATCTGACCGACCGGCACTTGCGAACAGCTTCTGCTTCGGGCACCGCACGGCAAGAAAGACTGGGGAAAATGGCGTCGGCTGATGCCTTTATACCCAGTAAACAGCAGCTATGACGTCGGGTGAAGTGCGACATCAGCCGAGGCCAGACCCAGACTTTGGAATCCGGCCGACCGAAGGGCTGCCTGAGGCAGGACAACCCATATGTTAGGACTGCAGATGCATACTTGAAGGACATCAGAGAAAATACAAACCTAATCAGAAGAATCATATTCTGTCTCTTGCCTAGGCCTCTTATCAGGAGGGGGATGGGAACCCCTGATCAAAGTAATTAGGTCTTTGGCCATTTTAAGCATCTGTTTTTAGGCATGGAAGTCTGAGTAGGAGAATGCTGTACTTGTTTCTTTGTCTTTAGAGCTGCTTTAGTCATTGTCTTTGAAGCTGAAGATGGTTTAACATATAACTGTGTAGGTCTGAAGACACCCTCAGAAGCCGATGCCTGCTCAGCGGCTCCAGACCCATCTGAGGGAATGATTTCAGAGTGTCCAATACCTTGAGTATCAAGAGGCCCAGTCGGCTCCACGTGGGAGTCGGAAGCGGCCTGTGGTTCTGAGGTAGCGGATGCCAGGGGCTGCGAAGCGCCTCACTGAGAACCGGCGACTGGCCTAACGGAGGCCTCGTCAGTTTTGGACCTCCGATGCCTATCCTTTTCCTTGTCCTTGCGTTTTTGTAAAATCCAGTCATCGGCTGTTCCAACGGCATTATATAATTAAACCTTCGGCCAACGTAATGAAATGCAACATCGAACCGATGCTTAATAGTGCGTTGGTTAAATCTAGCACAAAACCGACAGCTAGCAACGTCGTGGTCAGGGCCTAGGCAAGGAATACAGTAAGATTGAAAATCCTTATGAGGTATTTGCTTCCCACAAGAAATAAAATTGTTAACTTTTTCTGACATTGGTCTGGAGCAAGAAAAAAGTTTCCCCAACGGGGTGCTTAGCTTTAATGAAGACTTTGGTTCTGAAATTCGGATTTTAAAATCTCAGGAATAGGCCGTCCGGCACTTGTGAACTGCTTTTGCTTCGGGCACCGCGCGGCAAGAAAGACTGAAGAAAATGGCGTCAGCTGCATCTTTTATACCCCTGGTGCACTGACGTCAGGGAAGAGGCGACAGCAACCGACGCCGGACCAGGACTTTGGAATTCTGGCCGACTGCGGGTAGCCTGCCAGCAGGATAACCCAAGAGTAATGACTGCAACAGTGAAACATGATGAAAATCAGTATCTTTCAGGAAGTCATCCACCCTTGGTAACCATCATATTAACAACACACTCCTAAGAGTTAACCCAGTAGTCAAGGACTTGGGGAAACACACAAAACAGTAATGTAGCCTTTGACCATCATGTGTCTACAGTAGTGAGGAAATAATTCTATGTTGTGCAACTTATAAATAAAGGTATGGTACCTAGTTCCAAAGAAGTTAGTCCACTGTATTCGGCATTTATTAGACGTATTACCGAATAAATGTTCCCTTTGGTGTGAACCTAACCAGGCATATCCAACAAAAGGTCCACAAAAGTTTTGCACTAAAAGAATAAAAAGGTGCAAGTAACATTCCCTGTGCAGCCGCTTCAAGGCCCTGTTCCCTGTATTCTGTCTCCTACAGGCTGTTGAGGGGAAATCTATGCCTGGCATAAAACACACTGTCAGACCTCACACTGATGGACCTCCTGCATATCCACAAAACAAACGGGACCAGAATTACACATTCTAAAGACTTTTTTAACCTTGCCTGTGGCATAAATAGGACATGCTGGAGACAGATATGTATCTCAGAGACTAGCCCTTCTCTACAACACACTCCCCATCCATGTGAAGCAGAGTTCCTCCCTAATCCAATTTACTTGTAATTTGGGAAACTGGATGGGGAACAGGAAATTCAACCCTGGTTTGGCACCTACATCTCTAATAGACACAGGCAGACTCTAAATGGTTCATCTCCCAGGACCCTGCTTGTAAATGTTTCACCACCCAAGCCCTTGCTTACACTCATCAATGGTACCAGAACTTGTCAGAGATTTGGGATGCATGGCTAGGCTTAAAAAGGCCCTCATGGTAGTTAGCCTAGTAAACACCTAGGAACCTCTCTGAATATGTACATAATTTTGTGTGCTTGTTTTAAGTTAATAGGTTGGGGGGAGTATTAGTTTGAGGATTTTCTTTAAACAGAGTCTTGCAAAGCATGACAGAGGCTCACATGCAGAGGACAAGCAATAACTGTAACAGATCCACCTGCCAAAAGCTAGTGTCCATGTAACCCAAAAGTCAGAAATGGACATAGGTGGAAAATATAACTTCCTATCATAATGGCTATGCTGCTCATATTATTTTGGAACATATATAGCCCTCAGGTAGAAATAAAAAGACAAGAATATTTAATTATAGTAAAAAATGCAGAAATGCAGGCTGCAAACAGCAATGTTGTCGAGGACACACTGGAAAGTAATAAGAATGCAAACCTGAGAAGAAAGGATTTCAGGCTGCATATTCAGCAGAATATCAGGGACAAAGTAAGAGAGAAACCGTTGCACTAATTCCTAGAGGAGCTCCTGCAGTGAAAGAGGGGGAAAAGACAAGAACAGTAGGTTTGTGACGGTAAGGTGCTACTGGCAAGTGAGGAGGATTACACTGCCATGTATTTATATTCTGCATATAACTATCATTATGGAGCTTAAGAAAGTTTTGGGAGCAATAATTAGTTTTCAGCAGGGAATATCACTTATAGGTGGGGACTGGACCACCCCCCCCTTATGCGGAGCATTTCCATGATGTCTCCAAATGAGACATCCTCGGGGGGTGACCGTGGGGAGCCCTCCCCTTCCTCCAAATCCGTGTCTTCTGTGAGAGACTCGGGGGAGTCAATGTGCCTCCTTTTGCACGTATGCTTGCGGGGAACATCCTCCGGGGGGCTGTCAGAGGATTCCTCGCAAACAGTAACCTGTTCCAGGGGAACAGCTTGGGGCACAGGAGCGGGCTGTCCCAAGGGCCGGATGGTGGAAGCCTGACCCAGTGCAGAGGGAGCGCGGGACAGAGCCGAAGCAAGTGCCGGGGGTCCAGAAACCCTCAACAGGGCCCTCTCCACTACATCAAAAGCTGAAGGGGAGCCGACCTCGACCAAAGGATCCGACAATGCTCCCCTCGGATCCGAGGAGTGGATCGGAGCGCGCCGGCTTCCGGATCCGAAGGACAGTGCGCTCGACACAGGGCGCCGAAGGAGCACTGATCCCCGGATCCGGCTCGGATCCAGGCTCGAGGTCGGATCCGAAGCACTCGAGGGCAGGGTCGGATCCGAAGTACCAAGTACTATCGGCGCCGGCCCACCCTGGCTCGAAGCTGCTCGGCTCCAACTGCTCGAACCCGGTAGCGGGTCGGAGAAGGAGCAATTGGCTTGAAAAAGGGGTCGAGCTCCCCAGAGGGGAGGCAAGAGCACTCCCATCTGCATCTGGGCCTGGATGAACCTTCTCATCATCCGGTCCAGATCAGCGTCTGACAGGCTATAAGTTGATCTCGACGAGGCTACCGAGGTAGGCCTGGAGTGCCTCCTCGATAGCCTCGACGGAGATCGGGTCTCCTCCTCCTCAGGTCCCGGTGAAAAACACACTGGAGACCGGAGCCGAGGAGGGGGAGAACCAGCAGACAAGGAGGCCGGAGGAGAAGCCCGCTTGGCTGGCGGGGCCGAAACAGAGGTCTCGGCCCACCGCTTATGGTGCTTCTCCCTCCGGTCCTTCTTTCTAGCTTCCCTCTCCTCCGAACCACTACAGGGAGGTTGAGTCCCAGGAGGAGGAGGGGAGCCGGAGAGGAGACAACCGTAGCAGTTACCCCGAAGGAGCAGAGGCCGGAGCCGAGTCCGGTGGCAAAAGACCCGCCAAGACAAGCTTGGACCTCCGCTCCTTCAATGCCCTGGGGTTGAACCCTGCACAAATGGAACATCCAGAAGTGATGTGTTCAACCCCAAGGCATCTAGCGCACAGTGTGTGGCCATCAGCCGGGGAAAGCTTATGGCCACACTCGGAGCACTTGGAGAACACAGCTTTGGGTTGTTCAGACATCCCAAAAGCAAAAAAGTTACTTAAACTAGAGTTAAAGTAAAGTAACAAAACCACTCAACAGGCCCAAACACACACTACGCTACCAGCGAGGGGAGGGATAAGTAAAATTAAATTTTAAAACACTAAAAGTATATTAAAGAGATAGGGAAACCTACACTTCCACACAACTTTCACACAAAACTTCAAAAATTAGCACTTTAAGACTAAAAAACTACACTTCGCTGAAGAGCTTATGGAACACAATCTGGTCACCAGCGCGGTAAACGAGATCTGAGGTCATGAGGGTAGAGCAGGGCATTATGGGTGAGGGGAGGAGCTGAGAGCTTGGATCCATAGCTGGTAAACCATGCCAGTTCGGATCCGATATCGGATCCATAACCCACAGGTTGCAGACAAATGAATCTCCTACTTCAGATCTATCATTATGGAGCTTAAGAAAGTTTTGGGAGCAATAATTAGTTTTCAGCAGGGAATATCACTTATAGGTGGGGACTGGAACTTGATATGCAAAAGTCAGGATGTATCTGGGGGCCTTGAAAGAAAAATATAACAAATGAAGGTAGAGTTTTGAAGAAATTTATGAAAATGTTTGTTATGGAAGGCATGAAGTCAGTAGTAAAATCTGACAGAATTTACATATTATTCCCAAGATACAAAAACTGTGCTAGACTACACAGAAATTATATCTCACAGAACACATCCAATCATTATTTCAGATCATGCGTCAATAAAACAGAGATAAAAATGCAAGGTAATTACAGTAAAAAAGAAACACTACTATTTGGTTAACATTATTATAGTTAACAGTAGTCTGTGTCTGTGTCTGTGTGTCTGTGTTATTTTATATATGTATAAAATCATTTAGTGTACCAACTCCCCTGTAGGAACTGATTTTCTAGGACTGCTACTTTCTATTAAATCGTTCACACATGCATAGTTTAATACTAGACAGATGGTCTGAATTCATTCATAGAGTCTAGCCACTCACCCTAGTGAGTACATCTTGTACGTTACCTTCCCACTTGATAAGGCCAGAACTGTTAATACCAGTATCTAAATCTGATCATCAAGATTTAATTTAAAAGAAGCCAAAGCATTACAGCATTTAACATGCAGGTGTAGTTTCTTCCATATGTAGGAATTTATTGATTAATGGACCTTTCCTATCCACGAAATCCTGATCATGTTGCAGTGTACAATGGCAACTTTGGATAGAGGATTCTCTTAACATTCCTTATGTGTTTGAGGAAGAGAAAGTTGAGTAACACAGTGTCTGTCGGGAAGATCTCCATGCAAGAGCCTGTATATGAGATGAAAAATTGTGAAAAGACTTTCAGTGTGGGTAGGTAGCTAAGGGAAGTCAGCTGTTTGACTGTAGTGGTTAGATAGTATGTAGGTATTTTATTTTGGGTTATATGTTGGGAGAAATACATACTGATTAGTATAGCCCAGGCATCTAGGAAAGTACAGTTTTGTACCTGCCATAAATGTAGATGTTCGAAGATCCACATTGCTGCAGTCCTTACACTTGGGTAGTCCGCTGTCCTCGGTCGGCCCGAATATCAAAGTATTAGGCTGACGTCGGTCAAGGCGCTTAAGACTGACATCAGGACGTCAGGGTACAAATGCGCATGACCGACGTCATATCCTCAGTCTTTTCTTGCCCCAGATGTCAGAAGACCCTAAACAGAAAGGTCAAAACCAAAAGACAGCAAAAAACAACCAACCACCCTTGCACTAATCATATGAACAATATATACAATATCCACAATATTTACAACCCAAACCACACAACCGCCTCTAACAACAGAGGGAAGGAGGAGGGTAAATTGGACTGCAGCAATGTGGATCTTGAACATCTACATTTATGGTAGGTACAAAACTGTACTATGTTCTTCATCTCACATTGCTGCAGTCCTTACACTTGGGTAGAATCCCAAAGCAGAGGTAAGGGAGGATGGCAAAACTATAAAGTAGTAGAAGCTGCCAAAATGCCCTGTAAAATAGCAGTGGCAAACCCAGCCCTAGATTTAGAGTAAAGAGGAAGGTGGTAATGCTTAGAGAAAGTATGCACTGAACTCCAAGTAGCTGCCTCCAAAATATCTTTAGTTGCCACCCCCCTTAAAAAAGCTGTAGAAGTGGCAGTAGCTCTAGTGGAATGAGGCCTAATCCCAGCTGGAATCTCCTTACCATGATGGGAATAACAGAAAGCAATACAAAAACCAATCCACTTAGAAATAGTTTGTTTTGACACAGGCTTGCCCTGAGAACCCAAAGCAAAAGAAACAAACAACTGCTGAGACTGCCTGAACCCTTTAGTTCTGCTCAAATAATATCGCAACTGCCTGTGTATATCCAAGGTGTGCAAAATCTTTTCCCCTTTATTTTGGGGTTTGCATAAAAAGTAGGCAAATGAATAGTTTGGTTTAAAGCCACACTAGAAACCACTTTAGGCATAAAGGAAGGATTAGTACGTAAAGATACCCTATCCTTATGGAAAATCAAGAAAGGCTCAACTGCCATAAGGGCCTGTAATTCAGAAACCCTTCTCGCAGAGGTAATGGCCAACAAAAAAGCAGTCTTCCATGATAAATATTTCAACTCGGCAGTAGCTGCAGGCTCAAAGGTTGTAGAGTGAGTTTCTCCAACACAAAATTGAGATCCCAAGCAGGAGTAGGAGCTCTACGTGGGGGTCTTATATTCTTTGCCCCTCTAAGGAATTGCTTAAACAAAGGATGAGAAAACAATGGTGGGTCACAGTCATAGTGAGCAGAAATTGCTGCAGCATGAATCTTAATAGAAGAGAAGGACAAACCTTTGTCCAGTAACTCAACAAGATATTGAAGAGCCACACTTAAATTAGGCTTAGCAACATCAAATTCCTTTGCTGCACTCCAAAATAAAAATCTCTTCCATTTATCTGCATATACTTTCCTTGTACTAGGCCTTCTGGCCTCCAAAATAACATTCAAAACTTGCTGCGGAAGCTGAGACCCTCCAGGGTTTAAAACAGAATATGCCAGGCTGTTAGGTGAAGAGAGTGAAGTTTGACATTGAGTAAATGACTGTTCTCTTGAGACAGCAGGTGTGGAATCAAGGTAAAGGCCATGGAGGCTCCAACCAGACTTCTCAGTAATGGGTACCAGTGCTGTCGAGGCCAATCTGGAGCTATTAGAATCATCTTTGGCTTGTCCTGTCTGACCTTTAGGAGTACCTTTGGGAGGAGAGGCAGAGGTGGAAAGGCATACACATGAAGATTGCTCCAATTGAAAGAAAGAGCATCCACTTTCCAAGCTGTGGGATGAAACCTTTTTGTGCAAAACTTTGGCAGCTGGTAGTTTAGTGGAGAAGCAAACAGATCTATGTCTGGAGTTCCCCATGACACTGTCAATTTCTGAAATACATGAGGATCCAATTTCCACTCGTGGGGATCCATGATTCGTCTGCTCAACACATCTGCTAAGGAGTTCTGTGCTCCGGCAGAAACCTTGCCTGAAGATTGAGCTGTAAACTGAGAGCAGTCTCCCACAAAATCATTGCTTGTCTGCATAGAGGATAAGAATCGTTCCCCTTGCTTGTTGATGTACCACATGACAGTTGTGTTGTCTGTTAGAACCAACACCTGCCCTGGAAGAAGTAAATCCTTGAAAGCTATTAATGCAAATTGGACTGCTAACATCTCCTTCAAGTTGATATGTAGATGTTGTAGTCTGGCAGGCCACGTGTCTTGTATCCACTTTCCATTTAGATGAGCTCCCCAGCTTTGTCTGAGGCATCTGTCGTTAGAATCTGACTCGCCTCTGGCCGGGTCACAGAGAGTCCCTTGTTTAGGTGACATTCCTGAGCCCACCACAAAAATTCCTTTTGAATGCAAGGTATTATCTGAATGACAGTGTCCATATCTTGGCAGTGCTGTGTCCATACATTTTTGAGATACCATTGTAGCTTCCTCATATGCAGTTTGGCATTGGGAAGCACCAGAATACAAGATGCCATGAACCCCAAGGCTTGAAGGACTGTCCTTGCAGTCAGCCTGGACTGATGAGACAAATGATGGAAGTAAAGGAAAAGATTCTTTTGTTTGTCCGGGGTCAAAAAGGCCATCTGGGACGCTGTATTCAGTCTCACACCCAGAAAGCACATGTCCTGAGAGGGTACTAGACTGGACTTTATTTCGTTCACAGAATACCCCAGGCATCTTAGCACTGCTATCACATATTGCAAATGATGAAGAAGCTCGTCCCTTCCTTTGGCCAGAATCAGGCAATCGTCCAAATAAGGATAGATCTGTATTCCTTTTAGCCTGAAGAAAGCTATCACTGGAGCCAGAACCTTTGTGAACACTCTGGGCAGTAGATAAGCCAAAGGGCAATGCAGAGAACTGATAATGAGAAGTCCCAGCTCGAAAACGCAGATACTTCCTGCAACTTAGCCTGATAGGAACATGAAGGTAAGCCTCCTTGAGATCCAGAGTCACCATCCAGTGATCTTTGCCCAGCAGAGGTAAAAGCTGTTGTAACGTCAACATTTTGAACTTGGGAATGTCCAGATAAGTGTTGAGGATAGATAAATCCAAAATTGGTCTCCACGTGTTCCCCTTCTTTGGTACTAGGAACAGGCGAGAATAAAATCCTAGGCCTACTTCTGGCAGAGGGACCGGCTGTATGGCCCCTATTTGCAGCAGCAGAGAAATTTGTTTGTGAGCCTCTATTCTTTGCTGAGGAGGAACGTCTGGCATGCCTTTGAAAGGAGGCAAGGTATGGAAATAAGACCTGTAACCCTGGTGTATAATATCCAATACCCATCTGTCCTGGGTAATTAAACTCCAATTTTCTTTGAAGAGTGCCAACCTTCCTCCCAAAGGTGCTGCCAGACAAGAAGGCTCTGGCAGCTGAAAAGGTAGGTCATTGGGCCTGTTTACGAAAGGACTGGTCCCTGCCCTCACTCGAAGACTGTGCAGGTGAACTCCCTGTTCTAGGTCTGAAAGAGCCCTGAGCTCTACCCCTACCACGTCTAGATCTTCCCCTAGACTGTGAATCATAAGAAGGATACGTCCACCCCTTAGCAGGCCAATTCCTACTAAACTTGGAGGCTGAACTTGCAAAAAATCTTTAACAGTCTGCATAGACTTAGCCTTGTCTTCCATTTTCTTTAAAACTGCCTCCACAGGTGAACCAAACAATACATCAGACTGTAAAGGAGCATCTAAAATCCTTGTCTTAACATGGTCAGATAAGTTCTGATCCCTCAGCCAGGCGTGCCTGCGAAGAACTGACCCAGTGGCAGCCACCCTAGACGAGGCCTGTACAGCATCAAATCCACATTGTAAAGAATGCTTACCCACCTGCTCAGAAACATGTACCAAATCTTGTAATTCTTTACACTCAATGCCTTCCGCCAGAGTATCTACCTTAGACTTCAATTGAGAAAGAAGATAGTTTTGATATTTCAACATGTGAAACTGGCAATTCAAAGCCCTCATAGCTAAGGTGGAAGAAGTATAGACTTTCTTTCCCCATCTATCCAAAGCTCTGGCCTCTTTATCTGGAGGAACCGGATTTTTTACTACAGAGGCCTTGACACCCTTAGGTCCCTGACTAACTGTTTCTGGGTCCGCCCTAGGACTCTTATACAGATATTTATGAGCTTCAGGCACCCTGTAATACCTGTCCGGTTTAACAGGAGCAGGAGGCAAAGAATCAGGATTAAGTGAAGCCTCTGCAAACACATCTTCCACAACATCCAGAACAGGTGGTAGAGCCAAAGGCCTATGCTGGGGTAAAAGCAAAAATCCTAAGCCTTTTCCTGGAATCAGAGAAGTCCTGACCTTCCCACTTAAAATGTTCCCTCATGGAATGAAGAGTCTCTGAAAAAGAAAAATCCTCTGGAGGAGAAGCAGAAGGAGTAGAATCATCCACATCAGAATCAGAATAAGGAGAATACTCCTGCAAGTCTTCAGCCGAAGACTCTGAAACATTCGAAACCTGCTCAAAACTCCCCAACTCTGGTTCCACCCTAGGCCTCTTATCAGGAGGGCAAAGAACCTCTAATCAAAGTAATTAAATCTTCTGCCATTTTGAGCATGTGCTTCTTGGGCACAGATCCTGAAGAACTAGGAGTGACACCAACAGAAGCTAAACCTGGCCTGCCTCTGGGAGAAGCCTTGGAAACAGAAGGAGAGGGCCTAACCACCCTAGGAAGGGAGGGGAGAACAGTAACCTGAGAAGCCCCTTCAGCCCGACCTGCCTCCTGAGAGGCCACATCCTGCAATATCAAAGTCTCCCCCTGGGACTCCAGAGAAGCCTCCGGCGGAACCACCGGTTCCACTGATGCCTCTAAAGAACCGGCGTCCGGTACGGACGACTCTTCCTGCCTGGGTTTAGCTGCTTTGTCTTTGCGCTTCTTCGAAGAAGCGGGCGTCGGAGCATCCGACGGCATATTGTAATTGCACCGCTTCCCGAAGACCAACCTGGCACAATCTAAAATTCGCTTAAAAGTGCGCTTATTAAACCTAGCACAAAAGCGACACCCAACAACGTCGTGCTCAGGCCCCAAACAAGGAATACACAAAGTATGATAATCTCTATGCGGTATCTGTTTCCCACAAGAAATACAGTTATTCACTTTTTCTGACATCCGGTAAACCACTGAGGCAAGAAAAAACTAAAATATTCCCCAACGGGGTACTTAGCCAACTTTGACTCGGTCTGAAACCCCGAATTCGAAAAATTTCAGAACGCCGAACGGCACTTGCAACGCTGCTTCTGCATCGGACCATGCGGCAAAAAAGACTGAGGATATGACGTCGGTCATGCGCATTTGTACCCTGACGTCCTGATGTCAGTCTTAAGCGCCTTGACTGACGTCAGCCTAATACTTTGATATTCGGGCCGACCGAGGACAGCGGACTACCCAAGTGTAAGGACTGCAGCAATGTGAGATGAAGAACATCTAGTCCAAGTTATAAACCAATTTGCTCTTTCTGTTCTAACTTAACAGTTTTGGGGTTACTGAATGGCCCCAAAAAGTATTGGATCAATTGGACAAGAAAACAAGAAAAATGTTTCATGCTTATCAAATGATACATAAAAATCAGCATATACCAAGATTACATATTCCTCGTTCTGAAGGAGGTATGGGGCCTCTTCTTAATTGATTACATGTATAGATCTGCAATTGTAAGACTGCATACATATCTGCTGACCAAACCAGATCAAAACACAGTGAGAGCTCTGAAACATGAAGAGAATAAATCTAAGATGACTTCCCTACTTACTGGAAACCAAATCGGAAGTAGACAAAAATCAGGGAGCAACAATGTGCAAAGAAAAAGAAAGAATATAAAAAGAATCGGATAAGAAGGCAAGAAATGTGGGAAAGGCATAAATACACTTCAAAGTACAGAAAACTCCTGGAACAACCTCGTGTCAATCAGGATCCGACACATGAATGGTTAAGCAAAGGTGAATTTAAACCAAAAGGTGAAAGGTTAATATTAGCGGCCCAGGATAGTGGACTACGTACACGTTGGTTACAAAGTCCATCGAACATGTGGGAGAAACAGACAAATGCAGGCTCTGTAAAACAGACTAGAAACAGCTACACATCTTGTTGCGGAGTGTGATACAGTAATAGTAGAGAGCCCACATGCTGAAAGGCATAATAATGTGGCAAGACTGTTGCACTGGGGATTGTGCAAACATTACGACACTGAAATAGCTGAGAAGCACTGGACACATGAGCCACAAAGAATTATAGAGAATAATTAAGTTTATATCACATGGGACTGCCCATTACCAATGACAAAGTCATAAAATACCAGGATTTGCAGGCAGAAACAATGGCAATTCTGAACACCCAGACAGTTTTTTTTTTTAAGAAAAAAAAAAGAAACATCTTTATTAAATTATCATGTATAATGTAAACAATCATATATTTATACAAATTAAAACAAATCACATTGACATAATTTTAGTTGAAGCATTATACATCACAAACCATACCGAGACAAATGTAGTTGCAAACATTACACACAACTTATAATCTATCCATTGTCGGTCAAATATTACACGGCTCATTCAAATTTTGCCTTCTTTTAAACCTTGTACCTTCTCTACATGTACTATTCACACAATTCCCATGTTCCTACGTAATGATCCTAAATCTTCTAAACTTTTTTGCATACTTGGAAGACATACATATGTCCTCCCATTGTTTCTTTGTGAATTGCTTATCCAATCTCTCTTCCCAATCCTTCGTAACCTCCTCTGATTCTTGTAAGTACCATGCGATACTTTGTATGTTCTACTAAGTATTCCTTTTTTACAGTAGCTTCTGTTCTAGATTATACTAAAATCTGTACCAGTGCTGGTCTGTCGCTTAGAATACCCCTATTTGTTTCTCTTTGCCTATACTCTGATGTCAATCCTTGATAGGGAATGCAGTCTCTATCCTACAGTCCAAATAAATTCTTGTCCTCTTCCCATTCTATTACCATTCCCTCTCTAGTTATTTGCTCTCAATACCTTGGTTCTTCTACCAGTTTTCTCCAATAAATTCCAGCCCACTCTTGCCTACTGTCTGCATCTCTAATTGCAGTCATGAATTCCTTTCTTCATTCCAGTGTTGGCTTAGTTCTTAAAATACTTTTTGCCACTTTATGAATATAATATTCTGCATGGTTACTGCTATTCTCCTTGAGGATCTGCATCCAAAAACCAAATCTTTCCTTGTTTCTTGAGCTTCCCTAATATTTACAAAAATAAAATATACAAGCGATGCAGTTACTGGTGTAGCCTTTATTCCATTTGTCACATCCCATCATTGATGTGACGTATGGAATAAATGCTACACCAGTAACTGTATCGCACGTGTATTATTTTGTTTTTGTAAATATTAGTGAATTTTGTTTGACCGTTTGTTCTTTTATTATGTTTCTTGAGCTTCCCCTGGACACCAAGACAGTTCCAATACTAGCAGGAGCAATGGGTCTCAAAAAGAATTTACAGTCTTATTAGATATGCTACTGATACTCCATACGAACTGCAAAAGGAGTCAATTCTGGGCACATTACGGGTGCTGCAAAGAGCACTTTTGGCTAACATCAAAGACTGAAACAATACTAATATCACGAACTTGAATCAAATTTTGACTTAGGAATGGGGTCCATTCTTGTCACGGTATTACAAAGAAAAAAGACTTGGAGAAATTAAACAAGCATTATGAATGTATTTTTGAAAACAGATGTCTAAATCTAAATTCCTTACAAATGATGTAATCTTAATCATGTTTGTGCAATCTAAATGCTTTTCAAATTCTTCGTTTTAACTACATGGTCTCCCCACTATCAGTTCTATTGTAACTACTTTTTATGTTGCATTTGTTTTATAATATTTAATGTTTACTTGATTTTAACTTTTACTCGTTATACTTGCTTTAACATTTCTTGTACTGCTGCACCGAAGTCATGACCGAAAAAGGTGATCTGACCACCTCACTTACCTGGCCATGGAACTGTAAAATAAACTGAAAGGTAAGTAAATAAATAAATGAATATATACTGCTAGAGTCCACTCCTTTTGAAAAAGCCACTGAAGAAGCAAGACCCTGGTAGAATGGTCACCAAGCCTGCTCACAACGGACTTGTTATGGTGGAAATAAAAAGCAATGGCATGAGACAACCATTGGAAACCATCCGCTTTGACATTGGTTGTCCTTTTTTTTCCCCCATAGAAAATGGATCAGAATTCCTGAAGGTTTTAGTTATGTCGAATATATCAGAGTTGTCTGTGAGCATTCAGAGTATGTAAAATCCTCGCCCCCTCATTTTTAGGTTTTGGAAAGACGACAGGGAGATGGGTAGCTTGACTCAAGTAAACTGAAACCACTAGGGCAAAAAAGGAGGATATGTTCTAAAGGATACCCTATTGTTATGAAAAATTAGATATGGTTGACACACCAAAGAGCTTTTAACTCTGATATTTATTGCTCTGACCTCTGCAAGAAGAATAACACTGTTTTCCAAATTAGGAACCTCAATTCAGCCCGTTACGCTTCATTTTTCCAAACTGAAATTAAAATCCTAAGCAGGAGTCACCAGCTTTTTAGGTGGACAGGTGTGCAGACCACCTTTCATAAAAAGCTTGACTACAGACAGAGTAGAAATGGTTAGAATTCAAGGACAGACAAGCAGTTATGGATGAAAGATGGATCTGGTCAGAAGAGTATGAAAGGTCAGAGGATAGTAACTCACAAAAATATTGAAGAATCACAGGCATGCCAAACTTAAAAGGGTTTTGGTTTTTACTATGGCACTGACTAGAAAATCTTTTTCACTTGCTAATAAATTATTTCCTAGTAGCAGGTTTCAGAGCCTCCTTTAGTACCTGCTGCATATCCTCAGAAAATATGTGCCGGATGGGTATTAAAATTCTACCATCCAGGCAGTTAACTGACACTCTTTCAAGTTGGGGGGGTCTATCAAACAACTCCTGTCCTATGTGAATAAGTCAAGTCTATGAAAATGTTTGTGGTAATTGCCCTTGGCCATTTTCAAAAGAAGGGGGAACCACTACTGCCTGGACCAAAAGGGGGTCACCACAATGACCTTTGGAGAGTGTTTCTGAATCTTCCAAATGACCCTGGGTATTAGTGAAAGGGGTGGAAAGGGAGCACTCATTTCCAACGGTTTAAAAAGCATCCGTTTTTTAAGACTGCAAGGAATCCTGGAGCAAAATGTCTATAGTTGTAAATCAGGACAAACAGATCTATTTAAGGAATTTCCAACAGCTGGATCAATCCCCTAAACCCCCCCCCCGGTTCAATTTCCATTTATAAGGGTCTGTCCTGGTCCTACTCAGCTTGTTGGAAATAATGGTCTCCTCTGTCGGAATGTATGAGGTCCGCAAGATTAGAATATGTTGAGTTGCTAACATCCCAAGTTACCATGGTTAATCTAAAGAGCAGGTAGGATATTCTCCCCCACGACCTATTTATGTACAACCATCACTGTGATGTTGTCTATGATAACTTGTAGAGATCCTGGGGACCAAAGAAGATTTAGAGAGCTAAGAGCGTTTACTACACGATTCTCTTCTAGCTGTCTTTGTGCTATCACATCTTGAGCCATGGTTTCCTCTGACTGAATACAAGAAGCCTGCAGGGTTAGAATATGTTGAGTTGCTAAATCCCAAGCTACCATGGTTAGTGTACAGAGAGGGTAAGATGTAGTACACCCCCCCATTTATGTACCATAGACCATGAACTTCCACCCCCAAGGAAATGGCTCCCCAAGCAAAGTCCAAGTCATTTGTTACAAACAGAGCTGGAAGGGAGAAAGGAATACCAGGATTTACAAATATCTGGTTTCTCTATCATTGAAACTCCCCTTTTATAAATCCCAGTTCTAGAATCTGAAAAGTCGAGGGGGTGTGCTGGGATCATACTGATAGGACGAACCACTGTATTTCCTCATAGAAGTCGAGCCAAGGAATCATGGGAACTACAGATGCAGTAAAACCCTGAGAACTTCCTTGGTTGGAAAAACTAAGGAACAGATCTATGTAGATGACTACTTTGTCCTGAGGGAGTGATATATCTTCTCTGGGGATGTATCCAGAAGGCATCCCAGGAACTCTACTCTGTGAGAAGGCAGGAGAGAAGATTTCCGAATGTTCACCTGAAATCCTAGACTGTAAAACAGATTGCTTACTAAGGTAAGAGATTCCTGACATTTTAAGAAGACTCTGCAAATACAAGACATTTGTGTAAATATGGAAAATTATGCATGCCTTGCAATCTGCAATGAACCAACACTGGCAACTGACACTTTGTACAACACCTTTGATGCTGTAGTCAACCCAAAGGGTAATATGCATAGAACTCATAACATAATACTGGTACAGAAGATCCGAACATCTGAAATGTTTTATAAATTGGAATGGGATGAAAAAAAGAAGTTATGTCTTACCATAACGTTCCACCTGTGTTGTTCATCTTCTTTCAATCATCATTGATGGGCTCGGAACAGAGTCGGTCTTTTCATCAAGCTTGGGCCAGCCAAAAAACTCGAGCTAAATTTCTACCTAGAATGCGCTTTTCCCTGTTACCTCAGATCGATTTTGCTAAAGAAAGAGAAGTAAAGCAGAGGCCACTTCTGCGCAAATACCCTAGGACACCACTTGGACCCAAAGCATCCCCCAGGAGCCTTTGGAGGGGGAAGGAGGGTGGGAAGTGATGAATGAAAGAAGATGAACAACACAGATGGAACGTTATGATAAGACATAACTTTATCTGATGTTGCTAATCTGCTTTCCATTCATCACTGATGGGACAGAATCCCAAGCTACATTGAGGTACATGGGCGGCCCTTAAGGAAGAACATTCCGGAGTACCATCGAGCCGAAGGTAGCTTTCTCTCTGGAGACCAAGTCCAATTTGTAATGATTGATAAAGGTATTAGGCTAAGCCCAAATAGCTGCTGCAGATGTCATCCATGGAAGCCCTGGAATGGAAAGCTACAGATGTTGCCATAGATCTAGTGGAGTGATCTTTAACTTTTAGCACAGTTTCGTTACTGAGGGAATAGATGAAACGTATGCAGACCCGTAGCAATTTTGATAATGTAACCTTGGAAACAGCATCTCCCATTCTGGGCCCAGAAAAGGAGATGAAAAGCTTTTCACACTTAGATAGGTTTGGTCCTGTCTAGGTAAAATCTTAGATGCATATGCACATCCAAGGAGTGACGGCAGTACTCTACTCCATCAGAAAGAACACTGGTAGGTCCAATGGCCTGGTTAATGGAGAATTCAGAAACAACTTTGGGAAGGAAGGATGGATTAGTCCGAAGTGATACTCTGTCTTTATGGAAGACCAGATAGGCACTCTTGATACACAATGCCTGCAGCTATGAGACACTTCTGGCAGACGTGATGGCTACCAAGAACAAAGACTTCCAAGACAAAAACTTAAGGTCACACTTCGCAGCAGGTTCAAAGGGTTTTTGAGTCAAGGAATCAAGGACTAAAGTGAGGTTCCATAGTTCCACAGGCTGTCTGACAGGAGGCCTGATATGAGAGGTCCCCTTGAGGAAAGCCTTGCAAAGGTGTAAAGAGATAAGAGGGGTGCCATCTATACCACTGTGGAAAATGGAAATTGCCATGAGATGTACTTGTACCGTAGAGGCAGAGGCTCCATTATCAAAAAATGTAGCAAAGTATTGAAGCACTGCAGTAACTGGAGCTGAATACAGGTCTAGTATGTTATCCTTGGACCAGATGGAGAACCTTTTCCATTTACCCTGATATAGTCTTCTGGTGGATGGTTTATGAGAGGCCAGAATGATGTCTCAAACAGGCGATGACAGATTAGCTTGCCTGACAACTAATGGAAGTGGAGAAACCAAGCTGTCAGCTTGAGACTGGACAGATTTGGGTAGCTCAACCCTTGGGGGTGAGTAATCAGATCTGGGAGAGAGTCCAGAATCCACGGTGGGTATACTAGGTGAGGCTGAAGGAAGGGGAACCAAACTTGTCTAGGCCAGAATGGAGCTATGAGGATCACCGTGCATTTCAACCGAAGAGCTTTCTTTAGAGATTGTGGAATCAGAAGAATGGGAGGATAGGTGTTAAGTCCCGTGGGCCAATCGCGGATTAGAGCTTCCCTCGGGGACTCCCTGTGGGGTAAGAAGGGCAAAATAGCTGCTACACTTGTTCGAAGAGGAGGCAAAAAGATCGCAGCAAGGCTGGCCCCAGTGGCTGAAGATTTCTGTAGCCACCTCGGGCTTGAGGGACCACTCATGAGGCAGGAGGATGCATCTGCTCAGTTTGTCTGCAATTACGTTGGAGCTCCCCAGGACATGCGTTGCTATTAGAAAGCGGCTGGAAGCCATCGCCCACTGCCAAATTCTCATGGCTTCTCAACATAGGGGGTAGGACTTAGTTCCTGTTTGCTTGTTGATATACCAGACCACTGACATATTGTTTGACTGAACTGCAATTGTCCCGGAAGGGAGAGCTGAATGAAAGGCCTGCAACGCTAACAGCAATGCTCTCAGTTTCAGAACATTGATATGCAGGTGGCCCTCTGAGGTGGACCATGTGCCTTGGACTGCCTTCCCTGGAAATGGCACCCCTACCCGATCAGGGAAGCATCCGTGGTCACAATGGCTCTGGGCTGAGGGGTCAGAAATGGGGGACACCAAATTTCTGCATCTGGCCTCATCCACCAAAGGAGGTCCTGTTTGCAGGAGTTGGTTATTCGAATCTGGTAACAGAGGGGTGATAGTTTGGGAACCACTGACAAAGAAAGAGCCATTGCAGCATCCACATATGTAGCTTTGCTAGAGGCACTATTGGAATTGAATGTGCCATGGATCCTAGAGCCTGAAGAACTTCCCTTGCTGAAATATTTGCTTGACAGAGTATCACTCAGAGCTGCAGCCTCAGTCGGTGGAGTCTGTGATTTGGGAGTGATACTAGACAGGACTGGGTATCGAACACTACTCCAATGAATTCTATTTGTTGTGTAGGAGTAAGGCTTGATTTCTCCCAATGTATCGTTATTCCCAACAATTTTGCCACAGAGAGAGAGTATAATGCAGTGCTGTTACCAGAAGATGCTCAGTGGGGGCGGTGTGGTGCCAGTCGTCCAAATATGGAAACACCCGGAATCCTTGTAGTTTCAAGTGAGCTGTGACTACTGCCATGCATTTCGTGAACATTCTGGGAGCTGTAGAGAGACCGAAGGGCAGGGCATGAAATTGATAATGACTGGCCCCTAGCTGGAAGCGAAGCAGACACCTGGAGCGTTAGTGGTAATACGTATCCCGGAGATCTATAGAGCACATCCAATCGCCTTCTCTTAAAAAGGGGAGAATAGACTGAACCGTGACTATCCGGAATTTGGTTTGGGTGACAGACTTGTTTAAACTGCTGAGATTTTTTATTTATTTATTTTTATTTTACATTTGTTGACCGGGATAGTCCGACTGGATGCATGTCCATTTTCATCGGAGGCCCAGGGAGAAAAGCTCCAAGGGTAAGCAGATACAGCATTACATAATACCAGCATTACATATTACAAACAGACTCTTTACAGAGATTACATAAGTAAGCAAGTTAAACAAGTTCCACAGGTTACAGTTAATCCAGAGCACAAGTCAGGATTAAATTAAATTACACAGTAAACTGCTAACAGATTTTTACACATTCTCGAGAGAGTTAGCCAGGCTTGATACACTGACATAGCCAGTTAACTGACAAATGTTGTCTGAGTCTAGTTTTAAATTGACCCAAGGTGGAAAGTAAGGTAATATCAGCTGGAAGAGAGTTCCAGGATCTACTTACAGAGTTTGCAAAGAGAGAATCACCGGCTGTGTTATTAATTTTGCTAGTCTGAATTAGTAGTTTGTTAGAGGATCGAAGCGGTCTAGCATTGTTATAGGGGGTGATAATATTTTTAAGTGCAGGAGTATTGTCCGGATTTTATAGGCCATAATCAGTTGGTTATACTGGATTAGGCTGGGTAGTTCAAGCCAACCAAGCTGATTTAGATTGATGCAATGATGTGTCCTAAAAGGCAGCCCAGTGGCAAACCTGGCAATGTGGTTGTTGCAAATTGAGAGTTTGTTAAGGACAGTCTTGTTCAAATTCGAGAGTAGAGGGGATGCATACAGAAGGGTTGAAAGAAGGTGAGAGCGAGCTATGGCAATTTTAGCTGGAGGGGTTAGGAAGGCTTTTATTCTGTAAAGTGACCCTAGTTTTTTATTGATGGTTTTGATAGTTTGGTTAACATGTAGGTCAAATTTTACATTGTCTATGATGACACCTAATAGTTTTGTAGATGGGTCAGGGGAGATTATTGTGCCATCATCTGATTTTATGGTAAAGGTGAAAGCGGTAGACCTATGTGTTGGTGAAAATAACAGCATTTTAGTTTTTTGGGATTTAGGATCAGACGATGTTCAGAAAGCCAGTTTTCTATTGTATTAAAGGTGGTCTGGGTAGCTGACCATAACTCTACTGGAGATTTGGCTGAGCAAATCAGAGTAGAGTCATCAGCATATTGGATACAGCTGACTTTTGGGATGACAGTATAAAGGTAGTTAATGAAGATGGAGAACAGCAAGGGCCCTAGTATAGAGCCTTGTGGTACTCCGAGGGTGTTGGGTAGAAGGTTAGAGAGTTTGTTCTGCCAGAGGACAGCCTGCTGTCGACCACTCAGGTAGGATTGAAACCACTGGAGGGCTCCAGCATCTAGACAGAATGTTTGCAGGGTGTGGATTAAAAATTGGTGATCAACCATATCGAATGCCTTGGAAAGATCCAAAAAGAGGGCTGAGGATATATAATTATTGCTGCGATTATGGTTTATGGTGTTAGCAAAGGCTAGGAGGGCTGAAGTAGTGCTGTGATGAGGACGGAAGCCATGCTGAGTGTCTGCCATAAGGCAATTTTGGATTAGGTGGTGCATGAGTTGTCTATGAATACATTTTTCCATAATATTTGCAAGTGGAGAGAGTATAGCTATTGGCCTATAACTGGAGAATTCAGTAGAGCTGCCTCCTTTGTGAAGTGGGATTACATAGGATATTTTCCAGATGGTGGGAATTTTAGCTTCTACTATGGTTCGATTGATTAGTATTGAGACGGGGTAAGCAAAATCCAAAGAGATCCAAAATGGGTCTCCAAGTCCCCTGTCTTTTTTGGAACCAAAAAGAATCTTGAGTAAAATCTGGATCCGCGTTGGTTTGGAGGGACTGGTTGGATGACTCTATTTGAGACAGCTTTATTATCTCTGAAGCTGCTTATTCCCTTTGACTGGGTGGAATGTTGGGAAGCTTTCTTGGAAGATATGATTGACAAGAAAGGGGAATGGTGTAACCTCTGGTGATGATGCTCTGCACCCAACGATCAGTGGTAATAGATTGCCAGGTAGCTTGGTGCAGAGAGAAACGATCCCTGACTGCTTCCAGAGGTAAGCAATCGGGCTGCTCCTCAGGAGCACTGGTAAAGCTGTCCAGAGAAGGAATCCCTGGAGCCTTGGTTACGAGGACCCCCTCTGCCTGTGTAGTGGCGTCTTCCGGAATGATTATCCCCCTCTGCCCCTGGGGGTATCAGCACTACGTGCGGCATGGAAAGGACCCTGAGATTTCTTGTGCCACATTTCCTCAGATTCCTGAAAAAGGTACGTTGAGGATTGGAAACCCATACACCTATGGCAGACAGGGTCTTTCTGTCCTGCTTGCAACCTGGCTAGCGTGTCCTTCACTCGGGAGCCAAAAATGCAAAATGCTTTAATGGGAGCATTAAAAAAGGAAGACTTGAAGGGGTTCGCGAGGTCACAGATGCACATCCAGGCATGCTTCGTGACAATGCCCGAACCCGTTGCTCTAGCCACCCCTTCTGTCGCATGTGAAAGCAACCTCATGGACGAGTTGGATATCTATTACAGGGTTGCGAGCTGAGAGGCCACTTTGTCCCTGACCTCGTCAGACAACTGTCCTGCGAGAGTCCCAGAGAGTTCAGAGATCAAGTCCCTGGTGTCTCGTAAAATGTGCCAAATAGTTCAGGGACCATATAGCAAAGGTCCCTGATGCAAAAACTTGCTTCCCAAGTCTGTCCACCACCAGGGACTCCCTGCTGGGTGGATGGACAGCAGGACTTTCCCCAGTCGAGTCCTTTTTCGTGGCCGCCGCCACCACCATTGCATCAACAGGTAACCCTTTGGACTAATGCAGGTTCTTCTCGGGGGGGGGGGGATTTTGTCAGGTCTCCGAGGGATCGCCTCAATAGAATCAGGGTTCTTCCAAGCTTGCTGCACGATGAGACATCATCAGGAGGGGACCCTTTATTATCGTAATCTGTGTCTTCCGTTAAGGACTCCTTGGGTGAGTCCATGTGCTTCCTCTTGCATGTCTTCTTTCAAGGGGGCTTCCTCAGTGGGGGTCTCTGAGGAGGACTCAGAAGAGCAGGTACCCTGAACAGGGGTATCCTGCGGCTTCTTTGCCTGGTATTCCAGGGGGGTGGTCTGTGGCAGCTGTAGCTCAGGGGGTGAAAACTGGGGTTCCGACAACAAAGGAGTGCTTCCAGAAGCAAGAGCCCGCTTCATCGCGTGGAAGGCAGGTCTGCCCGAAGAGGGATGGGAGCCTGGAATTGAGAAAGACAACCTCGTGAACAGGGTCGCACCCCGCTCCAACGAACCCGCCCACACGGATGGAGCCTCAACCAGGATCGGTGATGAGGTGGCTATTGGCACCGAGGAGAAAGAAGGCTCCGTGCCCCGGGCCAAAGCGCCTGCCCCCAATCCCCAGATTGAGGAAGGAACGGTTCTGCAGGAACCGAAGAC
This sequence comes from Protopterus annectens, assembly GCF_019279795.1. NCBI lineage: Eukaryota > Metazoa > Chordata > Ceratodontiformes > Protopteridae > Protopterus > Protopterus annectens. Next base: position 43,214,529 of record NC_056732.1, on the reverse strand, counting down.
CAAAGGGAGAAACTTGGAACCAGAGTGAGGTGCACTGTAGGCGCCAAGGTGATGGGTTCAGAGAAGGATGTCGGAGCAGAAGGCTTTGGAACAGAGATGGTCGGAGTGTAAGATGGAGTCCGTGGAGAAACCAACCCAAGTCCTGCAGGTGGATGGGTCTTAGGAAGTGTGGGTATCCCCCTGGCTAACAAGAGCTGATCCACAAGATGCACCAGGTCATGTTCTGACAGGCTCCTGGTGGATCTACTGGGTACTCTGGACGGAGAGTCACGACGTTCAATGAATGGGTTATACACCTGGATCAGAAACTAATCTACAGAAGGGGAGTATCAGGTCCATGGTGCAAGGTCTGCTAGCACCGAAGTGTCAAGTTTCGAGACCGGGAGTAATAGGGTCAAATCCAGTGTAGTCGGTAAAACACTCGGTGCCAAAGTGGCACTCAGAGCCAAAAAGGTCGGTTCCAAAATCGTAACTGATGAAGGTATCGAAGATGTGCCCTGAGCCAAACTTGACACAGGTGCCGAAGTCTATAATCGGTGCCGGAGGCAGGACCGGTGCTGAAACTGGCGCCGGTATCGAAGGTTTCGAGATGCTCAGAGCCGAGAAAGATGGGGCCGTAGAGGCAGATTTATGCTCCTACGACAACTTTGGGACCTTTGATTTCACAGGCTTACCCTGAACACCCGATGGTGAGGAAGGAACCGAGTGGGACCTCTTTTTGTCTTTAGTAGGAGGGGTTGAGGCCTCCGTCACAGAAATGGCCTCTGAAAAGGGAGACTTAAGTAACCCTTTCAGTATCCGTTTATTTTTGCGCTCATTAAAAGTGTGTTTACTAAAACTCTGGCAAATGTTACAAGGAGGCTGCATCAAAAGGTGGGGGACTCCCAAACAGTATACACAATCATCGTGAGAACCACTATTAGGTAACTTGCCATTACATGAAGCACAATGCTTAAAACCTGAAATACCTTTCTTATCAGACATCTTGATAGAGAGACACCACAGGCCAACAGTATAACCAGTTAGGACAAATAAGTCAAACACCGTTCAAAGAAGTCACAATTGTACCAGTACAGTGATATGCAAGAAAACAGAAACACCTTACTAAATACCAATGCTAACAGATTAGACAGGAAACAAAAAAAAAACAGCTATGGTATTGAAGGAATATCACAAGGGTTAAGGGAGGAAAGGCTGTACCAACAATAGTACTTGAAAGTTTACCAACAGTAACAATGGGTAGAGTACACAGAAAAAAAAAACAAGGTCTGACAGAAGAAAACACACTATAAATACTATTCGCTCAATAAAAAATGAAGATATCAAAAGTTTTTCACACAAATATCAAATGAAGTTCCACTTAGCTGAGAGCTCGGCTGAAACGCGGCTTTACAGCTACGCAACAAATGAGTTCTGAGGTAACAGGAAGAAGGGCATTCTAGGTAGAAACTTAGCTGGAGAATTTTTTGGCTGGTGAGAGCTCGGCACTAAACCCACCAGTGATGAATGGAAAGAAGATTAACAACATTAGACGCATCTTTTAAATCTAATGCTACCAGAAACAGACAGAGGTACAAGGGGTAACAGGGATGAAAAGAAAGCATTTTGAACCTTCGCATACAGACTGAGAAAGAAAGGACTAGAACTGGTCTTCAAGATGCTTCCCTGTTTGGCACCTGAAAAATTCTTGAATAAAATCCCCTCCCAATTGATGTTGGGGCACTGGTTCTATCACTCCCTGGGACAGCATATGCTGGATGACTAATGCTTTGGAGAATGTGGAGCTAAATTCTGGGAAGGATTTAAGGGGGATCTAGAAAGGGCAGATTGTCATTCTGCCATTTTGGACTGTTCTTGGTTCTAGGAGGCTCTCCTTTTCTTTTTAGTGTCTTCTTCCCATGGCTTTTTGAAGGTCTGCTTTCCTGTAGCTTGTTGAGACCTTTTGGTTTGTTTCCTGTACAAAGATCCTGAGATGGAAGGAAAATTTTTAAACGTTAAGAAAAAAAGGTTGAAAAATCTATGCAACCCCCTGAATTAATTTCGCTCTTTCATCAATTTTTTTTCGGGGCCTCAGCAGTAGATGGTGCAAGCAATACTTTTTATCAAGAAAATTTAAAATCCCACCTTTAGCATCTTCAGATAGATTTTGTGAACATAACCACATAAATCTTCACCTGACTAACACAGTAGTAGCTGCTCTAGACACAGCACCAACAGAATCACAGTGGCACTTTAAATAAGTGTTTGATTACATGAAAAACGAAAGCAAATGAATTTACAGATTATTTATTCTCTTCTTTAGGAAGAGTAGCAGTTATTTTCTTGACATTCCCATGAGCCTGGCAGTGTACAATTATGAAAGTCAATGGAGCAGAAGAATAAGCCTTCTTCCCAAATCTATTAAAGGCTTTCCCATTGTTACCAGAAGAAATGAGGCTAGCATTCACCAAATGTTCGACATGGTTTGGTCAAGGAAGTCACTGCAGGGTCAGATTTGGGATTAGTAAACAGAGGTTTTATAAATCCAAGGAATCTTATAATCTGATTTAGGGGCTGCAGGCCAACTGTCAGGCACATTCTGCAGACTGTTAAGAAAACATCTTCTAAAGCAGCTAAAGCCTGAGGAAAATCCAGATGCAATGAATTATAGTATTTTTCTGAGAAACTGGAATGACATTCTGTTCCCACTAAAGCAACTCTTTCATTTCAGTAATATTTTAAGAAAAAGATAACTCCTCACAAGGGATGTCAGAAGAGTCACTTTCTACAGAATCAGGATCTTATGCTTTAAGAGAATTAACAAAAGGAAACCCTTCCCAGCCCAGTCATGTGCCTGTTCTGACTACAAATCAGTGACAGAAATACAAGCGATTCTTTCTTTTCCTACGTAGTGAGGAATCAGAGTATATAGGGTTAAAAGCATGAATAAACCCTTAGCAAAGTCTAATAAATCCGAAAGACAGAATCAGAGCAGGTACACCAGCTCAGGAATCAGCCACATTAGCCGCGCCACGTAGTAAAGAATCACCTGCTCCCTCCTCGACAAGAGTGGTTCTTGCATACCACCAGAGAACAATGCAACAGCTTTAGAGTCAGAGTCTGATGCTGGTCCTTGGTGGCCGAAAGGATTACAACAGACTGATCCAAAGGGAAAAATGTGTGGAACGAGGAACCAGATATGGCCACAGCAGAGCCACCCATCAGTGGCTGAGGCAGAGAATCCTTATGTACTGACAAAAAACTACCTTAAAATTTGTTCTTCTTGTTAAAGGAGGAAGAAAGAATAGATGAACCATTAGCCTCCTCCATAGTTCAGCTGTGGAAAGTGTCTGAATAACAGTTAGTGGAGTCTGGAAGAGTCAGTGTGCAGACAAACAAACAAATAATGTTTAACAATTACACAGTGATAACCTTAAAAAAAAAAAAAAAACATCCCAACCCCCAACAATAAATTAGTCAATTAAATCAAAATTAGATAAGAAAACTAATTTATAAAACATTTTTTTCACAGAAAAAAAATAAATATAAGGAAAGAGTTTTCTAACAAACCTCTCTCATCGCAACTCTAATAAAGTTGTCTCAAGACAGTGTGTTAAACGTACAGTCCTAGCTAAAAAAATACATATAAGCCAACGGAAAATGGCTCCAAAAAAGACTAAAAACTGTAAACCAAACGAGCAACCAAATGAGAGCCGAAGTAGATGAACGTAGTTTATTCACACAAAATGCACAGAATGAACGCTGCTATTGATACAATTGCGTTTTCGTATAAACACTTCTTCAGATGCTAAAAACACACATGAATCATCTCATTTATATACTGTGACAACACTCGAACTGTGTTTACTATTGGATAACCAATCAACTTCATTAATATAAATGAATTGAATAAAATTAAAGGAGATTTTTAAAAAAAACAACTGTTTATATAAATATGTAAAAATATGTAAAAATATTGAACTCATCTAGTCAAATTCAATAATATAAAATGATATTTATAACATACCCTTTCAATTTTAAAAAATATATATTTATTATAAAACAAATGTGTGTCCATTTAATTCATTGTCAAAAATTCTATGAACTCAATGAATTACTGACCTCTGGTGGAGATATAAAAAACAACATATTTGTAACAATGTTACAATTTGGCAGATATCAGCTTGAATACTGGTGTGATAGACAACATGTCATTGAGTCCGGGTTCCCTAGTGGCTTCTAAAATGATTTGCCAATATAGTTCCCGGTACTCTAATTTTGCTTCCCACATTCCTCCCCGTATTTCTTTTGGCACAATCTCTAGAACGAAAAAGAAAAATACAGCTTGTGTACATATTAACTTATGTCGATACAATGCGTTTCTGGAATTCGCCTTATTGATTTCATAATGGTGTTCATAAATTCTAGTCCTTAATTTATGTTCTGTTTTTCCAACATAAAAGGAATCACATTCATTACATGTAACTAGGTAAACTAAACCACTACTATTACAGTTTGCATACCCCTTGCTCGTAATTGCTCTATTTCTGCTAGAAATTTCAACTGAGGCTGCATTCATAATGTGCATACATTGGGAGCAAGCCCCACATTTGTATGTACCGTACTTCGTGCGAGTATCAGTATGTCGTTTTCCAACCCTATACTCAAAAAGATTTTTGAAATTCATCCCCCTTCTGTAGGTAAACTGTAAATGTCCTAGTACTGTTGATGTAATATCAGTGATCTGCATAAATTTGTCCCATTCCTGAGAAACTACCCTCTTTATAATGTTTGAATCACCATTATAATCTAGAATAAATAAATCTTTATGCGGTTTGGTTTCTTTACAGGGAACCGAAGATGGAGATTCACTAATATCTTGACCCAATATGGGAGCAAACCTACTTTTCCTACCTACACTAACTTCATCAATTAACTGCTGTATTAATTCCGTTGGATAACCTCTATTCATAAACATGCCACTGATATTTTGACACTCCACTTGGAAGTCTGTTTCTTTTGAGGTCATTCTGCTGACTCTAACTGTCCCTTAATAAGATTTTTCTTTTGAAAATAGGGGTGTCCACTGTTAAAATGAAGATATGAATTTGAGAAGGTTTTATTTCTAAATATTTTGGAACAGAAGCTTCCATTTTACTTTGAAACACAAACATCCAAAAAATGAAGAATCTCCTTGTCCACAGAATAAGTGAAATTAAGAAAATTAGTAGTGCTTTGTGCATATTTCAAAAATTCAAAAAACTTATCTTCAGTGTCCGTCCATAACAGACAAATGTCATCTAAAAAACATTTATATAATGACCAACATTCCTTAAACCTACTACTGAGAATGAATTTGAATTCCCACCACGAAAGAAAAATATTAGCATATGTGGTGGCACAACTTGCCCCCATCGCTACTCCTTTATTTTGTTTGTAAAATTCTCCTTCAAAATACATGAAGTTGTTATTTAACACAACCTCCATGAGAAGGAGAATATTGTTGAATTCATTGTGTGAGAAATTCCCAAATGTTAGCAAATTCTTCTAACCAATTCAAACCTGTATCATGCGGTATACAACCGAAAAGGTCCACTATGTCCAATGTAATAAATATTAGAGTGTCACTATATACTTCAGATTTTAACCGTCTCAAAAAGTCCCACGAATCTTTGAGAACTGTGATCCCTCCATACGCTAGTTCTTTAAGTTTGCTATCCAAATATTGAGCAATAGGTGCTGTAATGGCACCTTCGGAGGAGACAACCAACCTTAAAGGTGGATCTGATGGACATTAATGAACCTTCAGAATACCGAATACCGAAGGAACCCTGGGAAATTTGTTGCATAAAAATGTGTGTGTATCAAAATCAATGGAACCTTCCAACAACAGGTCCTCCAGGATCAAATGGATCCTCGCAGTGGCAATATTAACCTCATTGACTGAAGCTAGACTATATTTAAGCGAATTCTGAAGTTAGTTTTTCATTTTCGATTCGCATTCAATACTGTCCATAATTACTGTACCACCCCCCTTGTCGGGTTGCATGATTCTAATGATGCGGTCGTACCTTAACATATCCAAATATTCCCTTTCTTTACTTGCTAAATTAGAATGGATTTTATGTTTCAGAACTGCTTTTCTGATTTACTTTTCCATATGTTCCAAATTTTTTTAATTGTGGGTGAAATGGAGGGTTGAAAATACTTTTTCTTTTTAATGTTGATTCTGAAATAGTGTTTGTTCCTGATTTACCAAAAAATAGGGCCAAATTATTTTTCCTAATGAATAACTTGAGGTCAACAATAGTTTTAACTAAATCCGCTTTCCTGAATGGAACGTATTTGAACCCCTTGGAAAAAAGTTCAAAATGCCCTTGGTCAACAGTAATGTGACTGTAATTGAAAATATTATAACCCATGAAAGTATGCACTTTGTCCGACACTACTATTGAATTTCCCTGGTGGTCCCCTAGATTCAGTTGTTCATTCTCCTTTTGTAATATTGATTGTTGTAATTGTAATAAGTTTGAGTTTGGTGCGAATTCTGTTGGACCTCCTGGGTAAAGGGGGGAATGGTTGATCTAAAGGGAATTCCCCATCATCAGTGGAAGACTGAAGAAAATTGTTGTCCTTTTCCCTACATCTATCTTGATAATTCCTTTCCTTCGAATTATCACAATCTAGTTCTACAAATCTTTTAAAAGGTTTGGGTTTGGGATATGCAACACTGTCCCTATAATCTTTTAAATCCCTTTGCAGTTTACCTTGTTTCCTGCACATATTGTCCATACATTTTTTGTCTATTTGTTTAAAAATATCAAAATATTTGGCCTTCTCATCTTCTACCATAAATAATAAATCCTCCACAGTGTTATTGATTTTCTCCATTTCTTTTAATAATATAACTTTTTCTTTTTCATTCTCATCTCTAATAGCCTTCACAATTTCTAGGCCACAATTGTCAAAAATTTTAACAAAGTTGGAATGAAATTCTGAACCACTTTGAACCCTATTCGGGTATTTACAAATTCTCAAACCCTTAGGAACAACCTTATGTTTCAAACAATCATTTAGGTACACATTGTCACATTCTAACCCTTTAAATGTGTCCATAAAAACGTACAAATGCTCTAAATTCTCTCTGTAAGTGAGAATTTTGTTGGCTGAATGATCGTATTCCACTTTGTTGCATAAATCATATTGTTTTGACACAAAATCCTTAAACTGCATAGCGCCAAAAACTACATTAGAAACACAGTCACTGTATAGCATGGGCGTTGGAATTAACGCCAAGGTTCGACACTTCTACCACAGTCGTTTCAGTTTCTGTCTCCGTTTCTCCTTCTCGTCTGAGAAAAATACTGGGTAATCCTGTGTAATCGTTGTTAGAAATATTAGAGGTTAACAAACCCTGCGTATTGCCTGTGACCGTTTGTCCTGAATTGTTACTAGCTCTGTTGAACATTTCCTGGTTACCAGGAACACCTGATAAAATGGAAACAAATGATTGGCAGGCTGGTGTGAGGAGTTCTACCAGCTGGGAGAGCTGACCAATTAATTTACGAAGCTCTCCCCTTCCACTTCTGGGCATGTCATCGTCAAACTCCGCTCCTGGATGCTCCGCCATGAAGAAAACCAATAAAACAACGGAAAATGGCTCCAAAAAAGACTAAAAACTGTAAACCAAATGAGCAACCAAATGAGAGCCGAAGTAGATGAACGTAGTTTATTCACACAAAATGCACAGAATGAACGCTGCTATTGATACAATTGCGTTTTCGTATAAACACTTCTTCAGATGCTAAAAACACACATGAATCATCTCATTTATATACTGTGACAACACTCGAACTGTGTTTACTATTGGATAACCAATCAACTTCATTAATATAAATGAATTGAATAAAATTAAATAAGATTTTTTAAAAAAACAACTGTTTATATAAATATGTAAAAGTATGTAAAAATATGTAAAAATATTGAACTCATCTAGTCCAATTCAATAATATAAAATGATATTTATAACATACCCTTTCAGTTTTAAAAAATATATATTTATTATAAAACAAATGTGTGTCCATTTAATTCACTGTCAAAAATTCTATGAACTCAATGAATTACTGACCTCTGGTGGAGATATAAAAAACAACATATTTGTAACAATGTTACTATTTGGCAGATCTCAGCTTTAATACTGGTGTGATGGACAACATGTCATTGAGTCCGGGTTCCCTAGTGGCTTCTAAAATGATTTGCCAATATAGTTCCAGGTACTCTAATTTTCATTCTGTGCATTTTGTGTGAATAAACTACGTTTATCTACTTCGGCTCTCATTTGGTTGCTCGTTTGGTTTACAGTTTTTAGTATAAAAAATACATCTATATATATTGCTATATAAACATATCATATACATATATAAATAGTAAACATATCTACATTATATATATATATATATATATATATATATATATATATATATATATATATACACACACACACACACACATTATATATATATATATATATATATATATATATATATATATATATATATATATATATATATATATATATATATATATATATGTGTATATATATATATATATATATATATATATATATATATATATATATATATATATATGTGTGTGTGTATATATATATATATATATATATATATATATATATATATATATATATATATATATATAGATAGCTATACCTATACAGAAAAAGATTTGTGGAAAGTTTTTCCACTATAGGGCACTTATCTGCCCAGATAATAACAATAGCTTACCTTCGATCCTCTGAGGCCCATAAGAGGAGCACAATTCAGCAGCAAGAAAGTTCTGAAGAGTATGGCATGGCCCTGTTCAAACTCATCAGCAGTTAGCATGCATGAAAGGTACACTGAAGCTTTGGATAAAGGCTGGCTGTCACAGCCTTGGAAGGATACAACCCATACAGCCTAGGCTATGGCAACAGTGATCTAATGATAAAAATCACATAACTTTCTGATATGTTTGGAATCAAAGATGAATAACAAAAGTTGAGTCACAGACCCTGCCCCAACAGTGCCCATCCACTGTCATGCTAAATTTGGTGTTGCTTATTCACTGCTTCCAACTTTATGGAATAAACTGCCTACTTTTTTTTCAACAAGCATCTCCCACAAACCTCATATCATAACTGTGGCATGCAAGTTCCAGCTTTTTCTGCTTTCATTCCTCCTTTCCAAATCTTCAAAGTTGGTTATTTTAATTTAAGATTATAACTTTTTCTAATACTTCAGACTTCTCTCTGCACACAGACACTGCACTTGCCTCTGTCCTTAAGCATGGGACATGTAACAAATTAAAATGATGCAGTCCTTGAACTACAAATGGAAACGGACGACACGGTGAAATCTTCCAAGTACATAAGAGTATGGAAACATGACAAGCTATCTAGTCAATGTCTAGGATTCACAAACAGCTTTTATACAAAGCATCACATGCGGCTCAGTGTACTACACAACACTAACAAGACTTCCGCATTTACAATCCCTTCACTGCTCAGTAGCACAGTTCTCACTACTGAAAGGCAGCATGTAAATACAGGGGGGGCAGGTGCTATGCTAATGAGGCCCTTCAGCATCTTGGTACCTCGCTGTGGAAAGATAATGAAACAGTATGGCAAGTCACAGATAATCATACTATACACTATTTTTGCTGAGCAGTGAACAAGGCAATTTAATCACGCACACCTATTCATTTTATTGAATGTTACATCAGTGTAGTTTTTTCTGTTCATACTATTGATCTAGTTAAGTAATGCAGTGCAGTATTCGTGTGGGAGAGGATACAAGAGACATGTGAATGTATACATGTATATAGAGGGACACGATACAAGCATGCTCTGTGACCATAAAATGTATCAATGCTTAATCTGAGTGCATTTATGCGTGCGTTTACATGTTTTGGCTTACTGTTGCCTGATATGTGGCCTCTGGCTATTATGGACAAAGAGCTCATGAATGCGATCTTTGCTGGTACTGGATTTAACAACTGTTTATGTTCATGCGCGTGTCTGACTGAGGAGGTATGAACAACTGTGCATCTGTGTATGTGGTCTCTGCTATCAGACAGGAAAGGTTAAGTAGAACACAACTGCTAACTACAGAGGCTTTACCTTACATAATCTGCCCTTACCAACAGTCACTGAGATAAACAGAGTAAGATCTGTATGTGTGCAGTCGGGCATGTGTGTCACTGCGTGTGGAGTCGTGCATGTGTGTCACTGTGTGGAGTTGTGCATGTGTGTCACTGTGCGTCAGTGTGTGCGGAGTCGTGCATGTGAATATCTGTGTGTGGAGTTGTGCATGTGTGTCACTGTGTGTGGAGTCGTGCATGTGTCACTGTGCGGCACTGTGTGCGAAGTCGTGCAAGTGAATATCTGTGTGTGTATGCATGTGAATATCTGTGTGCTGAGTTGTGCATGTGAATATCTGTGCGTGTACGCATGTGAATATCTGTGTGCGGAGTCGTGCATGTGAATATCTGTGTGTAGGCATGTGAATATCTGTGTGCGCAGTTGTGCATGTGAATATCTGCGTGCGCACGTGAATGCTGTGTGTGCACAGTCATGCACGCGTGCCACCGCACGTGCGCAGTCGTGCATGCTCACCACCGTGTGTGCGCAGTCGTGCATGCTCGCCACCGTGTGTGCGCAGTCGTGCACTCGTGCCAGAGTGTGCACAGTCGTGCACGTGTCATTGTGTATGCATGTGAATATCTGTGTGCAGTCATGCACGTCACTGTGAATGCATGCATATGAATATATGTGCGCAGTGTCATGCATGTGTGTCACCATGTCTATGCAAGGGAATATCTGTATGCAATCGTGCATGTGCGTCACTGTGTGTGCACCCATGTGAATATCTGTGCGTGCAGTCATGCATGTGTGTCACTGTGTATGTAAGCATGTGAATATCTGTGTGTGCAGTGTCACCATGAGCATATCCATGTATGTCACTGTGTGTATGCATATGAATATCTGTGTGTACAGCTATGCATGTGCATCACTGTGGGCTGCTACCTGGATGTGCATATGGGTGTGGATGTGTGCGTTTCTTGGGGTGGGGAAATAAATGCCATTGTGATGTGCACTAGTTACCTATGCTGCTTACTAGTTCATGATGGTAGGGTATTCATTTGGTGAGCATCAGAATCTAGTAGCTTACATGGGCAAGTGGTGTTTTCAGTTCAGTTCTGTGGAAGCTAGTGAGATTCCTGTCATGCAAATTTTAATGCAATTCGGTAACATGCAATGTGTACATGTCTATGAGTCGCATTACATAGAAGCACACATCTCATTAACGGTTCAGGGCAATTTGCATTTTTGTGAACCATTTCTATAAATCCCACCAATGCATACGATTAGCTCCACGTTAAGAGTTAAGTGGACATTATCACTATGTGCTATTCCTCACTCCCACCTTCCCTAAGACATGGAAAAATGTTCTCCTCAAAAGCAAAAATTGAATAATATTTTTTTTGTGCCATACCTGCAAAATCTTTAACATTGACGTTGGCACCTAGACTGATTAGTTCTTTAACTTGCTTCACGTCTCCTCGAATAGCTGCCATATGTAAAGGTGTTTCTCCTCGTTCATTTCTTTTGTTCACTTTATCCTTCTGCCTAGATGAAGAACTTGGGGTCCTTTTCTGAGTTGGTGGTGTCTGTGAAGGATGACTTGGTGTAGAATCTGTTTACAAAAAAATACAAAAAGTTATTTTTGCTATGTAACGTACTCTGGAAGAGATGAATACAGTTAAAAGTCTATAAAGTCAGAGACATCGATGTACAAATGAAAAAACTGAATAATTTACAAGCAAATATTTAAAATGCTTGGACAGCCTGCTTGAACGACACTATCAAAACCTTGGTTCTTTAATCTTCTGCAGGATTATGCTACAGCTGCTACACTTTCCCACTCCTGCTTTCTCTTCTGCAGCCGGAGAGGAAGACACTCTGGCATTGGTGTAGATGTTCTACGACAGTTTGCCTAAAAGGCTTTTTAACTCATTGCTTCCTACATGACTATGCTCAGCAAAATAAACAGAATATGTGTGTAGTCTATGGCAGCATACCATCAGAAGAGAGGCATTCCCAATACTGAGAAGGGGAGTGGTATAATGGTTAAGGTGTTTACATCATGAAAAAAGGTACAGGATTTGAGTCTCACCTGGGATGCACGGCTTGCCTTATAATCATCTCTGTGTTAGCCTAGCACATAACCATAAACCTATGAAATACACTGGTGGTTGCAGTTAATTATGCTTGTTTTATTCAGATTCCAATTGGTACTTCAGCCCACAACATTTTTTTGCAGTTTGAAGGTGCCAATTTAAGCATTCTTCTCATACAAAACCTCTCTGATAGGGCAAGGGCTGCCAGTCTCCTAGGTCCACACTTCAGTGTAGCAACTGAAAGCAGCCAGTGATTTCAACCCTCCAATCATGTCCCTTTATTCTAATCCCATATGTAAATGTAGCTAACTAGGAGCTACACAGTCTTTGTGGTTATAATCAGATTTGCATTGTACTCCTACAAGAAGCTGACTAGTGTTCTTGACTTCACCTTGAAATTTTGGAGCAAACACAGGAGACTTTTTATAGCATCTAAAAAGATCATCTGGTCTGTACAGCAGAATTCAGCAGCACCAGAGTGCTGATGCTGCCTGACAGGCAAGAAGGAATGAAGACAGCCATTGATGCTGATGGTTCAAGTAAGCAAGCAATATATTTTGCTCTAACAATGTTGTGTGTATGTGTGTGTATGCTTGGCACTTGTTTTTAAGTATTCCTCTCAACTGTCCCAGATTTTGCTCTAACATTGTTAATTCAAATTTATTCTGGAGTAAACAAACATGTGCAAATCCTACATTTTTTAGGGGAAGGTTCTCTTTCACTGGGCAAAACCTTGTACAACTGGTATTTTAAAATATATCATCATTGAAATATCTCTTCACCTTTAGTACTTCATAAAACAAGGTGTAGGTAGAAGAATTCTCTTTAGTTTCACATGTAACAAACATTAAAGTACATCATTACCGTAATTTGTAATACCTCTAAGAAATTAGTATGCATGGTCACAGAATACATAAAACAACACACGACTGTTTCTCCCAGTTTGTGCCACCACCAGGCGTATTCATTTCATGAAGACTCTCCACTCTAGAAAAATTGTAATTAGTTTAGGCAGACAGTAGTTGTGTAGTCAAAAAATTCTCTAAAAAAATATCAAGAGCAGAGCTTCCATTGTACATAATGACAAAATCCGATGCAGTGCACGAAGCTTATGGCAGTTGCCTCAGTTCCAGCAATAATATCAGTAAGCTGCCCTTTAAAGATCTTGCATTTATTTAAATGGGCTTTTGTAGTTAAGACTGAAATAAGATGCTTTATTTGATGCAAACCCAGTGTGATTTTAATAACTGAACCAGGGTTTAGATCAAACAGATGAAACACACAGTAGCAAATAAGCACTTCTGCCCAAAAACACACCAACAGTCAAATCCACCACTGTTCTTTATTCCATAAAAAGGATCACATTACAGGTTTCAAAATGAACTCCTTATAAGTACCTTACCATATGGGGAATTTAAAAGAATTTGGGCTCACACCAGTATCAAAGAAGACATAGATGAAGAACTACATACAGTACTAATGAGACTATTGGATAGGGGCTATGAATATAATCAATTATTAAGAAGTATGGATAGAGTGAAATATTAGATTAAAAAGTCATAGGGACAATATTACAACTTATTATGATAAGAGGGAGATTGGTGTAAAGAAAAATGCTGAACAAATATTTTTTGTAACTAAATTCTCTCCCTTCTCAGATACATTAGTCTCAGTAGTTAGAAAATTTTGGTACATAATTAGTGAAGATGTCAATATTGGTGAGCTATTCCCTGATTATGTCAATTTCTCCTTTAAAAGGGGAAAAAATTTGAGAGAAATATTAAATAACAATCTATTACAGCACATTGAACCTACTAAAACTAAAGTGGGCACCTTTGCATGTGGCTCATGTAGCATATGCAATAGGGTGAGTAATTTTGAAGTTATCAATAACATACCTCATATTTCGAAACACTCCTTTAACTGCAAGTCTACCAGTGTAGTATATATATTAGGTTGCTCATGTAAGGACATCTGGTACATAGGACAAACCAAAAGAATGATAAAAATCAGAATTTTAGAACATCTAAAGGACATACGAAATTCAAATTCCATTAGTCCGGTTGCTAAGCATTTCATGGAGACTCATGATGGGTGTAGTGATAGTTTGAGATATTGTATATTGGGAAAACCTTTTGCCTGCAAGGGAGAAGATATAGTGGGTAAACTGTTAGAATTGGAAACAAGAATGATACTTAAATATAAAACACTGAAACCATTTGGTTTAAATCAAGAGCTGGGTTTATAAAATGTATTTATAAATTCTATGTAAAATGTATGTAGATCAGAATTTTGTATATTTACATTATTTACTATTGTTTGTATTTCAGCTGCTGTTAATTAGTGGATGAATATATATCATTAAAGTAAATTATCTACTTCTAATTATAAGAATTTAGTTTGAATAATATTTGTACATAACATTAATTCTGTCATACATTTATTTATTTTGTGTTTTGTAATAGTGATTTTCACATATCAAAAGCATTTTACGTATAATGATATTTGTATGTTGAAGGGATATATTATATTACATAAGTACAATTGGTTCTTAAAATAGAATTAGTTTAAAATGTTTAAAACAAATTAAAGAAGTAAATGCCATATTTCTATATGTTATATACAGAGATCACTTTAAATTTTGATGAAATTTTGATGAATAATTGAATTTAATTGTTAATTGTTAATTAATTAACTATTTATAAAGTATATAAGGAGTTCATTTTGAAACCTGTAATGTGATCCTTATGGAATAAAGAACAGTGGTGGTTTTAGATCAAACAGAGCCTGTTACACTCTCAGCTGTAACAGTCTTCTTGTCCTGATGTCATTGGGTGGATGTGTGCATGTGTGTGTGGGGGTCGGAATAGGTTGGACTGTACATGTCTAACATTAAGGAGTGGAAATATCTTACCGTATGTTTATATGATTATTCATGCATTTGTTAACAATTAGAAATGTAAAGTCTGCAAGGTCAATAAAAAAAGTACAGTTGTGTACACTTACCATAAATGTAGACGTTCGAGTGTATTCACTGTTGCAGTCATCACATTTGGGTTATCTGCTTGCAGTAGCCCTCAGTCGGTCTGATTAACAAAGTCTTGGGTCCTGCGTCGGTTGCTGTCCCTTCTTCTGTGATGTCAGGTCATCAGGGGTATAAAACATGCAGCAGATGCCATTACATCAGTTTTTCTTGCCCCAGATGTCAGGTGCCTCCCTAATGGGAAGCAATTAAATCTATAAATATACAAGGTTATACCTCCAACAAAAAAGCAAATACACCAAAAACGTTTGAGCATAGTAAAGGAGAGTAAGGTATAGCCAAAAATAGTAAGGGGGCTGGAGGGAGGGTAACCAGGACTGCAACAGTGAATACACTTGAACATCTACATTTATGGCAAGTGTACACAACTGTACTATGTTCTTCGTGTTTCACTGTTGCAGTCATCACATTTGGGTAGATTCCCAAAGCTAAGGATGGGAGGAGGAATTTAAATAGCATTAGGACCAGCTATAAGGCCCTGCAAAACAGCAGTGGCAAAGCCAGCTCTGGATTTAGAAAAAAATGCAGATGGTAATGCCTGGTGAAAGTATGTACAGAACTCCAGGTAGCAGCTTCTAGGATGTCCCTGGTAGAGACGCCTCTGAGAAAGGCTGTAGAGGTAGATGCAGCCCTGGTTGAGTGGGGTCTGATCCCCTGTGGGATAGGTTTTCCATAGTGCGTATAGCAGAAATTAGAGCAATGGCCTATCCATTTGGAAATGGTTTGTTTGAAATAGCTTTCCCCACTGCCCCTGTAGCAAATGCCACCAGCAGTTGGTCAGATTTCCTTTGAGGTTTAGTCCTGTCCAAGTAGAATCTAAGTTGTTTGTGCACATCCAAGGAGTGCAGTATACATTCCCCTTTGTTCTGTGGATTAGGAAAGAAGGTTGGCAAATGAATGGACTGATTAAGGGCCACACTGGATACCACCTTGGGCATGAAGGAGGGATTGGTCCTGAGGGACACCCTGTCCACGTGAAAGATGATGAAAGGCTCCACTGCCATGAGGGCCTGTAATTCAGATACCCTTCTTGCTGAAGTGATTACTAAAAGGAAAGCTGTTTTCCAAGAAAGGAATTTTAAGTCTACAGTAGCAACTGGCTCGAAAGGAGGAAGAGTGAGTTTCTCCAATACAAAGTTAAGGTCCCAGGCTGGAGTTGGAGGTCTCCTGGGTGGTCGTAGATTTTTGGCCCCTCTGAGGAACTGCTTGAGCAGTGGATGAGAGAAGAGGGGAGGTTCTGTGTTATAATGAGCTGAAATGGCGGAGACGTGAATCCCGATGGAGGAGAAAGACATGCCCTTGTGAAGCATCCCAGTTAAGTATTGTAAAATCTGAGGTAAATTGGGCACTGCTGTGCTCATCCCTTGAGACTGGTTCCAGGCACAGAATCAGCATACGATTTTCTAGTACTAGGACTCCTTGCCTCTAAAATGATATCCATCACTGGTTTACTGAGGGGTGGTAAAGGAGAGATTAGGTAATTAGTAAGGCTGCTAGGTTCAGTGTTTGAAGCTGAGGGTGCAGAATCTGGTTCTCCTGCTGAGACAATAGGGTAGGAGTGTGAAGCAGGTGCTATGGGGCCAATAGTGACACACTGAGCAAGAGGGGTTACCAGTGTTGGCATGGCCAGTCTGGTGCAATCAAAATCATCCTTGGTTTGTCTTGTTTGATCTTTAGTAGTACTTTGGAGAGCAGAGGCAGAGGAGGAAAGGCATAAACTGATAGGTTCCTGCTGAAGGAGAAAACATCCACTTTCCAAGCTTGTTTGTGGGGAGCCCTTGTGCAAAATTTGTCCATTTGCTAGTTCTGGGGGGAGGCAAACAGATCTATATCTGGGCTCCCCAATTTGCTTGTCAACATGTTGAAAATCCTTGGTTTCAGTTTCCACTTGTGTGGGTCCATGAGGTTTCTGCTTAGTCCGTCTGCCAGTGTATTTAGTTTTCCTGGCAGGAATTGAGCTTGTAGATGCACTTGGTAGCTCTGGGCTGTGTTCCACAATGCATGGCTAGTCTGCAGAGATGATAAGAATGTGTACCTCCCTACTTGTTTATGTACCACATAACAGTGGTGTTGTCAGTCTTTACCATTAATTGTCCTGGAAGAATGTGGTCCTTGAAGGCTGTCAGGGCATTCTGTACAGCTAACATTTCTTTTTGATTGATATGTAAGTGCATTTGACTTTGGTTCCATTTGCCCTGAATGCACTTCCCTGTCAGGTGAGCCCCCCCATGCTTAGTCTGAGGAGTCTGTTAGGGTTTGGGTGACAGGGGGTAGTGTGAATGGTAGTCCCTTGTTTTGGTGGCAGGCCTCTGCCCACCAAAGAAACTCTAGGCGTATGCAAGGTATGATGGGACTCATTGCTTCTAGATCCTGAGAACTTTGACAGCACAGGCTCTTTAGATACCATTGGTAGTTTCCTCATATGCAGTCTTGCATATGGAATTAGAAGAATGCAGGAGGCCATGAACCCCAAGGCTTGCAGTATTTGCCTTGCAGATAGCAGGGTTTTTGTGGCCACTTGTTTGAAGAAGGTTGTCAAATGAATTTGTTTCTCTGGCGTGAAGAAAACCACCTGGGAAGTTGTACTCAAGCTTGCTCCCAGGAATATAATTTGTGGACAGGGTACCAGGTGTGATTTATTTTCGTTTATGGTGTACCCCAGACAAGTCAGCACCCTTTGTAAAAAGGCCAGATGATTCAAAGGAATGTCCTGGCTTTCTGCCTGAATTAGACAATCGTCCAGGTATGGGTATATTTTAATATTTCTTTGCCTGCAAAATGCAATGACTGGAGATGGGCACTTTGTGAATACCCTGGGAGCAGTAGATAAGCCAAAGGCCAGTGCAGAGAACAGACAGTGCATGTAGCCTGCTTTGAAGCGTAGGTATCTTCTGCAAGATTCCCTGATTGGGATGTGCAGGTATGCTTCCTTTAAATCTTGTGTTGCCAACCAGGTGTCTTTGCCTAGCATAGGGAGCACAGGTGAAGAGTCAGCATCTTGAATTTTGGAATCACCAAAAAAGGTGTTTAGAGTAGACAGGTCCAGGATAAGCCACCATGAACTGTCTTTTCTGGGTACCAGGAAAAGTCTCGAGTAGAAACCTTGTCACTCTTCCTCTTCTGGTACCAACTGAATAGCCCCCATGCTTAAGTGAGAAAGTAATTGCTTTTGGGCCTCTGACCACTGATTTGGGGGTAGATCTGGCCATCCGCTTGGCGATTGTAATGTGTGGAAGTGAAATCTGTATCCCTGGGACACTACATTTAAAACCCATTTGTCCTGGGTAATGAGTTCCCAGTTCTTTGCATGAAGAGCAATCTTCCCCACCAAAGGGGCAGTCAGTTGAGAAGTGCTTGGAAGTTTTAAAAAGAAGTCATTGAGACAGTTTACCATGGGGGGGGGGGGTTATTACTCTCCGATTTAGAAGTGGAGGCCCCCCACTACTTAGTCCAGTGCGTACCCTGGGACTGAAGCCTGGGAGCTCTGCTGGATCTGGGTTTGGACTGAGAAGGTCTGGAAGAGGCAGGAAAGGACCAATTCTTGGAAGGCCAATGCCTACTAAACCTTGGGGGTTGTACTTGTAAAAAAAATATTTAACGGTTTGCATAGATTTAGCTTTTTCCTCCATCTTTTTAAGAACTTATTCTGCCTTGTTGCCAAACAGGTGGTCCTGGTTTAAGGGAGCATCCAGTAATTTCGCTTTAACATGATCTGGCAATGGCTCTGTGCCATTAACTAAAACATAAACAACTAGCTAAGATGATAAGTACTTTGTATACTGTGATAAAGAAATATGTATCCTTTCTAAATCTATGTCATTATACTGCCTACCGTCCTTGCTAATATGTTATTAATGTTACATTTGTAGTAATCTCAGAAATAGTAATGGCAGTCTTGTACTTGTATGTAAATAGCCTATGTTTTTGTTAAGTTCTTTCAGCTCATTTACTGTACCTAATTATCAATGTAACTCTGTTGGAGCTTTTCTCCCCGGGCCTCCGCTGAAAAAGGACATGTATCCAGTTGGACCATCCCGGTTAACAAATGTAAAATAAAATAAATAAATAAAATAATTGCTCCTTAAGCCAAGCATGCCCTCTAAGTACAGACCCAGTTACAGCAGCCCTGCAAGATGCCTCTACTGAATCAAAACCATATTGCAAAGTATGTTTTCCAACTTGTTCAGCTGAATGCAGTAAATCCTTATTTTCAGCACAATCTGGAATCAACATCATTTTCTGTTTAAGCAATCCAATAAGATGCTGCTGATACTTTAACATATGAAACTGGCAGTTTAAGGCCCTAATGGCCAAAGTTACAGAAGTGTATACCTTCTTACCCCATCTATCCAGCGCCCTGCAGTCTCTATCAGAGGGGGTAGGATTTTTGGCAGTAGTAGCTTTAATGCCCTTGGGTCCCTGGGAAATGGTCTCAGGATCCGCAGTAGAATTTTTAAAAAGGAACTTGAGAGTCAGGGACCCTGTAATATCCATCAGGTTTTTGGGAGCAGTAGGTAGAGAGTCAGGGGCCAAGCTAGATTCCGAAAAGGCATCATCAACAATGTCTAGTACAGGAGGTATGGCTAAAGGCCTGTGCTGGGGCAGTAGTAAGAAATCCCTAAGCCTCTTTTTAGAATCAGAGAAATCCTGACTTTTCCAATGAAAATGCTCCCTGATAGTATGCAAGGTTTCACCAAAAGAGAAATCCTCTGGGGGAGAAGCAGTGGGAATAGAGTCCTCAGCATCAGAATCCTCATAGGTAGATAAGGGTAAATCCTAGTCATCAGAGGAAACAGAAAATTCAGAATCCTGGTCAGAAGTATCATAAGCAAACTCAGTCCTAGGTCTCAGAGGGGGAAGGCTGGCTTCCCCTGATTAAAGTAATAAGGTCTTCAGCCATTCTTATCATTTGATTTTTAGGCATAGAGGCCTGACCACGTGGTCTGGGCGTCAGTTTTTTAGGCATGGTTCGAGTTTTAGGCCTTGAAGAAAAAGAAGATGGCGTTGGTTTAATACGCAAGTCAGTAAGGCCTGAATACACCCTCAGAAGCCGGTGGCCTGCACAGTGGCTCCGGACCCATCCAAGGTAGAGACATCCGCAGGTTCCACAGCTGAAGCATCCCGCGGCATACCGGACTCTGAATGGGTCTCAATAGAGGCCTGCGAATCTTAAGCAGCTGGTATCAGAGGCTGCGAAAGCGCCTCACTGAGTACCGGTAAACTGGCGACTGGCTTAGAAGAGTCGACAGCTTTAGACCTAGGCGGCCTCTGTCTAAACTTTGTGTTTTTTCGGAATGTCGGTAGTCTGATGGCTTACCGAAGACATATCGGGATAATCAAATCAAGCACCAAAATATTTAGAAGTGAAAATATACAGACGACGGATAGTTCGTGGTTTAAATAAGGCACAAACAGCGAGGTAACGTCGTGGTCGGGGCCTAGGCAAGGAATACAGTACGAATTAAAATCTTTGAGGTATTTACTTTCTACAAGTAATGCAAATATTTACTTTTACTGACATCGGTTTATAGCAAGAAAAAGTTTCCCCAACGGGGTACTTAACTTTTAGTTGAAGCTTTCGGTTCTGAAACTCAAAAATGAAAATTTCAGGAGTCGGCCGACCGGCACTTGCGAAATGCTTCTGCTTCGGGCACGGCAAGAAAGACTGATATAATGGCGTCGGCTGGGAACACTACTGAATCTCGAACCTCTGAAATCTCGAATTTCAAAAGCTCGAGACCATGTAGCCGAAACCCCACATTACCGAAGAACCAGAAGCGTGAAATTCAAAATCCCGATGTTAAGGGATTTTGAGTTAGTGCTTCTGGTGTTGTGGTTCAGGTAAGTATGTGTGTGTAAGTATGTTTGTGAGGGGATTTAGTGTAAGTGTGTGTTGTGACTGTGGTGTGTGTGTGTGTGTGTGTGTGTGTGTGTGTGTGTGTGTGTGTGTGTGTGTTTGCCTTGTGTGTATGTTTGTGCAATCTCAGAGTTAGAATATTAAAGTAGGGGGGGTTTGGGGGGCACAGGGGGGCGAAGCCCCCCCTGCTTATCTTCAGTGTAGGGTGGTTTGTTTGGTTATGGGGGGAGGCTGTGTGTATGTTTGTGTGTGTGCTGTATGTATGCAGTACTTTCGCAATTTTGAATTTCGTGGTTTTAATATTTTGGTAATGTGGGGTTTTGGGCTTATAGTCTCTGTATTTAGGTCTTCGGGATCGTGTTATTTCAGGATTCAGTAGTGAATCCCGTCGGCTGCATGTTTTATACCCCTGATGACCTGACGTCACGAAAGGGACAGCAACCGACGCAGGACCCAAGAATTTGTTAATCAGCCCGACTGAGGGCTACTGCAAGCAGATAACCCAAATGTGATGACTGCAACAGTGAAACACGAAGAACATCAACTGTAATTGGTGGGGCCATCTGTGTACATGTAGGGAAGTTGTAAAAAGGTTGCACTAAATGCACATGTCAGCAACTTGCTGAAATATGTTTGTTAGATTATGGATTTCCATTTTAAAATAGTTACTAGACAGGCTAAGGGGTAACAAACTGCGTTTCATTTATGCATAAAAGACAGTTAAAGCAGAAAGGAAAGTAACCCTGCTGGCCAAGCATGGAAGACGATTTACTAATGAGAAAAAGATGAGCAAAGTGTGCAGGCAGAATTTGTTTTCTCAAGGAAAAGATCAGCTACAGAAAGTTCCTTAATGAAGTGCACACAAGACAACGCCCGAGACCAGGGTTAACAAAGTAAATCATTTACTGGACTGAAGCAATATAATGTGTGTTCAGGATATCAGTTCAGTTAAGGTTACTAAGTTCATTTGACCTTTTACTTCTAACACTTGAGCAGGAGTACAGAAAACAGGTCATCTAGAGACTGTGTCAGTATACTTTGTTCAGGGCAATCAGAATGATGTACAGCAACTTGAACTGTTTATCAGTACTGTTAATGAAGAATCTGGATACTGTGAACACCTAATAAAACCTTATTAAAATGAACTACAGTGTTTAGGAAATTCATTCTTAAAAGTGCACAAGACTTGAACCGTAAGGGAGAGACGGACACCTATTCAGCACAAGCCTGGGTAATTAAGACTTGCATTTTTCAGTCTCATTGCATACAGTGTTTCCAGCTAACTATGGTACAGTACAGCATTTTCAAATCTTACAATGCTAGTCTGGCTATTGCCTACATATTTATTTATTTACTAGCAGTCAGGTATTTAAAGTGTACATAGTCAAAGCGGACTTAATTAGTAAGCACATCTGTGAATGGATTTTAATAGGTTGCAATGTATATGCCTGATAAATATATAAAACATGCTACTGCAGCTATTAGTCCATTTCATGCCACCAACCTGAAATGCAATACTACGGTTATTTTTATGTATTTGTTCAACCATTTCATCACAACCAGCATCTGAGGTAACAAAATCAATAAAGTGCCTGTAATTGGTGGGTATTCTGGTTCATGTTCCATTCTAGTAGGCTCCGTAATGAAACTAAACAGTACAGATCTGAAAACGTCCCTGACTAATCTTTGCTATGTTGAACAGCTTTTTTCTAGTGCAAACCTTGTGCCCCCTTCACTTTTGAGTCTCTACACCTCAATGAATGGAGCAAAACGTATGTTAGAAACCGTAAATATTCACATTTCTGGGGGTTCACAATTCCATACATTAAATGTGCAATGTCCCCTTCTCAGATATCACTGTGCTGTTAAATAAATATGCAAATGTTACCCATTCTATTATTTTAATTATGTTTAGTTTTTGTGGGGGGGGGGGTCAAGTTTTGTTATAGTCTGCAGGAAGCTTACATTCATTACTATGGCCACTATGTCTTTCCACTAGCCAGTCAATCACAGCTACTATCAAATGTCAATGTGGATAATTATTGCACCTTTGAGTTACTGCTGACAACCAGCGGAGGTGCATAGCTGTACAAGGAGCATTACCTTTTAGTACATTATTATGGGCAGCTCTTCTTGCCAAAATACCCACAGAAAAAGGAGGTGAACTCCTCTAGTTATGCATACCAGCAATCAGTGTCAAGAAAATAGTAGGTATGACAGTAGAGACTCTATGTCCAAGGTTACCTAATATAGTATATCTGAGCTATCAAAGACATACAGCATGAGATGTACCTTCCAAAAGTTACCGCCGACTGTTGGTGCAGACTATGAGAAATACAGCATTTTTCATATTTTGTTTTACACAGCATTTATGGGCTTAGTATAAAGCATATAAGACTGCATTCATGTGTGCACAGGATGGTAGTAAAAAATGGAAGAGAAAGGAAATGTTCAATGAGGAGACATTCTGAACTATAACTTTTGTTTATATCTCAAGAATAGCAGCTTTAGCAACTGGGAGCAAGGTGCCAACCACTAGCTGATACAAATTACTGTGCATGTGTGCAGTGAAATAATGTACGTGAGATGTAGATTCCCTGAGATAATGAAGACTGTCCATTAAAACACATGGAAATGCCATAATTTGCGTTTGCTCTACCAGAGTATTAGTGGAATTTGCAGCAAGAGTATAAAAATGTGCCCTCAGATATGCATAGGATAGTAAGCAAAGACACAAAAAAGGTGGACAACATGCATACATTCTGGGATGTGCAGCTTCATTTTTTGACAGTACTAATGAATAACAGCAGTATTTGCACATAAATTGCAATATCTTAAGAATTAGGAAGCAAGTACAGCCACAGTCATGGTCTAGGAAGGATACCCTAACTCATGAACACCTGTGTGGTGTGGAATGTTATACCTCTAGCAACCTGCACTCATCCTTACAGCCCAGAGAATTTTCTGGACAATCAATGTAAAAGCCATAAACTAGAAAAATGTAAATATTTTCAGACCAATAAACTTAATTTAAAGACATTAAAGCTGGAGAAATAGCAATGTTTCCAGGAAGATGTATTCCTTACAGTAATAATAGTCAATGCAGTCATACCATTTCCACAAAACTTATAATGCACAGAAACCCAGAATTATATTTGTTGTTACACTTTCACAAACCATTTGTCAGATGTTGGAAATTTGCAACTTAGACAAATATTGTTTTAAGACTTTTGTTAACCACAAAAAATAAAAATAAAACAAACCTTAAACCAAGAACAAAAAAAAACAATAGGCAAAAAAGTACAGTTTTGTACCTACCATAAATGTAGATGTTCGAGTGCTAATACAGCTGCAGTAATCACAGATGGGTTCTCTTCCGTCAGGCGGTCCCTCGGTCGGCCGAATTCCAAAGTCTAGGTCTGGCGTCGGTTGTAGTCGCTTTCTCTCCTGACGTCAGTGAGGCCGGAGTATATAAGACACAGCTGACGCCATGTTCTTCAGTCTTTCTTGCCCCAGATGTCAGGTGCCCCCAGAAGGAAGGCAATACATAAATTATGTATATATGTATATACAAGCAATGCAATATAATCCAAAAATCAGTAGTTGCAAGCAAATAAACCATAGAAGGATAACCCAGTCAGGTTGTATGAAGAGGTTGTTAGGCCCCATGCCTTTACCAAGTGGGGAAGGAGGGAGGGAAACCTGTACTGCAGCTGTATTAGCACTCGAACATCTACATTTATGGTAGGTACAAAACTGTACTATGTTCATCGTGCATACAGCTGCAGTAATCACAGATGGGTAGAGTCCCAAAGCTACGCACAGGGTGGTTGGTACTAGGAGGAACTGGGTTGAGCCAGAATGCCCTGCAACACAGCAGTGGCAAAGCCTGCTCTAGTTCTGGAATATAAAGGCAGGTGGTAGTGTTTTGTGAAGGTATGTACAGAACTCCAAGTGGCTGCCTCCAAAATATCTTTGGTAGGAACTCCTCTGAGGAAGGCTGTAGAGGTAGCTGTGGCCCTGGTGGAGTGTGATCGGATACCTGTAGGAACAGATTTCCCATGATAGGAATAACAAAACCGTATGCAGTGGCCTATCCACTTTGAAATAGTCTGCTTGGAGACTGGCTTCCCTTGAGCCCCTACAGCATAGGACACAAAGAGTTGTTCTGATTTCTTGAAGGACTTTGTTCTGTCCAAATAGTAACGTAGCTACCTATGGATGTCTAAAGAATGTAGCAGCCTTTCCCCTTTGTTTTGAGGATTGGGGTAAAAGGTAGGAAGGTGTATGGCTTGATTTAAAGCTACCCTGGATACCACTTTAGACATAAATGATGGGTTGGTATGAAGGGAAACCCTGTCCTCATGGAAGATGAGAAAGGGCTGCACCGCCATGAGGGCCTGTAGTTCCGAAACTCTACGAGCTGAAGTGATAGCCAGAAGGAAGGCTGTTTTCCAGGACAAATATTGCAAATCTGTTGAGGCAGCTGGTTCAAAAGGAGGCAATGTTAATTTTTCTAGTATATAATTAAGATCCCAGGCTGGTATTGGTTGCTTCCTTAGTGGTCTTATATTCTTAGCCCCTCTGAGGAACTGTCGTAAGAGTGGGTGAGAAAATAAAGGAGGATCCGTGTTGAATTCTGCAGAAACGGCTGGCATGGATTTTTATGGAAGAAAATGAAAGTCCACTGTTCAGCAGCTCAGCTAGATACTGTAATACCTGAGGCAAGTTCAGTTTTCTAGGGTCCTGGCCTCTTTTCTCATTCCAAGAGCAAAACTGCTTCCATTTTGCGGAGTAAGCTTTTCTAGTAGATGGCCTTCTGGCCTCCAAAATGACATCCTGCACCTCCTTGGAGAGTAGGGTCTGTTGTGGTGTTAAGGAATTTTCCATGCAGCGAGATTGAGTGTTTTCAGCTGACTGTGAAGAGTTTTGTAGCTGTGCTGAGTCAGCAGAAGAGGCATTAGAGGCAGGGACCAGGGAGGAGTATGTGTTAGGCTCCTCAGGAGTGGGTACCAGTGTTGCCTTGGCCAATCTGGAGCAATCAGTATCATCTTCGGTCTGTCTGCTCTTGCTTTCAAAAGCACCTTGGGCAGAAGAGGCAGAGGTGGGAATGCGTAAACTGTCCATGTTGTCCAACTGAATGAAAGAGCGTCCACTCTCCAGGCCTTTGGATGAAAGGTCCTCAAACAAAACTTTTCCAATTGATGATTCCTGTGGGAGGCAAAAAGATCTATGTCTGGCCTCCCCCACGCTTGGATTATTTCTGTAAACACCTGAGGATGTAACTTCCATTCGTGTGGATCGGTCATATTTCTGCTTAGATTGTCTGCCAGTGTGTTTTCCAATCCTGGCAAGTACTGTGCTTGAAGTTTGATTTGCCATTCCAGAGCCAAGTTCCAAAGAGTCATGGCTAGTCTGCACAAGGGGTATGAATGTGTTCCTCCTTGTTTGTTTATGTACCACATTACTGTGGTGTTGTCTGTTCTTATCAGTAATTGTCCTGGATGCAGGAAGTCCTTGAAAGCTGTAATTGCATTTATCACTGCTAGCATTTCTTTTTGATTGATGTGAAGGTGCTTTTCCTTTTGGGACCATTTGCCCTGAATGCACCTGTCCGTCATGTGCGCCCCCCAGGCGTAATCTGAGGCGTCTGTTGTGATGACTTGATTTGCTTGAGGCTTGCAGAAAGGGAGGCCTGTGTTTGCTTGACATGCTTGGGCCCACCATAGAAATTCCTTTTGCAAACATGGAATTATTGGTATTATTGTTTCCAAACTGTGACTGTGTTGAGACCATAGGTTTTTTAGGTACCATTGAAGTTTCCTCATATGCAGCTTTGCACATGGGATTAAAAGAATGCAAGATGCCATGAATCCCAGACCCTGCAGGATTTTCCTTTCAGTAAGCCTGGTACTTTTTGCTAGTATTTTGAAGTACTGAGATAGTTGCCCCTGTTTTTCTGGCGTAAGGTAGGCCATCTGGGTGTTCGTGTCCAAGTTGGCACCCAGGAAAGTTATTTTCTGAGATGTTGTTAGCCTTGATTTCTCTTTGTTGATTGTGTATCCCAGAGAAAGCAGTAACCGTGTCACATATGCCAGATGTTCCAGAAGTATGTGCTTGCTGTCCGCTTGGATCAGGCAGTCGTCCAGATAAGGGTAAATTTGTATCCCTTGAAGTCTGCAGTAGGCAATCACTGATGCCAGGCACTTTGTGAATACTCTGGGCGCAGTAGATAAGCCAAAGGGCAATGCAGAGAATTGATAGTGGATTGAACCTGCAAGAAATCTGAGGTATCTTCTGCAGCTTTGTCTGATTGGGACATGCAGGTATGCCTCCTTGAGGTCCAATGTTACTAGCCAAAACTCCTTGCCCAGCATGGGAAAAAGCTGCTGTAATGTGAGCATCTTGAATTTTGGTACGAGTAGAAATGTGTTTAGGATGGATAAGTCCAAAATGGGTCTCCAGTCGGTTCCTTTCCTTGGTACCAGAAAAAGTCTTGAATAAAAACCTTGACCTTGTTCGTCAGTAGGTACCTCTTGAATAGCTCTCATGCTTAATGAGCTTTGAAATTTGCAGTTGTGCCTCTGCCCTTTGATTTTGTGGCAGGTTTGGCATGCCTCTCATTTTTGGAAGAGTGTGAAATTGAAATTTGTAGCCTCTGTTTATAATGTCCAGGATCCATTTGTCTGTTGTGACAATATGCCAATTGCTTCAAATAATGCTAGCTTTCCTCCCAAAGGTGCTGCCAGCTGAGACATGCTTGGCATGGAAATGAGGGAATCAATGGGTTTGCTTCCTGTATTGTTGTGCACTGTCTTCGCCACCTCTTGGTGCTGGAGTTTGCCATTGTCAGCCTCTATATGATCCTTGTGATTGCCATCTGCCCCTTGTGCGTCTGTATCTACCTCTTTGGGGCTTGTCAGTGGCTGGAAAGGACCAGTTTTTTGAAGGCCAATTTCTGCTAAAGCGTGGTGGTTGGACCTGTAAAAAAGCTTTGACAGTTTGCATAGATTTGGCTTTTTCTTCCATTTTCCGTAGTATCTCCTCAGCATTAGTACCAAACAGCACATCCTTTTGTAAAGGAGCATCTAGAAATTTAGCTTTCACATGATCAGGCAAATTTTGTTCCCTAAGCCAGGCATGTCTGCGAATGACTGATCCTGTAGCAGCCGCTCTACTTGAGGCCTCTAGGGCATCATAACCACATTGTAAGGTGTGTTTACCCACTTGCTCTGCACTATGCATCATATCCTGTAACTCCTTCAAATCTGGCTGTTCAGGTTGAGACATTTTATTCCTTAATTGTGATAACAGGAACTGTTGATATTTAAGCATATGAAACTGACAATTTAAGGCCCTCATGGCTAGGGTGGCGAGGTATATACCTTTTTCCCCACCTTTCTAAAGATCTTGACTCTCTTTCTGCAGGAAGTGGATTCTTGGCAGTGGAGGCCTTCAATCCCTTGGGGCCTTGTGAAATGGTTTCAGGGTCAGCATTATGGCTTTTGAATAGAAATTGGTGAGAGTTAGGTACTCTGTAGTACCTATCAGGTTTGACTGGTGCAGGAGGCAGAGAATCCGGGTTAAGGCAAGCCTCGAATAAACATCATCAAGTATGTCCAAAACAGGGGTATCGCCAGAGGTCTGTGTTGAGGTAACAAAAGAAATTCCCCAAGTCTTTTCTTGGAATCTGAAAAGTCTTGGCCTTCCCAATGGAAGTGTTCCCTCAAAGTGTGCAAGGTTTCCCCAAAGGAAAAATCCTCAGGAGGAGATACAGAAGGAATGGACTGCTCTGCATCCGAATCCTCAAAAGGGGAGTAAGAGTGTTCCTCTACATCAGAATGTTCTGATAAAATGGATCCCTGATCAGAAGAGGGAGAATCTTCCTCCACTCTGGGCCTCTTGTCTGGAGGGGGTTGAGAACCCCTGATAAGAGTAATTAAATCCTCAGCCATTTTAAGCATCTGTTTTTTAGGCATGGGACCTGGAGATGGGCCCTGTGCAACAGGCCTCTTGGATGCCTGGCTGCTTTGGATTTAGTAAAGGCCTTAACAGAAAAAGAAGATGAGGGTCTAAAGACACCATGGGTGGAAGTGGACCTGTCCACATTAGTAGGCTCAACATTAGCAAAGGCTTCGGTGGTTATAGTCTGGGAAAGGGCCGAGGTCCCAGCGGTCTCGGGTACAGAGGACACTGCGAAAGGAGTGTCGTCGGTAGTCAGGAACTGCAAAGGTGTCTCGCTGAGAACCGGACCACGTGTAGCCTGTTTTGGCGTGGTGTCGGCAGAGCCTCGCGTGTCGGTCCTTGTCCTTGCGTTTTTTGGACAAAACGGTAGTCGGAGTGT
This sequence comes from Protopterus annectens, assembly GCF_019279795.1. Lineage (NCBI taxonomy): Eukaryota > Metazoa > Chordata > Ceratodontiformes > Protopteridae > Protopterus > Protopterus annectens. The sequence goes on along the minus strand of NC_056732.1, from coordinate 43,185,072 downwards.
CCGACGACATTTTATAATCAAAGGCTTTACCAAAATAGTGTTGGGCGAACTCCGCCCGACGCTTAATAGTGCGTTTATTGAAGGTAGCGCAAAAGCGACAGCCCGAGGCGTCGTGGTCTGGGCCTAAACAAGGTATGCAGAGGGAATGGAAATCCTTATGCGGTATTTGCTTCCCACAAGAAATATAACTTTTTCTGACATCGGTCTGAGGCAAGAAAAGTTTCCCCAATGGGGTACTTAGCTTTAATGAAGACTTCGGTTTCCAATATTTCTGTAATTCACGAGCTGGCCGACCGGCACTTGCGAACTGCTTCTGCTTCGGGCACCGCGCGGCAAAAAAGACTGAAGAACATGGCGTCGGCTGTGTCTTATATACTCCGGCCTCACTGACGTCAGGAGAGAAAGCGACTACAACCGATGCCGGACCTAGACTTTGGAATTCGGCCGACCGAGGGACCGCCTGATGGCAGAGAACCCATCTGTGATTACTGCAGCTGTATGCACGATGAACATCGCGTAAAAGTCCACCGATATGAATTTATTGTGTAAGCACTTTCATGCACATAAAATCTGTGCACTTCTTCAGACACCAAATTGTAATTAAACACTGCTTTTATAGCAGCACAATTAAACCATGATTGATTCTCATTAAGGACTTGAATAATTAAAGAAAACACTATTCAAAATAGAACTATAGTAAATACTACTTGATCAACATATAAAACATTGTAAAACATCCTAAAATCTAAGTAGTCACCCATTACATAAATCCTTGCGTTAAAAACTTTAACAAATGCTTGAATATAAATTACTTATGAAACGCATCGCATACATTTAATAAAATAAACCATGTTGAAAAATTGTAAGCCTCCAAAAAACGTTATGGCTACCGTTCTAATGCTTTCAGTTTAAGTAAACATTTAATCGAACAGGCTTCGTTGATGCCAGGATAAACATGGGCATTAGTTTTCAACTGCCATAACAATTCTTGTTCCTCTAATTTCAAGTGCCAAGGACCTCCCCTAGGATTTCTATGCACTTGTTGTACTACCATGAATTTGAACGTATGTGTGTTATATTCTAAAGTGTGTTTAGCCAAGGCGTTGGTATTATTTGCTTTTGTTATGGCATAAATATGCTCATAAATACGCTGTTTGAATTGACGTTCAGTTTTGCCAAAGTAAAATGCTGGACACATTTGGCATAAAGCAACATATACTACGCCTTGGCTTTCACAGTTAAATTTCTCCCAAATGCAATATTTCATGCCATTAATGTAAAAATTATAACCTGTTTGTATGTATTTGCAATAGTGGCATCTACCGCATTTATACATACCCTTCTGAAAGTTATTATTTTTAAGGGTAATTCCAATAATGTCTTTAAATTAGGACCTTTCTTAAAAACTATTGTTGGTTTAGGACCTAAAAGCTTGTAAAGACCTTGTTGTTGCATGAAAGCGCTTACACAATAAATTCGTATCAGTGGACTTTTACGCGTTTTTGACTTTTGTTAACCACAGATACGGGTGGCCTAATGGTTAAGGTGTTTGCCTTACAAACACAAGGTGCAGGGTTTGAGTCTCACAAGGGATAACTAGCTAAGCTTAAATGGCTTGCAAGAGCAGTTAGCCTAGTACTAATCTATGACCCTACGTTACAGGAATAAATTCCTCTCTGCGTGCAAGTTTACCGAGATATTTACAGAAATATGAAATCTTATGCTCGACTGTATAATCAGAAACATAAATGACACAATCTCTCTCAAGATGTAAAACTTACAGTTTAAATATCAATGACAATTTCCTTCAACAACATCTAAGGTTTCACCTGATGCCATGTAACAGTCTGTAAGTCGCTTGGTGTTGAAGTATTAAAGTACACGTAGAGATTTTGCTTACTTTCATAATTACTAAAAAATAGCAGTATATCCAGTACACTGTGATAAGTGGACACAGACCATGAAGTTTCCTGTCTACTACCATGGCATTTCATACCATAGCTTGTACCCATAACCGAATGCAGGTCTCTCTGTTATGAAAATATGAACATAAATATGAAAACATGACTAAAAAGTAGCAAATAAGGATTCATTTCTCTACTGTAGGACATCCTACATTTATAATTTTAGTGTCACTTTATTAATTACTTCTTGCCCTTTCTAATGCTTCCTATTACTTGCTACGTCACTTATTTAACGAAGCCAGCCCCACAAAACATCCGGATGCCATAAGCCTGAAGTATACAAAAAAGGTGCTACAGGCTTGAATGAGCTAACTATGTTCGAGGCAACCTGGGTTTGATTAGTGGCTTGGGTGTCTTGAGGTGATGGCAGGGAGGGATAGATATGCCCATCTCAGAGAGGAGGAACATTCATATTCGCATCCCCTGCAGGCAGGCATTGCCCCACAGAGGAAAGTAGCTCCCCAAAATAACAAGCGAACACAGTGGATGAGGGAAACAAGGGGTAGGTCTAAAAGGAAAATATCTACCAGTGGAAGCATTCAATGCCACAACTGGTCCTAGCTTTAGAATGAAGGCAGTCTGGGAGTTATAGCTGAGGATGTTGGACTCTGCAGTGAGTGGGGCATTGGGATAAGCCAGAAAGAATCGATCAGAAAGGGAACAAAAAAAAAAAAAAACTGAGAAGCAAGGAGGCATGCAGAAGCCAACATGATTTAGTATACATGGACAGAAAAACCATCACTATGGGATGTGCAGGGCTTGAAAAGTGCATTCATAGACAATTATGAAAATGAAGAAATATTTTCCTATTTTTAAAAATAATTCAAACATGGAGTGAGTTAGTGTCATCAGGTGGGAGGAATGTTCAAGCAATCGTTGCTAGACAAGCAATGACATGGTAAGACAAGCTTTGTAAGATAAACATATCCATATAGAACAGTTTGTTATGGTACAAGTTTTACAATATTTTTTTTATATCTGTAATATTTGGCCTCAGACAGATGCCTAAAAAATGTGTCAATTATAAAACAGAAGAACACACTGGAAACACTTGTCAGAAGCTGTACACACTCTGGAAATACACAGTGGTGTTCACAGTAGTGTTTCTGATGAGTATTTCCACTGCCACTGCAAACTCCGGCAGTTAAAAAGACAGAACTTACTGACGGTGCAGTATACACCTATGAAACACAAGCTAATGACCACTAAGGCCTTTATAAGCCTAGAAGTAAAATTCAAATATGTTCCACAACTGGTATGCTTTTGACGTTTATATACGGGTGATAGCTGGTTACGACACGATTTACTGATTGCCTCTTGTCCATCAGATACACAGGCACCAGATAGTGAATTTTAGATTTCCCATCCAACGATTCAAGTTATGCTTAAACAGGGTTAAAGAGGGACTTTGTTTCACATGGATGGGAGGCCTGTTCTTATTTGCAAGCAAAGTCTAGGTCTTTATGATGTGGTTTGTTTTGTGGATGTGCAAAAGTTTCAGAGTGGGGTCCAGGGATGCCTTGTTCGCCAGGCACAGATCACTTCTCAGTAGTCTATACGAGACAGAGTAAAGAAATAGAGCTTTGAGGTAATCCACGTGTTTATACAGGGTATTTTTTTTGTAAGGAACCTTTGCGGACGCTCCAGTTGCTGTATGTGTCTGGTCAGGTACATACTAAAGGAGGGCATTATACTCAATGCTGGGTCTGTGTAGCTTAACTTACAAATAAAGGCATGGCATCAAGGTCAAAGAAAGTCGCAGTGCCATTGCACTCAGCCCTCATCAGGCCCATAATCGAATACAATGCTCCCTTCTGCATGTACCTAACCAGGCACTTTTACCAACACAAGTGGCACCAGAGGTTTCTCACTAAAAAAAAAAAAATACAAAGTGTATGACACATGTCTTATGTGGACCGACTAAAAGGCCCTGTCCTTTTATTCCATCTCATATCATTTATTCACAGATGACTTATGCCTGACCTACAAGAAGAATTATACAAGGGTTATGCGTTCTATGGACTTGAGCCTTATTTGTTACTGTAACAGAACTTGCACTAGAGACAGATTTGTATCCCAAAGGCTAGCTTGTCTGTGGAATAAACTTCCTATCCTTGTAAAACAAAGCTCATTCCTCACTCTCTTCAAAAAGACTTTGGATTAATGCATGGGGAATCGTAAATTCACTCCCAGGTCACTGCCCATGTCCCTTATGGACAGAGGCAGTTTGTAAAATGACTCAGGACTCCAACACCCAAAGACCCACTACCCCGACTCTACCTAATCCCATATCAGGCAAATTAAGAAGTAATATTATTATTACATCCTGGGTAATTATTGGCCAGGCTTGTAAAGGCTGGTAGAATTAAGTGCAGGCTAGGTACAAGGACCCAACGACTCAGTGTGTTTGGTTTCACAGATGGGTACCCAGTGGGACTGGGTGTGCACCAGGGTTCAGCTCTGAAAGTACAGTTTTGTACCTACCATAAATGTAGATGTTCAAGTGCTCATACAGCTGCAGTCATTACAGATGGGTTATCCTGCCATCAGGTGGGTCCTCGGTCGGCCGAATTCCAAAGACTAGGTCCGGCGTCGGTTGTCGTCGCTTCTTCCCTGACGTCAGTGCGGCAGGGGTATAAAAGAGGCAGACAACGCCATTTTCTTCAGTTTTTCTTGCCCCAGATGTCAGGTGCCCCCAGAAGGAAGGCAAAACATAATATTATGCAAACATGCAATCTAGATAAATCAGAAAACAGTAGTTGCAAGCAAATACACCATAAAAGAATACTCCAAATAGGTTGTATGATAAAGGTGTTTGTCATAAGGCCTGTCCTAAGTGGGGATGGAGGGAGGGTAACCTGGACTGCAGTTGTATGAGCACTCTAACATCTACATTTATGGTAGGTACAAAACTGTACTATGTTCATCGTGCATACAGCTGCAGTCATTACAGATGGGTAGAATCCCAAAGCTAAGTAAGGGTGGTAGGTACTAAGTGGAACTAGGAGGGGCTAGGATGCCCTGCAGGACTGCTGTGGCAAAGCCCGCTCTAGATTTAGAGTATAGTGGAAGGTGGTAATGCTTGGAGAAAGTGTGCACTGAACTCCAAGTAGCTGCTTCCAAAATGTCCTTGGTAGGGACCTCCCTGAGGAAGGCTGTAGAGGTAGCTGTAGCCCTGGTGGAGTGGGATCTGATGTATACAGGCACAGATTTTCCATGAAATGAATAACAAAAGCGTATGCAGTGGGCTATCCATTTTGAAATTGTCTGTTTGAAAATTGCCTTTCCTTGAGCACCTGTAGCATAGGACACAAAGAACTGCTCAGATTTCCTGAAGGACTTTGTTCTGTCCAAGTAATAACGAAGTTGTCTGTGAATGGAATGTAGTAGTCTCTCTCCTTTGTCCTGTGGATTTGGATAAAAGGTAGGTAAATGAATAGTCTGATTCAAAGCTATACTGGATACAACCTTTGGCATGAAGGTAGGGTTGGTTCGTAAGGAAACTCTGTCCTGATGGAAAATGATGAATGGTTGCACAGCCATGAGGGCCTGTAGCTCCGAAACCCTGCGTGCTGAGGTAATAGCCAGAAGGAAGGCTGTTTTCCACGACAAGTATTGTAGCTCTGTTGAAGAAGCCGGCTCAAAGGGAGGCAGGGTGGTTTCCGTGGGGGTTTTATATTTTTTGCCCCCCTGAGGAACTGCCTTAATAGAGGATGTGAGAATAAAGGAGGGTCTGTATTGTATTGTGCAGAAATGGCTGAAGCGTGGATCTTGATGGAGGAGAAGGAAAGGCCACTGTTTAACATCTCAGCTAGGTACTGTAAAATTTGAGGTATATTTATTACCCAAGGATTCTGGCCCTTTTCTTGATTCCAGGAACAAAATTGTTTCCATTTGGCGGAGTAGGTTTTTCTAGTAGAGGGTCTTCTGGCCTCCAAGATGACATCCTGCACATCCTTGGAGAGGAGAGTCTGTTGGGAAATTAAGGTATTCTCCATGCAGCTAGATTTAAGGTTTTGAGCTGGCTGTGAAGGGTTTTGTAGTTGTGCTGGGACAACAGAAGAGGAACTAGAGGTAGGATCCATGGTGGTAAGTGTGACAGGCTCTTTAGGAGAGGATACCAGTGCTGTCGTGGCCAGTCTGGAGCAATGAGAATCATTTGTGGCCTCTCTGCTCTGGCTTTTAATAGAACTTTGGTCAGTAGAGGAAGAGGCGGGAAGGCATAGACTGTCAATGTTGTCCAATTGAAGGAGAGTGCGTCCACTTTCCAGGCCTGTGGATGACAGGTCCTTGAACAGAATTTTTTCAACTGGTAATTTATGTGGGTAGCAAATAGATCTATGTCTGGCTGTCCCCATGCCTGAGTTATCTTTGAGAAGACTTGAGGATGCAACTTCCATTCATGTGGGTCTGTCATGTTTCTGCTTAAGTTGTCTGCCAGTGTGTTTTCCTTCCCTGGCAGGAATTGTGCCTGTAGTTGTATTTGTAATTCCAGTGCTGTGTTCCACAGGGTCATGGCTTGCCTGCACAGGGGGTATGAATGAGTTCCCCCCTGTTTGTTTATGTACCACATGACTGTGGTGTTGTCTGTCCTTATCAATAGCTGGCCTGGATGCAGTAGGTCCTTGAAGGTCATAAGGGCATTTTGCACGGCTAGCATCTCCTTTTGGTTGATGTGTAGGTGCTTCTCTTTTTGGGACCATTTTCCCTGAATGCACTGATCTGCCATGTGTGCTCCCCAGGCATAGTCTGAGGCGTCCGTTGTGATGATTTGAGTTGCTTGAGGTAAACAGAAAGGGAGACCTGTGTTTCTTTGGCATGCTTGAGCCCACCACAAAAATTCCTTTTGTAGGTATGGAATGAGTGGTATAATTGTTTCCAAGCTGTGGCTGTGTTGAGACCATAAGTTTTTTAGGTACCATTGTAGTTTCCTCATATGCAGCTTTGCACATGGTAACAGTAGGATGCAAGATGCCATGAATCCCAGAGCCTGCAGGACTTTCCTTGCAGTTAGTCTGGTTAAAGTTGCCATTTTGTTGAAGTATTGAGACAGTTGCCCTTGTTTGTCTGGCGTGAGGTAGGCCATCTGGGTGGTAGTATTTAAGCTGGCACCCAGGAAAATTATCTGCTGAGAAGGTATTAGTTTTGATTTCTTTTTGTTCACTGTGTATCCCAGGTAGTTTAACAGTTTTATTACAAACAACAGATGCTGCAATAGAATGTCCTTGCTGTCTGCTTGGATCAGGCAGTCGTCCAGATATGGGTACATTTGCATTCCTTGTTGTCTGCAGAAGGCAATTACTGATGCCAGGCATTTCGTAAACACTCTGGGCGCAGTAGATAAGCCAAAGGGTAATGCAGAGAATTAGTAATGGGTTGAACCTGCAAGAAATCTGAGGCATCTTCTGCAATCTTGTCTGATAGGGACATGCAGGTATGCCTCCTTGAGGTCCAACGTTACCAGCCAAGACTCCTTGCCCAGAATGGGAAGAAGCTGCTGTAATGTGAGCATCTTGAATTTTGGTACCTGTAGATATGTGTTTAGGATGGATAGGTCTAAGATGGGTCTCCAATCTTTGTCCTTCCTTGGTACCAGAAATAGCCTGGAATAAAAACCTTGACCTTGTTCTTTTGCAGGTACTTCTTGAATTGCTTTCATATCCATGAGAGCGGAAATTTGTCTTTGTGCCTCTGCCCATTGATTTTGTGGCAGGTTTAGCAAGCCTCTCATTTTTGGAAGGGTGTGAAATTGGAACCTGTAGCCTCTGTCTATAATGTCCAGAATCCATTTGTCTTTTGTAACAATGTGCCAGTTTTTTGAAAATAATGCCAGTTTTCCGCCCAAAGGTGATGCACCATTATAGCTTTATTTGGCAGGCATAGGGGGAATTCATTGTGTCTGTTTTCTAAATGACTCTGGCCTTTCTCCACCTCTTGGGGTTGGTTCTTGCCACTGTCTAGCTCTGTAAGATCCTTGAGGTTGTCCTCTACCCCTTGGGCGTCTGTATCTGCCCCTTTGAGGTCTGTCCGTGGTTGGAAAGGACCAATTTTTTGAAGGCCAGTTTCTGCTGAAGCGTGGAGGTTGCACCTGAAAGAAATCTTTAACTGCTTCCATAGATTTCACTTTTTCTTCCATTTTCTTTAGTATCTCCTCAGCTTTAACACCGAACAATACATCTTTTTGAAGTGGTGCATCTAATAACTTTGCTTTGACATCATCTGGTAAGGTTTGCTCTTTGAGCCAAGCATGTCTACGTATGACAGACCCTGTGACAGCAGCTCTACATGAGGCCTCTAAAGCATCAAAACCACACTGCAAGGTAGGTTTACCCACTTGCTCGGCTCCATGCAACAAATCCTGCAACTCTTTCAAATCTGGTTGTTCTGTTTGTGTCATTTTGCTTTTCAGCTGGGATAACAAAAACTGTTGGTACTTTAACATATGAAATTGACAGTTTAATGCCCTCATAGTTAAAGTGGCTGATGTACACACCTTTTTTCCCCCACCTTTCTAATGCTCTAGAATCTCTCTCTGAAGGGAAAGGGGTTTTAGCAGTAGAGGCCTTTATCCCCTTGGGACCCTGTGAAATTGTTTCTGGGTCAGCAGTATGGCTTTTATAAAGGAACTGGTGAGAATCAGGAACCCGGTAATACCTGTCTGGTTTAACAGGGGCCGGAGGTAAAGAATCTGGATTAAGACTGGCTTCTGCGTACACATCATCCAAAATATCTAAAACAGGAGGGATAGCCAGGGGCCTATGCTGGGGGAGCAGTAGAAATTCCCTGAGCCTTTTCTTGGAATCTGAGTAATCTTGGCCTTCCCAGTGGAAGTGCTCCCTCAATGTATGCAGGGTTTCCCCAAAAGAGTAGTCCTCAGGGGGGGAGACTGAGGGAATAGACTCCTCAGCATCAGAGTCTTCAAAAGGGGAATAGGCATAATCCTGGTCCTCAGAATGGTCTGAGGTAATAGAAGCCTGGTCTGAGGAAGGGTAGTCTTCCTCCAATCTGGGTCTTTTGTCAGAGGGGGGTCCAGAACCCCTGATGAGAGTTATCAAATCCTCAGCCATTTTAAGCATCTGTTTTTTAGGCATGGGGCCTTGGGAGGAGGTCTGAGGGCCTTGTTTTTTAGTTTTGATGGTAGCTTTAGATTTAGTGAAGGCTTTAATAGAGAAGGTGGTAGGCCTGAAGACGCCTTCAGAAATGGCAGGCCTCACCAAATTTTCGGTTTCCCCGCCAAGAGTGGCGTCGGTATCTGCAGTGGGAATGGAGACCGAGGAGCCTGCGACCTCGGGTACTGAAGACACCGGTAAAATAGTTTCATCGGTAGTCAGGGGCTGCAAAGGCGCCTCGCTGAGAACCGGTAGTCGGCCGTAGCGTGGTCTCAGTACTCGGTGCGGACCTCGGATGTTGGTCCTTGTCTTTGCATCTTTTTCCTAAAACTGGAGTCTGTGTATCCGACGACATGATATAATTAAATTTTTTGCCAAAATAATGAAGGGCGAACTCTGCCCGGCGCTTAATAGTGCGCTTATTGAACCTAGCACAAAAACGGCAGGCCGAGACATCGTGGTCTGGCCCTAAGCAAGGTATACAGAAAGAGTGAAAATCCTTATGCGGCATTTGCATCCCACAAGAAATGCAATTATTAACTTTGTCTGACATCGGACTGAGGCAAGAAAAGTTTCCCCAACGGGGTACTTAGCTTTAAAGAAGACTTCGGCTGAAATACTGTTTGTAAATCTCAGGAGCTGGCCGACCGGCACTTGCGAAATGCTTCTGCTTCGGGCACCGCGCGGCAAGAAAGACTGAAGAAAATGGCATCGGCTGCCTCTTTTATACCCCTGCCGCACTGACGTCAGGGAAGAAGCGACGACAACCGACGCCGGACCTAGACTTTGGAATTCGGCCGACCGAGGACCCGCCTGACGGCAGGATAACCCATCTGTAATGACTGCAGCTGTATGCACAATGAACATCCCACTGTTGTTCATACTGGTGATGGACTACATTACCAAACAGACTGGAGGAGACAGATCACCAAAGTTGCTGTGTGCAGACAATGTGGCATTACAGGCAGACTCTTGAGCAAGAACCTCAGCAAAGGACAGGGAAATGGAATACAAAACTGAAGGTACAGGGGACGAAACTAAGTACAGACAAGACAGTGTTAATGGCAGCAAACTGGGGAAATCAGAAGAAGCTGAGAATTGAGACAGAAGGGAAGATAGTGGAACAGGTTAATAACTTCAAGTATCTGGGAGGGGTGGTTGAGAAGGGGAAGTCTGAATGAAGAAGTCAAGCTAGAATCATAAGGGTTGCAGCCAACTGGCACAGAATGTCATGTGTATTCTATGACAGAAGAATGCCAAAGAAGCTGAAACATAAGGTGTACAAGACAGTGGTACGACCAGTACTACTGTATGGTACAGAAACCTGGGCAGTAAATCAGAGCAGATGAGTAAGCCAGAGGTGATGTAAATGAAGTGCCTGCGATGGGTGGTAGGATGCACACTGTGGGACAGATGAAGAAATGAGGACATAAGAGCAGAAGACAAAATAGCTCGAATTGCAGAAAAGATAAAAGAGAGCTGATTATACTGGATTGGACATGGATGCATTAAAGCAAAAGATAATCTGCTGAAGAAGATCTGGGACAGAGAGGAAGGTAAGAGGAAAAGTACAGTTGTGTACACGTACCATAAATGTAGATGTTCCGAGTGTATTCACTGTTGTAGTATACATAAAGTACAGTTGTGTACACTTACCATAAATGTAGATGTTCGAGTGTATTCACTGTTGTAGTATACATAAAGTACAGTTGTGTACACTTACCATAAATGTAGATGTTCAAGTGTATTCACTGTTGTAGTATACATAAAGTACAGTTGTGTACACTTACCATAAATGTAGATGTCCGAGTGTATTCACTGTTGCAGTCATCACACTTGGGTTATCCTGCCAGGGTAGCCCTCAGTCGGCCTGAATACTAGAGGCTTAGTATTTCTGCGTCGGTTGCTGTCGCTCCAGAACTGACGTCAGGTCGTCAGTGGTATAAAATCAAGCAGCCGATGCCATTATATCAGTTTTTCTTGCCCCAACTGTCAGGAGCCCCCAAACAGGGGTTAGGTTATTGTGGAAGAGCACCACCAGTAGAAAGTAAATACCAAAAATTCCCTGTAAGGAGAGAGAGAGAGAGAGAGAGAGAGAGAGAGAGAGAGAGAGAGAGAGAGAGACAGAGAGAGAGAGAGAGAGAGAGAGAGAGACAGAGAGAGAGAGAGACAGAGAGAGAGAGAGAGAGAGAGACAGAGAGAGAGAGAGAGAGAGAGAGAGAGAGAGAGAGAGAGAGAGAGACAGAGAGACAGAGAGAGAGACAGAGAGACAGAGAGAGAGAGACAGAGAGAGAGAGACAGAGAGAGAGAGACAGAGAGAGAGAGAGAGAGAGAGAGATGGAGGGTGGGTAACCTGGACTGCAACAGTGAATACACTCGAACATCTACATTTATGGCAAGTGTACACAACTGTACGATGTTCTTCGTGTTTCACTGTTGCAGTCATTACATTTGGGTTGATTGCCAAAGCTGAAGAAAAGGGTGGAGGCAGTGAAGAAGACTGGGGGCTGGATAGGATGCCCTGCAAGACTGCGGTGGCAAAGCCTGCCCTGGATATGGAGAAGATAGGCAGGTGGTAATGCTTGGTGAAGGTATGAACAGAAGTCCATGTTGCAGCCTCCACAGGATGTCTCTGGTGGGGACCCCTCGGAGAAAAGCTGCAGAGGTGGAGGTTGCCCTGGTGGAACGCGTCCTGATCCCCTTTGGGAGTGGTTTCCCGTGCTGTTTGTAGCAGAAATGGATGCAGTGTGCTATCCATTTGGAGATTGTTTGTTTGGATATGGCCTTGCCCTCAGCCCCTGCTGCGAAGCTGACTAGCAATTGGTCAGTTTTTCTAAAAGATTTAGTCCTATCCAGATGGAATCTGATCTGTCTGTGCACATCTAGAGAGTGCAGAATCCTTTCCCCCTTGCTTTGTGGGTTAGGGAAAAAGTTGGGCAAATGAATGGATTGGTTGAGAGCCATACTGGACACCACTTTAGGCATGAAGGATGGGTTATTCCTGAGGGAGACCCTGTCAGCATGGAAAATGATGAAGGGCTCTACAGCCATGAGTGCTTGTAGCTCTGAAACTCTTCTAGCTGAAGTGATGGCCAGAAGCAAGGCTCTTTTCCAAGAGAGGAAATTTAACTCTGCTGAAGCTGCAGGCTCAAAAGGGGGTAGGGTGAGCTTTTCCAACACAAAGGTCCCAAGCTGGGGTTGGAGCTCTTCTGGGTGGCATTAAGTTGTTAGCCCCACTTAGGAACTGTTTGATGAGAGGGTGTGAGAAGACAGGTGGTTCTGTGCTGTAATGAGCAGAGATGGCAGAGGAATGAATTTTAATAGAAGAGAAGGACAGACCCCTGTGTAGTAGGTCTGCTAAATAATCCAGGATGAGAGGAAGGGAGTGCTGTGCTGTTTCGGCTCCCTTAGCCTGGATCCGGGTGCAAAACCTTTTCCACTTGTCAGCATAGGATTTTCAAATGCTGGGGCGTCTGGCCTCACGTATAACATCCAGGACTTGTTTGCTTAGGCTGGCAACTGGAGGAGAGGTGAGGGAATAAGCCAGGCTGCCAGGTTCAGGGTCTGCAATTGTGGATGCATAAATTCTCCATTCTTCTGGGTCAGAAGTGTTGGGATCTGAGGTAGGTGCCATGGTGGCACGGGTGACAGGCTGTGCAGCAGTGGGTACCAGTGCTGATGTAGTCAGTCTGGGGCAATCAAGATTGCCCTTGTTTTTTTCCTCCCTTATTATGAGCAGTACCCTTGAAATGAGTGGTAGAGGGGGTAATGCAAAGATGGAGAGGTTTACCCATCGGAAGGATACAGCATCCACTTTCCAGACCTTGCCGTGAGGTTCCCTGGTGCAGAATTTGCTGAGCTGATGATTGGAGTGGGAGGCAAAGAGGTCCATCTTCGGGGTGCCCCACTTCTGGGTTACAAGGTTGAAGGTTCTGTGCTCTAGCTGCCACTTGTGAAGGTCTAGCAGGTTCCTGCTTAAACTGTCTGCCAGAGAGTTTAGGGAGCCTGGCAGGAATTGTGCTAGCAGGTGTATCTGCATGGCTGAGGCCATGTGCCAAAGGGTCATGGCGAGCCTGCAGACAGGATAAGAGCGAGTCCCTCCCTGTTTGTTGATACACCAGATCACTGCGGTGTTGTCTGTTTTGATCACTAGAGGCCTTGGGGAGAGTAGGGGTCTAAAAGCTGTCAGGGCGTGCTGAACAGCTAGCATATTTTTTGGTTGATGTGTGGATGCATTTGATTTGGGCTCCAATGGCAGTAAATGCACCTGCTATCCAGTTGTGCACCCCAAGCATAGTCTGATGCGTCTGTGGTGAGGGTCTGGGCTGGGTGGGGTTGTGAGAAGGGAAGTCTACTGTTGTGGTTGCATGCTGCTGCCAACCAAAGAAAATCTTTCCTTAGACAGGGTACCATAGGTATGATAGTTTCCAGGTCTTGAGTGTGTTGATACCAAAGGCTTTTTAGGTACCATTGTAGTTTCCTCATACGCAGTCTGGCATATGGAATGAGTAGAATGCAGGAGGCCATGAGCCATAGAGCTTCCAGGATTTTCCTTGTGGATAACTGGGTTCTGGTGGCTAGTTGAGAGAAGCAGCCAGTCAGGTAGGCTTGTTTTTGTGGAGTAAGGAATGCCATCTGGGATGCTGTTGTTCAGGCTTGCTCCCTGGAATACAATTTTTTGTGAGGGGGCTAGTTTTGATTTCTTTTCGTTGATAGTATACCCCAGGGAGCAAGGTGCTGTAACAGCTTTTCCTGACTGTCTGCCTGAATCAGGCAATTGTCTAATTAGGGGTAAATTTGAATATTTCTTTGTCTGCAAAAAGCAATGGCTGAAGCCAGGCATTTTGTGAAAACTCTGGGAGCAGTCGATGAGCCAAAGGGAAGCACAGAGAACTGAAAGAGCATAGATCCTGCCCTGAAATGTACATATTTCCTGCAAGATTCCCCGATTGGGATGTGTAGGAATTCCTCTTTTAGGTCTAGAGTGGCTATAAAAAGCATGCTTGGAAAGCATAAGAAGAAGCTGCTGGAGAGTGAACATTTTGAATTTTGGTATCACCAGAAAGGTGTTTAGAATAGATAGATCAAGGATTGGGTGCCAGATGCCCACTTTTCTGGGTACCAGGAAGAGTCTGGAGTAGACACCTTGGCCTATCTGTTCTGCAGGAACATGCTGCATTGCCCTCATGGAGAGCAGTGAAAGGACTTGCTTTTTGGCCTCTGCTTACAGGTTTGGAGAAAGATCTGGCAACCATTTTGGGGTAGGCAGAGTGTGGAAATAAAATCTGTACCCCTGGGACACTATGTTGAGGACCCATTGGTCGTTGGTAATAGAGGCCCAGTTGTTTGCATGGAAGGAGAGTTTTCCTCCTAGGGGCACAAGCGGGTGGGGAGAGGTAAGCGGTGGAGGTGTAAAGTCATTTTGAGTTCTTACCATAAGGGGGTGGCTTAGCCCTCCCTGATTTTGAAGTGAAGGAACTCCATTGCCTAGTTTTCTGCATTCCCTGGGTCTGCTTCCCTTGGGTCTGGGCTGAGCTGGCCTGGAAGGGGCCGGAAAGAACCAGTGCTTGGAGGAGCAATGCCTACTGAACCTCAGAGCTGGACCTGTAAAAAGTCTGTCTGCATAGATTTAGCTTTTTCTTCCATCTTTAAGACCTCTTCTTCCTTGGTGCCAAACAAACTGTCTTTGTGCAATGGTGCATCCAATAATTTTGATTTGACATGGTCTGGCAAGGCCTGTTCCTTAAGCCAAGCATACCTTCTAAGGACAGAACCAGTGACTGCTGCCCTGCAAGATGCTTCTAGGGGGGTCAAAAAACAACCATACGCTCCGCAAGGATGGCATGCAGGGTCAAGCCAACAATGTAAACCACCAACGACCAGCAAAAAACGTTATTGTATTCATTGATAAAGGCTGAATAGCCGAAACCGGTCTGGATTTGAAGGAATTATAAATAAATAAATAATCATTATTTCTTCATTACTGCGTGTTCACCATCGTTTTTTGCTGGTCGCTGGTGGTTTACATTCTAGGGGGTCAAAGCCACACTGCAAGGTGTACTTAGTAACTTGGCTTGCAGAATTCATAAGCTCTTGTAATTCTTTATTTTCTGCACAAGCAGGAAAGGAAGACATTTTTTTGTTTCAGGAGTTCCACGGTATGCTGTTGCTATTTCAACATGTGGAAATGACAATTTAGTGCTCTAATAGCAAGAGTTGCAGAGGTGTATACTTTTTTACCCCATCTGACTAAAGCTCAGGAATCTCTGTCTGAGGGGTGGGATTCTTAGCTGAGGTTGCTTTAATTCCTTTCAGCCCTTGGGAGATTAACTCTGGGTCAGCAGTAGGATTTTTGAAAAGGAATTTGTGAGAGTCAGGGACTATGTAGTACCCGTCAGGTTTCCTGGGAGTAGGAAGAAGGGTGTCGGGAGTTGAACTGGATTCCATAAAAACAACATCCAGGACAGGAGGAATGGCTAAAGGCTGTGATGTGGTAAATCTAAGAATTTCCGGAGTCTCTTTTGATTGAGGATAATCCTGACATTCCCATTGGAAATGCTCCCTTAAAGTAGGTAGGGTTTCACCAAATGAAAAATCCTCAATAGAGGCAGAAGAAATGGATTTCTCTGCATCAGAATCCGTATAAGCAGAGAGGGGTTGCATGTCTTCATATTCAGAAACCTCAGAGTAATCGGACCCCTGTTCAGATAAAACTACTGCAGACAAGTCTCTTTTTCTTTTGGAAGGGGTAGCCTGTCTTCCCCTAATAAGCATAATAAGGTTTTCCACCATTTTAAACATTTGAGATTGAGGCATGTAAGCAGGTGCTTGAGCTTGGGTCATCATTTCTTTAGGCATAGTTCATACCCTGGGTCTTAGAAACTCGGTAGTTTTAGAAATAACTGAACACGTGAAAGAAGTCGTCAGTTTGTGTCGAGTATCAGTAGTGCAAAGAACTTCCTCAGAAGCCGGTGCCTGCTCAGTGGCTCCGAACCCATCCAAGGTAGAGACATCCGCAGGATCCTTAGTCAAAGAAGGGTCTCGGGGCATACCGGACTCCGAACAGGTCTCGGTAGCGACCTGTGAATCCACAGAAGCAGGCATCAGGGGCTGAGAAAGGGCCTCACTGAGGGCCGGAGAACTGACTACTAGCTTAATGGAAGCATTGTCGGCAGTTTTGGACCTGTGCAGTCTGTCTCTGTCTATCCTTATGTTTTTTCGGAAGATCGGTAGTCGGATGACTTACTGAAGTCATACTGGAATACGCGGACTGATAGCGAAAATATTTAGCTACAGTAAGGGCCAGACGACATATAGTTCTGGAGTTGAACAAAGCACAAAAGCAACAGCGATGGACGTCGTGGTCTGGGCCTAAACAGGTGATGCAGTAAGAACGGAAGTCTTGGTGTGGTATTTGCTTTCCACAGGCGAAACAATTGTTAACTTTTTCTGACATCGATTAGAGCAAGAAAAAAGGATCCCCAACGAGGTACTTGGCTTTAGAATACTTCAACTTCAATTCAGAAATGAAAACTCAGGTAGCAGCCAACCGGCACTCGTGCAAACTACTTCTGCTTTGGGCTCCTCGGCAAGAAAGACCAATGCAATGGCGTCGGCTGGCTGATTTTATACCACTGACTACCTGACATCAGTCCTGAAGCGAGAGCAACGAAGCAGAAATACTAAGCCTCTGGTATTCGGGCCAGCTGAGGGCTACCCCTGGTAGGATAACGCAAGTATGATGACTGCAACAGTGAAACATGAAGAACATCTAGCATGTCCAAAAAAGAGGTGGATGGATTGTGTGACAGAAGATCTATGATAGTCAGGCACGAGTGTTGAAGAAGGCAGGAGTGTGGCATTGAATCCAGAGATAGTGACAGTTAATCCAATACCCTGACCCTATGTAGAAATTGAGAAAAAGGGAGCTGCTGCTGATGATGATGTAAACACTCTTGCACCACTATTAGATTAGTAATCACCTGTGAACTTAAGATGACGGCCAAGTATAATGTTACAATTACTTCCTTGAACCTATATGCCATGCACTTACTTATAAAAGATGAGCAGCACAGGATTTCTTTATCTCATTTTGCTGCACTATAAAAGGCCTACTTGGAAAAAACACACAGACCAATAAACATTCCACTTCACATTAAAATCAAAATGGTGACCAATGGCCTTTTCAGAGTCTGGACCTGAAGCTGCAGCTCCACCAACCAGCTTAGTTTGACTGCCCACAGGTCATGTCTGTATGTGTAGAGCAGTAAAACGGCATGTTCTACAAGTATTAGGACCTGCCAAGTCTTTTTCCTAGTTCTTTCCATGTGTTCACAGGTGTTTACTAGGCTAATGACCACAAGGGCCTTTTTAAGCTTAGCCATGCACCTCGAATTATTTATTTATTTATTTATTTACATTTGTTTACCAGGAAATTCCAACTGGACACAGGTCCGTTTTCAGCAGAGGCCTGGGGAGAAAAGCTCCACAGAACAATAAATGATACCCTTGATAAGTGTAAGCATGGGCCTGGGAGATGAACCATTTACAGATTACCTGTTTGCATCAGAGACATAGGTGCCAAACCAGGGATGAATTTCCAGTTTCCCACCCAATTGTCCAAGTTGCACTTGATTTGGATTAGGGAGGAACTCTGCTTCACATGGACAGGGAGCCTGTTCCATAGATGGGGTAGTCTCTGGGATACATACCTACCTCTCCAGCAGGTCCTATTTATATCACAGGCAAGGTTTAAGTCTTTAGAATGGGTAATTCTGGTACTGTTTAGCCCCTCCTGGAGAACATTTGTGTCAGTGTGAGATTCAATGACCGCTCCTAATTTGCAATCGTCTGTAAATTTATTCAGCCAGAGACCATTGACATTGGCCTGGACTTCTGAGAAGTAAATGCCAAAAAGGAGCGGTCCTAGGACTGATCCCTGAGGGACTCCACTTGTGACTTGCCTCTTTGTAAAGGTGGACTCCCCAATTCTAACTTCCTGGGTGACATACGAGTTTGTACCGAACCTCTTGAAGAGCTCATCAACACTGCTTTTACTTTTCAAAAAAACAAAAAAAATCCTCTCTCTCTATTCGTTTCCCTTCTTTCTAGAACCAGTAGTCTGGTTTTCAGATTTTGCTGAATTCTGGGCTGTTTGTAAGTTTCTGAAGTTGCCCAGACCTTTCTAAGATAGAGGGAAGATTCTCTGTTCCTCAGTGAGAGTAATGAGATTTGAGCAGCCTGTCACTGGAGGAGTGGTTTCAGCTGAGAATCTGTAGTTTTATTGGCCATTTTGGGCTATTTCTACCCCTTTCATCTTTCTGTTTAAAAACTCATGTTTGCATGGTTTTGCGCATCGCGCAGCAGCGTTTTACTGTTAAACTATTCCCGGTGCCAGAAAGTCTGCTCTTCAGATTTTCACTTAGAAATAGCCAGTTTTCTAGTTTTAGCACTCACCTGTTTCTGTTCCCTTAGTACTAGCCAGTTTTCTAGTTTTAGCACTCACCTGTTTCTGTTCACTTAGTACTAGCCAGTTTTCTAGTTTTAGCACTCAAAACTGTTTCTTTGTGCTCAGCACTGACCAAATCTCGTTGCAAGCACTAATCTACAAATTACTGCAGCACTCAACTTTCCTCACTTATCAAGAGGAAATCAGTTCTTAGTACTTAAATTAATAAGCACTAACCAGGCATGTCTAAGGGTCATCTCCCAGTGTTTTCACCTGTCCATCTGATGAATCTGGGCATCTTGGGGCAATGTACCAATTGCCTCATGTACACTGACAACCCTGGCCTCCTACCACCCAACACTACAAACTGTGAGAGATGCACATATAGCCTAACTGGAAGTCAAGCTCTCTCCAGCCAAGACTGGACTAGACAGTCAAGAGGAGAAGGTAAACACCACACTGCACTCTATACACAGTCCATCAAAACCTGCACCACCCAAACCCACACGAAGTAACACAAAACACACACCTATATTTGCAGAGGCTCTCAAAAATCTGCCCAAACAGAGACCTCCAAAGCTGAAATGCAAGCAACCACCACCCCCCAACACTACCCGAATGTCACACAGCCCACAAAATCATTGTGCCTCTCAACCTCAGCCCATAAGACAAAACAACGTACCCAACACACTAGTCATTGGTCGAAAAAAGCAGCAAATCTGTCCCTTAAAGGTGTCTCCAGAAACAGGAACAAGCAATGTAGTACAAACTGGAAGGCACCACCACGTAAAAAGATGATTCTTTATTAAAACAAATGAATGAGCGCTTTCGCGTGCATCCACAAAGGCACGCTTCTTCAGATTCAATAAAATAGATGAAAAGCTTTCATTATATCTAAAAAACAATAATTAACCATAGCTCAATTAACCAATTGCATTCAATTTCCAATTAATCAATTAGGTAATAGCAGGGTGTAACTGAACATCTCTTCACAGTGAAATTGCTTTAGAAGCCCACAAATTCAAGTAGTATAATACATATCAATAGAAAACCTGTAACCATCATCAACAGGCTTAAAAGTATATTTGTTCACAGTATATTTTTAGGAAGTATAATTACATAGTGTATATTTACATATTTTATATGTCTAGTGTTATACAGATAAAAATAAAATCATCAAATACATCCCTAAACAACCACTGTCAAGGTTTTCTTTAAGAACCTGTGTTAAAAAGCAAGTCATGTTATTCATATCATTCTCCTATAGAGGGCCCACTCCGTAGTTGTGCATATGAATACAAATTTGATGAATATTCTGCATATAGCTTTGTTCAATAGATAAATGATTTACTTGAAATGTGTTCTAACCTTATTTATGATAATAGTATATATAGAACATTGTATATAAGGCCAATGTTAACCTGAACAAAATACTTGCTGAACAATTTTAGATTATAACTTGATATAAAGTGCAATAACAACCATACTTCATGTCATATAAATAAAATAAAACCTTATAAAATATGAAAAACATAAAAAACTATAGAAAACTTTTACATCTTGACAGAAACATTGATGGATGTATTAATTATATATTCTATATCAAAAAACCAAAAAATCTTATTATGGTTGTAATTATCAATTCTAAATTCACGTACCAATATCAAAAAGTTCATTACCGATCAAAAATGTATATATAATAAATAAAACTAAGTAATAATTAACTACTAAATCATCCTAGATTAAGAGTGAATTTTCATTTATGTCTATCCATGCCAAATTTATATGATGATGGACATATGTCAAAATAAAAAAGTTGTTGTATAAATAGTGCATCTAATCCTAATAGCTGTTCATAACTCTATTAACTGCATACTGCATGTCAAAGCACAAAGAAAAATGAGGAAGGAAACTGAAAAACACAAAGAAAAAATGTAAATGGAGGTGGGGGTAATGGTGATGAAGACAAATAACAAAAGAAAAAAGAGAAAATCTGAAAGAATATCAATTCATGATTATAATTTTATGTTATTAACAATGTATATACACATGTTGCTCCTGAGACTAAAAATGTAACATTCTGTGAATATTAGTATCTTCGTTTCTTTAAATGTGATCTGATACTCACATATGCATTAAGTCCTGGATGACTTTGTGCTCTAAATTTAAATACACTAGTCATTGGTGACTCTATAGTCAGGCCCACTGACGTTCCTCTCACCAGGCTAAACAAGGAGAATGTTACTGTCAGCTGCCTGTCGGGTGTCAGGATCCACCATATAACGCACACATTCAGGTCAATCCACAACAAGTACAAAGATGACTGTTATTGTCCATGTTGGAGTGAATGACCAGAGACGTACCTCCCTGGACTACATGAAGAGACATGGAGGAGCTCTCTGACCATGTGGCCCAGGCAGGTATAACACTAGTCGTGAGTAGCATCCTGCCATCACCCAGAATGATACCACAGTACAAGGACAAAATGATCGACTTCGACAATTGGCTAAGCTTTTGGTGTCATTCCAAGGGGATCTAATATCTGTCTGCCTGGGAAGACATGATCGGCAGCCACGGTGCTTTGCCAGAGATGGCCTGCACTTGTCGCCTCAGGGATTCTGGCTAAGGCTCTTGCCGCCCCTATAGTGCCTTTTTTAGGCAAGGCTCAAACATCAAATGCACCACCATAGTAGATGCAAACAAGCAAAATCTAAGGGTAATGCTACTCGATGCTAGAAGTCTAAACCTCAAAATGCACTCACTCGAGGAACTCCCTAAGATGGAGAAAGCGCAGTTGTGTACACTTACCATAAATGTAGATGTTCGAGTGTATTCACTGTTGCAGTCATCACATTTGGGTTATCTGCTTGCAGTAGCCCTCAGTCGGCCTGATTATCAAAGTCTTGGGTCCTATGTCGGTTGCTGTCTCATCATCAGGTAGTCAGGGGTATAAAGCATGCAGCTGATGCCATTACATCAGTTTTTCTTGCCCCAGATGTCAGGTGCCCCCCTTAATGGGAAGCAATTAAATATACAAAGTTATACCTCCAACAAAAAAGCAAATACACCAAAAAGCTTTTAAATATACTACAGGAAAATAGAGGTATAGTCAAAAGAAGTCAGGGGGCTGGAGGGAGGGTAACCAGGATTGCAACAGTGAATACACTCTAACATCTACATTTATGTTAAGTGTACACAACTATACTATGTTCTTCGTGTTTCACTGTTGCAGTCATCACATTTGGGTAGATTCCCAAAGCTAAGGATGGGAGGAGGAATTTAGATAGTATTAGGACCAGCTTGAAGGCCCTGCAAGACTGCAGTGGCAAAGCCAGCTCTGGATTTAAAGACAATTGGCAAATGGTAATGCTTAGTGAAAGTATGTACCAAACTCCAGGTAGCAGCTTCTAGGCGGTTTCTGGTAAGGACACCTCTGAGAAAGGCTGTAGAGGTAGATGCAGTCCTGGTTGAATGGGGTCTAATCCCCTGTGGGATGGGTTTTCCATGGTGCTTATAGCAGAAATTAATGCAATGGCCTATCCATTTAGAAATGGTTTGCTATGAAATAACCTTCCCCTCTGCCCCTGCAGCAAATGCCACCAGCAGTTGTTCAGATTTCCTTTGAGGTTTAGTCCTGTCCAAGTAAAATGTAAGTTGTCTGTGCACATCTAAGGAGTGCAATATCCGTTCCCCTTTGTTCTGTGGATTAGAAAAGAAAGTTGGCAAATGAATGGACTGATTAAGAGCCATATTGGATATCACCTTGGGCATGAAAAAGGGATTGGTCCTGAGGGACACCCTGTCTGCATGAAAGATGATGAAAGGCTCCACTGCCTTAAGGGCCTGTAATTCAGATACCCTTCTTGCTGAAGTGATTACTAAAAGGAAAGCTGTTTCCCAAGAGAGGAATTTTAAATCCGCAGTGGCAGCTGGCTCGAAAGGAGAAAGTGTGAGCTTTTCCAATACAAAGTTAAGGTCCCGGGCTGGAGTTGGGGCTCTCCTGGGTGGTCGTAGATTTTTGGCCCCTCTGGGGAACTGCTTAAGCAGTGGATGAGAGAAGAGGGGAGGTTCTGTGTTATAATGAGCTGAAATGGCTGACGTGTGAATTTTGATGGAGAAGAAAGACAGGCCCTTGTGTAGCATCTCAGTTAAGTATTGTAAAATTTGAGGTAAATAGGGCACTGCTGTGCTCATCCCTTGAGAGTGGTTCCAGGCACAGAATCTTTTCCATTTTTCAGCATAAGATTTTCTAAAACTAGGCCTCCTTGCCTCTAAAATGATATGCATCACTGGTTTACTAAGGGATGGGAAAGGAGAGATTAGGTAATTGGCCAGGCTGCTAGGTTCAGTGTATGAAGTTGAGGGTGCAGAATCTGGTTCTCCTGCTGAGACAATAGGGTAAGGGTCTGAGGCAGGTGCCATGCAGCCAGCAGTGACACACTGCGCAAGAGGGGGGTACCAGTGTTGGTGTGGCCAGTCTGGTGCAATCAAAATCGTCCTTGGTTTGTCTTGTGTGATCTTTAGTAGTACTTTGGAGAGCAGAGGCAGAGGTGGAAAGGCATAAATTGATAGGTTTTTCCAGCTGAAGGACACAGCATCCACTTTCCAAGCTTTTTTGTGGGGAGTCCTTGTGCACAATTTGTCCAATTGATAGTTCTGGGGGGGGGAGGCAAACAGGTCTATATCTGGGCTCCCCCATTTGCTTGTCAACATGTTGAAAATCCTTGGTTCCAGTTTCCACTCGTGTGAGTCCATGAGGTTCCTGCTTAGTTCGTCTGCCAGTGTATTTAGTTTTCCTGGCAGGAATTGAGCTTGTAGATGCACTTGGTACCTCAGGGCTGTGTTCCACAATGCCATGGCTAGTCTGCAGAGGGGTTAAGAATGGGTACCCCCCTGCTTGTTTATGTACCACATAACAGTGGTGTTGTCCATCTTTACCATTCTGTACAGCTAACATTTATTTCTGATTGATATGCAAGTGCATTTGACTTGGGTTCCATTTGCCCTGAATGCACTTCCCTGCCAGTTGAGACCCCCATGCATAATCTGATGCATCTGTTAGGGTTTGGGCGGCAGGGGGTGGTATGAATGGTAGTCCCTTGTTTTGGTGGCAGGCCTCTGCCCACCAAAGAAACTCTAGGCGTAGGTAAGGTTTGATAGGAATCATTGCTTCTAGATCCTGAGAATGTTGACACCATAGGCTTTTTAGATACCATTGTAGTTTTCCTCAAATGCAGTCTTGCATATGGAATTAGAAGAATGCAGGAGGCCATGAACCCCAAGGCTTGTAGAATTTACCTTGCAGATAGCAGGGTTTTTGTGGCCACTTGTTTGAAGTAGGTTGTCAAATTTGTTTCTCTGGCGTGAGGAAAGCCATCTGGAAAGTTGTATTCAAGCTTGCTCCCAGGAATACGATTTGTTGACAGGGTACCAGATGTGATATCTTTTCGTTTATGGTGTACCCCAGACAAGTTAGCACCCTTTGTACAAAGGCCAGATGATTCAAAAGTAGGTCCTGGCTTTCTGCCCGAATTAAACAATCGTCCAGGTATGGGTATATTTGAATATTTCTTTGACTGCAAATTGCAATGACTGGGACCAGGCACTTTGTGAATACCCTAGGCGCAGTAAATAAGCCAAAGGGCAGTGCAGAGAACTGGTAGTGATCGTAGCCTGCTTTGAAGTGTAGGTATCTTCTGCAAGATTCCCCGATTGGGATATGCAGGTATGCTTCCATTAAATCGAGTGTTACCATCCAGGCATTTTTCCTAGCATAGGAAGTAACTGGTGAAGAATCAGCATCTTGAAATTTGGAATCACCAAAAAGGTGTTTAGAGTAGACAGGTCCAGAATATGACGCCATGAATTGTGTTTTCTGGGTACCAGGAAAAGTCTTGAGTAGAAACCTTGTCCTTTTTCCTCTTCTGGTACAGTTTGAATAGCCTTTATGTTCAAAGGAGAGAGTATTTGGTTTTGAGACTCTGCCCACTGATTTGTGGGTAGATCTGGCCAACATTTTGGCGTTGGTAATGCGTGGAAGTGAAATCTGTATCCTTGGGACACTACATGTAAAACCCATTTGTCCTGGGTGATAACTTCCCAGTTTTTGGCCTGCAGACCAATCTTTCCCCCTAAAGGAGCATTTAGTTGAGAAGTGCTTGGAAGTTTTAAAATCAAGTCATTGAGACAGTTTTCCATAGGGGGGAGTCTTACTACTACCAGATTTGGAAGGGGAAGCCCCCCACTGCTTAGTCTTGTGCGTACCCTGAGACTGAAACCTGGGGTTTCTGCTGTGTCTGGGTTTGGATTGAGAAGGCCTGGAAGGAGCCGGAAAGGACCAATTCTTAGAGGGCTAATGCCTACTAAATCTTGGAGGCTGAACAGTTTGCATATATTTAGCTTTATCTTCCATCTTTTTAAGAACTTCCTCAGCTTTGTTGCCAAACAGGCGGTCCTGATTTAAGGGAGCATCCAACAGTTTAGCTTTAACATGATCAGGCAAAGATTGCTCCTTAAGCCAAGCATGCCTTTTGAGTACAGACCCAGTAACAGCAGCCCTGTAAGAGGCCTCTAAAGAATCAAACCCACATTGCAAAGTATGTTTTCCAAGCTGTTCAGCAGAATGCATTAAATCCTGTAATTCCTTATTTTCAGCAGTCAGGAAACATAACTTTCTTTTTAAGCAATCCAATAACATGTTGTTGACACCAACATATGAAACTGACAGGTTAAGGCACTAATGGCCAAGGTTGCACAAGTGTAAACCTTCTTACCCCATCTATCCAGCGCCCTGGAGACTCTATCATAAGGGGTAGGATTTTTGGCAGTAAAAGCCTTAATGCCCTTGGGTCCCTGTGAAACAGTCGCTGGATCCGAAACAGGATTTTTAAAAAGGAACTTGTGAGAATCAGGAACCCTGTAATATCTGTCAGCTTTTCTGGGAGCAGGAGGCAAAGAATCAGGGACCAAACTAGATTCCAAGAAGGCATCATCAACAATGTCTAGTACAGGAGGCCTATGCTGAGGCAAGAGTAAAAAAATCCCTAAGCCTCTTTTTCGAATCAGAAAAATCCTGGCTTTCCCAATGTAAATAATCCTTAAAGTGTGCAAGGTTTCACCAAAAGAAAAATCCTCTGGAGGGGAAGCAGAGGGAATGGAGTCCTCTGCATCAGAATCCTCATAAGTAGATAGGGGTAAATTCAGATCATCAGAAAAATCAGAATTCTGGTCAGAAGATTCATAAACAATTTCAGTCCTTGGTCTCTTAGAAGAGGGTGGTTGGCTTCCCCTGATTAAAGTTATAAGATCTTCAGCCATTCTTATCATTTGTTTTTTAGGCATAGAGGCCCGAGTATGCGGCCTGGGAGTCGGTTTTCTAGGCATGGTTCGAGGTTTAGGCCTTAAAGAAGGAGGCGTTGGCTTAATATGCAAGTCCGTAGGCCTGAATACACCCTCAGAAGCCGGTGCCTACACAGCGGCTCCGGACCCATCCAAGGTAGAGACATCCACAGGTTCCACAGTTGGAACATCTAACGGCATACCGGACTCTGAATGGGTCTCAGTAAAGGTCTGCGAATCAGAAGTAGCGGGTATCAGGGGCTGTGAAAGTACCTCATTGAGTACCGGTGAACTAGCAACTGGCTTAGAAGCGTCGTCAGCACCTTTGGACCTAGGCGGCCTGTCTCTGTCTTTATCTTTATGTTTTTTCAGAATTCCGGTAATTGGATGGCTTACCGACATTTCTGAATAAGTGAACCGAGAATCGAAATACTTAAGAGGCAAAAATAGTGCATTGATTAAATAAGGCACAAAACCGACAGCAAGGTACGTCATGGTCAGGGCCTAGGCAAGGAATACAGTACGAATGAAAATCTTTGTGAGGTATTTGCTTTCCACAAGAAATGCAATTATTAACTTTTACCGACATCGGTAAGGAGCAAGAAAGTTTCCCCAATGGGGTACTTAGCTTCAGTTGAAGACTTCGGTTCTGAAACTCGAAAACGAAAATTTCTGGAGTCGGTCGACCGGCACTTGTGAACTGCTTCTGCTTCGGGCACTACATGGCAAGAAAGATGATGTAATGGCATCGACTGCATGTTTTATACCCCTGACGACTTGACGTCATGGAGGAAGGGACAGCAACCGACGCAGGACCCGAGACTTTGTTAAACAGGCCGACTGAGGGCTACTGCAAGCAGATAACCCAAATGTGATGACTGCAACAGTGAAACATGAAGAACATCTAACAGTGCATGTAGCCTGCTCTGAAGCATGGGTATTTCCTGCAAGATTCCCTTACTGGAATGTGCAGGTAAGCTTCCTTTAAGTCCAAGGTTGCCAACCAAGCACCTTTGCCTAGCATAGGAAGCAGCTGATGAAAAGTTAGCATTTTCAATTTTGGGATTACCAAAAAGGTGTTTAGAATAGAGAGGGCCAGGATAGGACACCAGGAGCCGTCTTTTCTGGGTATCAGGAAAAGTCTTGAGTAAAAACCTTGTCTCTTTTCTTCTGGGACAGGTTGAATAGCCCTGACACTTAGAACAGAGAGCACCTGCTGTTGAGCATCTGCCCACTGATTTGGGGGTAGGTCTGGCCAACCGTTTGGGTTTGCTAAGGTGTGGAAGTGGAATCTGTATCCTTGGAAAACTATATTTAAAACCCATTTGTCCTGGGTAATGAGTTCCCAGTTTTTTGCATGCAGGGCGATCTTTCCCCCTAAGGGAACAGGCAGATGAGCTGGGCTTGGAAGGTTTAAGGTTAAGTCATTGTGACAGTTTTCCATAGGGGGGTGTCTTACTACTTCCAGCTTTGGAAGTGGGAACCCCCCCCACACTGCTTAGACCTGTGAGTACCTTGAGAATATAGCCTAGGGGGGTCTGCTGTTCCTGGTTTTGGACTGAGAAGGCCTAGAAGAGACAGGAAAGGAACAATTCTTAGAAGGCCAAAGCCTATAAAATCTGGGAGGCTGTACTTGCAGGAAATCTTTAACAGTTTGCATAGATTTAGCTTTTTCCTCCATCTTTTTAAGTACTTCTTCTGCTTTGTTGCCAAAAAGGCGGTCTTGGTTTAAGGGAGCATCCAGTAATTTAGCTTTAACATGATCTGGCAAAGTTTGCTTCTTAAGCCAAGCATGCCTTCTAAGAACAGACCCAGTGACAGCAGCCCTGCAAGATGCTTCTAAAGAGTCAAAATCACATTGCAAAGTATGTTTACCAACTTGTTCAGCAGAATGCATTAAATCCTGTAATTTTTTATTTTCAGCACAGTCAGGAATCAACACCATTTTCTGTTTAAGTAGTCCAATAATATGTTGCTGATACTTTAACATATAAAACTGGCAGTTTAAGGCTCTAATGGCCAAATTAGCAGAAGTGTATACCTTCTTACCCCATCTGTCCAAGGCCCTGGAATCTCTATCAGAGGGGGTAGGGTTTTTGGCAGTAGTAGCCTTAATGCCTTTAGGTCCCTGTGAAATGGTCTCTGGGTCCGCAGTAGGATTCTAGAAGAGGAACTTGAGTCAGGTACTCTAATACCTGTCAGGTTTCCTGGGAGCTGGAGGTAAAGTATCTGGGGCCAGGCTAGATTCCAAGAAGGCATCATCTACAATGTCCAGGACAGGAGGGATAGCCAAAGGCCTGTGTTGAGGTAGGAGTAAGAATTCCCTAAGCCTCTTTTGGAGTCGGAGTAATCCTGGCTTTCCCAGCGGAAATGCTCCCAAACAGTGTGCAAGGTTTCACCAAAAGAAAAATCTTCTAAAAGGGAAGCAGGGGGTATGGAGTCCTCTGCATCAGAATCCTCATAGGTAGATAAGGGCAAATCCTGGTAATCAGAAGAAACATAAATTTCAGAATCCTGATCAGAAGAATCAAAAGGAAAATCAGTTCTAGGGCTGTTAGAAGGAGAAGGCTGGCTTCCCTTAAAGTTTTAAGATCTTCAGCCATTCTCATCATTTGTTTTTTAGGCATATGGGCCTGACCATGCAGTTTGGACGTCGGTTTTCTAAGCGTGGGTCGAGTTTTAGGCCTTGAAGAAGATGGCGTCTGTCTGAAATGCAAGTCAGTACACCCCCAGAAGCCGGTGCCTGCACAGCAGCTTTGGACCCATCCAAGGTAGAGACATCCGCAGGTTCCATAGCCAAAGAAGCTTCTCGCGGCATACCGGACTCTGAATGGGTCTCAGTAGAGGCCTGTGAATCTGAAGTAGCGGGTATCAGGGGCTGAGAAAGCGCCTCACTGAGTACTGGCGAACTGGCGACTAGCTTAACAGAAGCACTGTCGGTAGCTTTGGACCTATGCGGTCTGTCTCAGTCTATCTTTACGTTTTTTCGGAATGTCGGTAGTCAGATGGCTTACCGAAGCCATTTCTGGATAATTAAACTGAGTACCGAAATAGTTTGATGCAAAAATTAACCGACGACGAATAGTTCGAGGATTGAATAAGGCACAAAACCAACAGCGAGGGACGTTGTGGTGTGGGCCTAAGCAAGGAATGCAGTAAGAGTGAAAATCTTTTTTCTCCAAAGCCAACTTCATGCTTCTTAAGACAGAAATGGTGAACTTCTTGACATCAATGCAGATGGACTACACAGTTACGACTGCTGAATCCTACACAAATGCACTCTATAAGCACTTACACGAGTGCATGGATCGTGCTGATCGTGCTATCCCAAACAGAACCAAGACACTATCCTCGAAATAAAGGAAGCCAATCTGGTGGTCCCCTCCCATAAACAAACTGTACAACAGAAGGAAGAAATTGTTGCAAAAGAGTAAAATCCCATGAGTGGAGGAGCTCCCTGCTCAGCCTTACTAAGAAGCTGAGATCCCTTATAAGATCCTGCAAAGCTAGCTACAAAAACAAAATCACCACTGATTCTAAGGATAACCACAAAGCATTCTACAGCTATGTCAAGAATCTCAATGGCAACACCCAAAACTGCTCTGAATTACAGCACAACGGCACGAAGATTACAGAACCAACTGATATTGCCAACATCCTGGCAGATAGATTCAGTGCTAACTTTACCCCTTCCCTCACCCCCTAAAGGGCCCATGTCTATACAGGAAGAATGCAGAGTCCCTGTAATTACAACTATGCAGGTAAAAGATGCAAACGCCAAAAACACAGCATCCATGAGACCAGACAACATGCCAGGCTGCATTTTACATGAACTTCAGAACGAACTGGCTCCCCACCTAAGCACCATGTTCAATCATAGCCTCACATCAGGCTTTGTGCCCACTGAATGGCATACAGCAACAGTTATCCCCACTCCACAAAGGGGGAGCCACCAATGATCCCAGGAACTATCGCCCTATTAGCCTGAAGAGCCTGGTCTGCAAGGCCATGGAACGTATCATCACGGAACTCAAACAAAGGCATTGGTAACCTCCAAACTCTGGATCCCACCCAGTCCGGGTTTGTGAAAGGCAGATCATGCCTCCTGAACCTGATGGACTTCTTTGAAGCAGCCGTAGATGAGGGTAAGGTGGTTCACACAGCCTATCTTGACCTCACCAAGGCTTTCGACACCATCCCCCATTCTGGAATTATAGCTAAACTTACTAAACTAGGTATAAATCCCTATGTCATAAGATGTGTTGCCAACTGACAGAACCCACACTGTAAAAGTTGCACACTCCAAATCTGACCTCAAACCAGTGACAAGTGGAGTACCACAGGGTTCAGTTCTGGGACCTCTCCTGTTTGGTATCTACTTCTCTGAAGTACAGGCTAACACAGAAGGCCTCTGGCTAACGAAGTTCGCAGATGACCATAGTCGAGTCCCCAAATGATGTGGAAATCCTACAGAAGGGCCTCGCTGAGACAGATGCCTGGTGTCAGAGCCATGGCCTCAAGCTCAAAGTGCACTGTCATCCCCTTTGGTAAAAACTATGTACCCATGAACTACTACATAGACAGCAGTCTACTTAACACCGAATGTGTGATAAGAGACCTTGGGACCCAGGTGGACAGTAGTCTGTCCTTTGATAGTCACATTGCCACAGTAGTCAGGAATTCCTATGTGGCACAACTCATCATAAAAGGGTTCTCATCCAGAAAAAAAAAGGGTCATTGCTCCCCTCTACTCGACACTCATTAGACCCATTATAGAGTATAACGCCCCTTTTGGAATGTACCTCACAAGACATCTGCGACAGCTGGAAAGGCCACAGAAGTACCTCACAAAGAGGATTACTGGCCTCAAACAGATGCCCTACACTGACCGTCTCAAAAAACTCCAGCTTTACTCCGTAGCATATCGCCTAATCCGAGGTGATATCTGTCTAACATATAAAGCTACGTTAAACCCAGAGCTGTTGATGCTACACCTAAAGAAATCCCAATTCTTCTGAGCTACACGCTCTAGGGACCTAAACCTGGTCACCACAATAAACAGGACATGCTGGAGGGATAGATTCCTGTCCCAGAGACTTCCCATATTCTGTAAAAGGCTACCCATTTATGTCAAGCAAAGTTCTTCATTAGCACCCTTCAAGAAAAATCTTGAGTGGATGGGAAATAGGAAATACACCCCGGGATCACTTCTGTATCTGCTCGACAGTGGCATAGGAAAATAACTTTCTTGGGTGGCGTAAGCCAGGGAACCTTGTTGGCTAGGCTTACGTAGGCCCTCAGGCCGATAGCCTAGTACCTACCTATGAGGTAATTGCTTTCCACAGGTAATACAACTGTTACTGACATTGGTTTAGAGCAAGAAAAAGGATCCCCAACGGGGTGCTAAGCTTTTTTGAACACTTCGGTTCTGAAACTCAAACGAAAATTTCAGGAGTCGGCCGACCGGCGCTTGCGAACTGCTTCTGCTTCGGGCACTGCGCGGCAAGAAAGACTGAAGTAATGGCGTCATCTACATGCTTTATATCCCTGACGACCTGACATCATGGAAGAAGAGACAGCATCCGACGTAGGACCCAAGACTTTGATATTCAGGCCGGCTGAGGGCTACCTGCAGGCAGATAACCCAAATGTAATGACTGCAACAGTGAAACACGAAGAACATAAAGACGTTATCCTCCAGAAAAAGGAAGCCTATCTGGTGGTACCCTGCCATAAACAAACTCTACAACAGAAGGAAGAAACTGTTGCAAAAAAGAGTAAAATCCCATGATTGCAAGAACTCCCTGGTCAGCCTCAGCAAGAAGCTGAGATCCCTCATAAAATCCTCCAAAGCTAGTTACGAAAATAAAATTGCCATGGATTCTAAAGACAACTACAAAGCTTTCTACAGCTATGTCAAGATTCTCCATGGCAACATGCAGATCTGCTCGGAACTACAGCACAACGGCACTACATTTACCAAACCAAATTATATTGCCAACATCCTGGCAGACAGGTTCAGTGCAAACCTTACCCCCCTCACCCCCCAAAGGGCCCATCTCCATACCGGAATATTACAAAGACCCTGTAATCATGGACGCACAGGTAAAGTCCGCACTCTCCAAAGCCAAGAACACAGCATCCATGGGACCGGACAACATCCCAGACTGCATTCTGCATGAACTACAGAACGAACTGGCACCCCACCTAAGTACCATGTTCAACCATAGCCTTATTTCAGGCTTTGTGCCTATGGAATGGCAAACAGTGATGGTTATCCACTCCACAAAGGGGGTGCTACCACTGACCCCAGGAACTACCGCCCCATTAGCCTGATTAACCTGGTCTGCAAGGCCATGGAATGCATCATCCTGGAGCTTATAAACAAAGACATAGGTTAACATCCAAACTCTGGACCCCACTCAGTTTGGGTTTGTAAAAGGTAGATCATGCCTCCTAATCCCAAATGACTTTGAAGCAGTCACCAGAGCCATAGATGAGGGTAAGGTGGTGCACACAGCCTATCTTGACCGTGCCAAGGCTTTCAACACTATCCCCCACTCTGGTATTACAGAAATACTCACTGGACTAGGCACAAATCCATATGTCACAAGATGGGTGGTCAACTGACTCACTGACAGAACCCACACAGTGAAAGTAGCAGATTCCAAATCAGACTTCAGACCAGTGACAAGCGGAGTACCACAGGGTTTGGTCCTGGGTCCACTCCTGTTCTGTATCTACTTCTCTGAAGTCCAGGCTAATACAGTGGGTCTTTGGCTTACAAAATTCACAGATGACTGCAAACTTGGAGCCATAATCGATTCACCTAAGGATGTGGACATTCTACAAAGAGGCCTCACTGAGACTGATGCTTGATGTTAAAGTCATGGTCTAAAGCTCAATGCCAAGAAGTGCATTGTCATTCCCTTTGGGAAAAACACCATATCCATGAACTACCACATATGCGGTAGCCTACTAAACACTGAAAGTGTGATAAGAGACCTTGGGACACAGGGAGACAGTAGTCACTCCTTTGATAATCATGTCACTACAGTAGTCAGGAAATTCTTCTACGTGGCACACCTCATCACAAAGGGGTTCCCCTCCAGAAAAAGAGAGGTCATCGTTCCTCTCTACTCATCCGTCATCAGACCCATTACAGAGTACAACGGCCAGTTTGGCATGTACCTCGCAAGACATCTGCAACACCTAGAAAGGCCACAGAAATACCTCACTAGGAGGATTACCGGCCTGAAACAGATGCCACGCACAGACAGTCTCAAAAAACTCCAGCTCTACTCTGTCACATATCGCCTACTCAGAGGCAACCTCTGCCTAACATACAAAGCCATGTCTAACCCAGATCTGATGGACATGCTACACTTCCCAATCTCTCTAAGCCACACGCTCCAGGTACCTAAACCTTGTCACCACAATACACAGAACATGCTGGAGGGATGGATTCCTGTCCCAGAGACTTCCCATGCTCTGGAACAGGCTACCCATTCATGTCAAGCAGAGCTCATTAGTCCTCCAAGAGAAATCTTGACAACTGGATATAAAACAGGAAATTCACCCCGGGGATCACTGCTGTGGCGCTGCTAGACAGGGACACAGGAAAATCATTTTCTTGGGTGGCGAAAGCCAGGGAAAGTACAGTTGTGTACCTGCCATAAATGTAGATGTTAGAGTGTATTCACTGTTGCAGTCATTACAATTGGGTTATCCTGCTGGCAGGCTACCCGCAGTCGGCCTGAATTCCAAAGTCCTGGTCCGGCGTCAGTTGCTGTCGCCTCCTCCCTGACGTCAGTGCGCCAGGGGTATAAAAGATGCAGCCGACGCCATTTTCTTCAGTTTTTCTTGCCCCAGATGTCAGGTGCCCCCAAAAGGGTAGGCTAATTTATGCCAATAAAATGCATGCAGTAAAGTAAAACTCTACCTTCATCTATAAGCAAATACATCACATAGGTTGTATAGAATAGAGAAGTACAGATAAGGATCAGCAAAGGAAAGGGAGATGGTGGGAGGGTAACCTGGACTGAAACAGTGAATACACTCGAACATCTACATTTATGGTAGGTACACAACTGTACTATGTTCGTGTTTCACTGTTGCAGTCATTACAATTGGGTAGAATCCCAAAGCTAAGGTTGGGTGGCTGGGGCTAAATAGGATTAGGAGAGGGTATGAGGCCCTGCAGTACTGCAGTGGCAAAGCCTGCCCTAGATTTAGAGTAGAGAGGTAAGTGACAGTGCTTTGTAAAAGTATGCACTGAACTCCAAGTTGCAGCCTCTAAGATGTCTTTGGTTGGTACTCCTCTGAGGAAGGCTGCTGAAGTGGCTGCTGCTCTGGTTGAATGTGGCCTAATGCCCTTGGGCACTGATTTGCCATGCTGTGAATAGCAGAAACGAATGCAGTGGCCTATCCATTTTGAAATAGTCTGCTTTGAGATAGGCTTTCCTTGTGATCCTGCAGCATATGCCACTAGAAGTTGCTCAGTCTGTCTGAAAGTTTTGGTTCTGTCCAAGTAGAAGCGTAGCTGCCTGTGAATGTCCAAAGAATGCAGAAGTCTCTCACCCTTATTCTGTGGGTTTGGATAAAAGGTAGGCAAATGAATTGTTTGATTCAGGGCCACACTGGACACTACCTTAGGCATAAATGTCGGGTTTGTCCTCAGAGAAACCCTGTCCTGATGGAAAATGATAAAGGGTTCCACAGCCATAAGTGCCTGCAACTCTGAGACTCGTCTTTCAGAGTCGATTGCTAGGAGCAGAGCTGTTTTCCAAGATAAGAATTTTATATCCGCTGTAGAGGCTGGCTCAAAAAGAGGCAGTGTGAGTTTTTCCAAGACATAATTTAGGTCCCATGCAGGTATTGGCACTCTCCTTGGAGGTCTCATGTTTTTGGCCCCTCTGAGGTACTGCCTTAGTAATGGATGAGAAAATAGAGGTGGTTCTGTATTGTAGTGAGCTGAAATGGCAGAGGCATGAATCTTAATTGAGGAAAAGGATAGGCCTTTGTCCAGCATCTCAGTTAAGTATTGTAAAATCTGAGGAATATTTGGTACAATCGTGTCAATTCCTTGTGCCTGGTTCCAAGCACAGAATCTCTTCCACTTTTCTGCATAAGATTTTCTGGTGCTAGGCCTCCAAAATAACATCCATCACCGCTTTAGACAGAGGCGTGTTTTGAATGGTTACATTATCCGCCATGCTGCCAGGTTTAAGGTCCTGAGATGGCTGTGCAGGATCTGACTGTTTTGTTGGGTCAATAAGTGAGGAATTTGAGGCAATGTCCAGGCTGGGCATTGAGACAAGCTCTTTAGGATTGGGTACCAGTGCTGGCGGGGCCAGTCTGGGGCAATCAGTATCATTTTTGGCTTCTCTTGTCTGACCTTTAGGAGTACCTTGGGGAGGAGAGGCAGTGGGGGAAAGGCATATACTGTTAAGTTTTTCCAGCTGAAAGACAGAGCATCCACTTTCCATGCTAGCTTGTGATAAGTCCTTGTGCAGAATTTCTGTAGTTGGCAGTTGAGAGGCGAGGCAAATAGGTCTATGTCCGGGCATTCCCAGTTCCTTGTTATGCTGAAGATTTGTGGATCCAATTTCCACTCGTGGGGATCCATTAGGTTTCTGCTTAGTTCGTCTGCCAGAGAATTTATCCTTCCTGGCAGGTATTGTGCTTGCAGATGTACTTGGTAAGTTAATGCTGTGTCCCACAAAGTCATGGCTAGTCTGCAGAGAGGGTAGGAATGTGTGCCTCCCTGCTTGTTTATGTACCACATGACTGTAGTATTGTCCGTCTTTATCAATAGTTGTCCTGGATGAAGTAGATCCTTGAAGGCTGTCAGGGCATTTTGAACAGCTAGCATCTCTTTTTGATTGATATGTAGATGCATTTGGCTTGCGGACCATGTGCCCTGAATACATCTTCTTGCCATATGGGCCCCCCAAGCATAATCTGATGCATCTGTTGTTAATGTCTGCCTGGCTGTGGGTAAAGTGAAAGGCTGTCCCTTGTTGTGGTGACAGGCCTCTACCCACCATCGAAACTCCTGTTGCAGGCAGGGAATGAGGGTAATTATTGTTTCCAGGCTGTGGCAATGTTGAGCCCAAACACTTTTTAGATAACATTGTAGTTTCCTCATATGCAGTCTTGCATATGGAATTAGCAGAATGCAGGATGCCATGTAGCCCAAAGCCTGCAGAATTTTTCTTGCAGATAACTGGGTCTTTGTTGCCAACATTTTGAAATAAGTAGTCAGTTGTCTTTGTTTGTCTGGCATGAGATAAGCCATCTGGGCAGTTGTATTTAAGCTTGCACCCAGGAATATTATCTCTTGTGAGGGTACTAGTTTTGATTTCTTTTCGTTCACTGTGTACCCTAGGGTATGTTAGTAATCTATTTACAAATGCCAGATGTTGCAGTAAAATGTCGTTCTTCTCTGCTTGAATACGGCAATCGTCTAAGTAAGGATAAATTTGTATCCCTCTGTCTGAAAAATGCAATTACTGGTGCCAGGCATTTTGTGAAGACCCTGGGCGCAGTAGATAAGCCAAAGGGCAGTGCAGAGAATTGGTAGTGCAATGAGCCAGCTATAAATCTGAGGCATCTTCTGCATGAATGTCAGATTGGGACATGCAGGTATGCCTCTTTTAGGTCTAAAGTCACAAGCCATGCCTTCTTGCCCAGCATGGGCAGAAGCTGCTGCAGAGTCAACATTTTGAATTTTGGAATATCCAGAAATGTGTTTAGAATAGACAGGTCCAGTACTGGTCTCCATGCATTGTCCTTTCTGGGAACCAAGAAGAGTCTCAAGTAAAATCCTAGTCCCTGCTCTTGCTGTGGCACTCGCTGAATGGCCCTCATGTCTAGGAGGGCTGAAACGTTTTTGAGCCTCTGCCCATTGATTGTGTGGCAGGTCTGACATTCCGTTTGCCCTTGGCAGGGTGTGAAAATGGAACCTGTAGCCTTGAGAAACTATGTTCTGGACCCATTTGTCCTGGGTGATCATGTGCCAATTTTGTGAAAAAAGTGCTAGTTTTCCCCCTAAAGGGGCTGCCAGAAGATAAGTGCTTGGTGCTGGCAGGGGAAAGTCATTGAGACTGTTTCCTGTATGGCTGTGATTTATCTTCTCTGCTTTTGGAGTAGAAGCACCCCATTGTTTAGACCTGTATGACCCCTGGGGCTGGGATCTGCCTCTTTGTGGCCTGTCTGACACTAGAAAGGACCAATTTTTTGCAGGCCAGTTCCTGCTAAATCTGGAGGTTGTACCTGTAAGAAATCCTTGACTGTTTGCATAGATTTAGCTTTGTCCTCAATTTTCTTCAACACCTCTTCTGCTTTAACCACAAACAAGGTATCATGCTGTAATGGAGCATCTAATAATTTTGCTTCAACATGATCAAGCAGATTCTGTTCCTTTAACCAAGCATGCCTCCTAATGACAAAACCCGTAAGAGCGGCCCTGCAGGAGGCCTCCAGAGAATCAAAACCACATTGCAAAGTATGCTTTCCCACTTGTTCAGCTGCATGCAATAAATCCTGTATTTTTTTGTTTTCTGCACATTCAGAATTTGTCAACATTTTCTGTTTTAGTAGTGACATAAGATATTGTTGATATTTAAGCATATGAAACAACAATTTAAGGCCCTTACAGCCTAGGTAGCAGAAGTGTAAATCTTTTTCCCCCATCTGTCCAGGGCCCTTGAATCCCTATCAGAGGGGATAGGGTTTTTTGCAGTGGATGCCTTGACCCCTTTGGGACCCTGAGATATAGTTTCTGGGTCAGCAGCATTGTTTTTATAAAGAAATTTATGTGAATCAGGAACCCTGTAGTATCTGTCTGGCTTAACAGGAGCTGGTGGTAAAGAGTCAGGAGTGAGACTGGACTTTATAAATACATCTACAATGTCTAAAACAGGAGGAATAGCAAGGGGCCTGTGCTGAGGTAGTAAAAGAAAATCTCTGAGCCTTTTCTTAGATTCTGAGTAATCTTGGCTCTCCCAATGAAAATGCTCCTTCATAGTATACAGACTCTCCCCAAAAGAATAATCTTCAGGAGGAGAGGCTGAAGGGATAGATTCTTCAGCATCAGAATCCTCATAAGGAGGAAGAGACTATCCCCTGTTCAGAAGAGGAATCAGATGAAATTGAAACCTGATCTGAAGATTCATATTCTGTCTCTTGCCTAGGTATCTTATCTGGAGAGGGATGGGAACCCCTGATCAAAGTAATTAGGTCTTCAGCCATTTTAAGCATCTGTTTTTTAGGCATGGAGGCCTGTCCAGGGGAATGTTGTACTTGTTTCTTTGTCTTTAGAGGTGCTTTAGTCTTTGCCTTTGAAGCTGAAGTCGGTTTTACATAGAACTGTGTAGGCCTGAAAACACCCTCAGAAGCCGATGCCTGCTCAGCGGCTCCAGACCCATCTGAGGGAAAAGTTTCAGAGGGTCCAATACCTTGAGTTTCCAGTGGCCTAGTCGGCAGCAGCCTGTGGCTCTGAGGTAGCGGGCGTCAGGGGCTGCGAAAGTGCCTCACTGAGAACCGGCGACTGGCCTAGCCAAAGCCTAGTCTGTTTTGGACCTCGGATGCCTGTCCTTTTCTTTGTCTTTGCATTTTTATAAATTCTGGTAGTTGGCTATTCCGATGGCATTATATAATGAAATCTTCTGCCAAAATAATGAAAAGCAAAATCGTTCCGATGCTTAATAGTGCATTAAGAAGAATTCATTGGTTAATTAATTATTTTGAACTGGTGCAGCTGACATATAAGGCTTTATTTGAACAAAGATCTGTGTTTTGATTTCTGAAGAAGACTTGTATGTACTGAGTCGAAAACGTACGCATTGCTGTGGCGTTATTTTGTGCTTGGGACTACACCAGCTGTTACTATTATCTACTCGCTTTGAATAAAGGAGTAATTTTTAACATTTTGGCTTCACCCTTCATTTGGATTTCCAGGGCAGGCAAATCTTTTTGGTTAATAGTGCATTGGTTAAATCCAGCACAAAACCGACAACTAGCAACGTCGTGGTCAGGGCCTAGGCAAGGAACACAGTAAGAATGAAAATCCTTATGAGGTATTTGCTTCCCAGAAGAAATACAATTATTAACTTTTTCTGACATCGGTCTGGAGCAAGAAAAAAAAGTTTCCCCAACAGGGTACTTGGCTTTAATGAAGACTTCGGATCTGAAATTCGAACTTGAAAATCTCAGGAGTCGGCCAACCGGCACTTGCGAACTGCTTTTGCTTCAGGCACCGCGCGGCAAGAAAGAAAGAAAATGCCATCGGCTGAATCTTTTATACCCCTGGTGCACTGACGTCAGGGAGGAGGCGACAGCAACAGACGCCGGACCAGGACTTTGGAATTCAGGCCGACTGCGGGTAGCCTGCCAGCAGGATAACACAACTGTAATGACTGCAACAGTGAAACACGATGAACATTCTAGTTTGGCTAGGCTTATATAGGCCTTAGAGCCGATAGCCTAGTACATACCTATGCCCGAGTGGGGTATCGTGTCAAATGCCTTGGCCAGGTCACCTCATCCATTGCTTTAGTGACCCTCTCAAAGATGTCCACTAGGATGAATAGGCACGATCTGCCCTTGACAAAACCACACTGGGTTGGATCCAGTGTCTGTAGGTTTATTATATCTCTGTTGATCATCTCCATGATAATTCTTTCCATGGCTTTACATATAAGACTAGTGAGATTTGCGGGTCTGTAGTTTCCAGGGTCTGAAGATGGCCCACCTTTGTGTAGAGGGATGACTGTTGCCTTTCTCCACTCATGAGACACAAAGCCTGTTTGGAGGCTACAGTTAAATAGTAATTCCAGAGGCCCTAATAGGTCATGTTTCATGCTAGTTAGAAGGCATCCTGGGATACTGTCTGGGCCCACTGATACAGTGTTCTTGGTCTTAGAGCATTAAGACCTGTTCCCCAGTGATAGCAGGGGGCGTTATATTTGATATTTCCTGAATGAAGGTTGAGGGGGGGAGACAGGAGTAAAGCTGGAGATTAATTTATCAGCCAGGAGGTTTGCTATATCTTCTGGCTCAGTAGAGGTTGCTCCATTTGCAATGAGCTCTGCACACAATTGTGTATTGCCTTTGAGGTTGCAGACATAGTTAAAGAATGCTTTGTGGTTGTCCCTGGCCTGGGAGGCCAAACTTACCTCAAATTTGGCTTTGGTGGACTTTATTTGCTCTCTGGGATGTTTGTTTAGTTTGATGAGAGTGCTTTTATCCTGCTGGGTGCTGCACCTCCTAATTTTTGCCATGACTTTCTTCCTCCTGTTATACATTCAATTGATTTTGTGATTCCACCAGGGTAGCTTGTTTTTTGAGTGAGTCATTGTGCAATATCCTATAAAGGCCAAAGGAAAGCTGTTCAAGTCTGTCAGTAAGCTGCAACAAATTACACAGATATTCCACAAAGGTTTTATTAATGGGAAAGGGCCATGTAGCTTTACAATACTATCTAAGCCACAACGTTAAACTTGATTTCTGTATTAGTAGCTGTATTTAGAGCACAACCAAAAGCTGTTTGCTGAATTTCCTGTTTGCACTTAATTTTAAATCGTTTTTTTCTTAAAACTTGCATATTTTCTGTCCTTGACCTAGCACTCTTGTGTGGGGTCATTTACTACACTGTTATAACTTGATATTACTTGTGAACCTCTGCTATCTCTGTAAAAAACAAAAACAAAAAAAAAATCTTGCTTTTTTCCCACTTTTCTGAGAGTTAAAAAAGTTCAGTTACAGGCTTGCTGTTCCTGAACTGTTTGAAAGTTTCTGTGAGGCCATTTTTTGCTTGGGCTGAAGGAGGGTCTCTGTGTTCATCAGTGGCAGTGACTAACATTGAGCAGCTTCCCTGCCCCCCGTAGAGGTGGTTACTGACTTGAAACTGTAGTTTTATTGGCCACTAGGGGTCATTTCCATAACTCCTTCATTTGTCCTCAGAGGAGTGGTTTAAGGCAGTAACTTGTAGTTTATTGGCCATTTTGGGTAATTTCCTGTCTTTTCCAGCCTCCTGCTATAAAGACGCTTTTAGCGCATTAGCACGATTTAGCCCGATTTAGCGCGGAGTTGCTACCGTTGCACACTAGGGCAGCGCCGGTTAAGCAGGTTTAAACTATTCGGGCTACCTAAAGTCTACTCTTCAAATTTTCCCTTAAAACTACTTGACTCCAAGTAGACTATTCTCTATCTGTTAAACGTAGCACTTGCTCCTACAGTACTTATTACCTTGATACGGCACTCTTGTCATAGATAGTACCCCAAAAAGGCAACCCCCCATTTCTCGGTCACCCACGTCCCCCGGAATCTTATTTAAAGTTTTTTTTGTCTATTCCTTCTAGCATGTCGAGGGATCAGTTGCTAGTGTCCTCTCCTGCTGAGCTGGTGAACCTGGGAATATTGAGGCAATGTTACAATTGCCTCATGTACACAGACAACCCTCTCCTCCTCCCACAAAACACAAATACATGCGAGAGATGCAACTATATGGCCAAACTGGAGGCTGAGCTCTCTCAACATAGGACTGGCAAGACCAGTCAGGAGGAGAAGGTTACCACACACACTATAGACCCAGTCTCACATAGTACCATTACAACCTCAAATCATACACATAAACACACAAAGACATACTGCGAGGCTCTGATCAAAAATCTACCAAAACAGCAGAGGCCACCAAAGCAGACACCCAAACAACCACCACCTCAGAACACAACACCTGCAACACATAGACCTCACAGTCAGAGTGTCAAACAGTCACAGCCCTTAAGGCCAAACACAATGCCAGACACACTAGTCATTGGTGACTCCATAGTCAGACACACTGACGTCCCGCTCACCAGACTGAGTAAGGAGAAGGTCACAGTAAGCTGCCTGTCGGGCGCTAGAATCCGCCACATAACGCAAGCACTCAAGTCTCTCAACAGCAGGTACAAATATGACTCAGTCATTGTCCACGATGGTGTAAACGACCTGAGAAGTACCTCCTTGGACTACATGAAAAGAGACATTGAGGAGCTCTCTGATTATGTAGCCCAGGCAGGTATGACCCTGACCTTGAGCAGTATCCTACCTTCACCAAGAATGATGTCACAATACAGAGATAAGATGATCAGCTTTAACAATTGGCTTAAACACTGGTGTCATTCAAAGGGGATCCAGTGTCTGTCTGCCTGGGATGACATGCTGGACAAGCCACGCTGCTTCGCAAGGGACGACTTGCACCTGTCACCCCTGGGATTCCGGATATTGGCAAAGGCTCTTGCCACCCCATAGTGCCTTTTTAGGCAAGGCTCAAATTCTAAACCTACCACCCTAGAACACAAAAAAGGAAAAAAACTAAGGGTAATGCTGCTCAATGCCAGAAGTCTAAATCTCAAAATGCACGCACTCGAGGCCCTTCTCAGTATGGAGAACATCGATGTCTGTGCTGTGACAGAAACCTGGTTCAAGGCTCCTGAGAGCACCCCAGCGCTATCAGGTTTTACCTCATATCATGCGTTCCGGCCCCAAAATCCGGACAATACCAAGAAAGGAGGGGGGGGGTATCCATATTCATCAAGGACACCCACACCTCAAGACTGGTGACAACGCATGATGCATCGGAGACCATCCAGGTGCAATTAACCATAGGCAAGACTGCTCTGCAAATTGTAGCATGTTACAGGCCACCCTCACAAACTCAGGAACCTCACATGGCCTTCCTGAAAACACTAGAGGGGATAAATGTATCACCAAACACCATCATACTAGGTGACTTCAATTACCCTAATATAGACTGGGAACACTACTCAAGCCCAAACACCCTAGCCCAAAAGTTCCTGGAATTCATAAACTCAAATGCCATGGAACAACTAGTCACCATCCCCACAAGAGGAGATAACATACTTGATCTCATCATCACGAACATGGGAGCACAATGTTCAACACCGGAGGTGTACCCCTCACTGGTGAGATCAGACCACAAACTAATCTCGCTGGAGGTCCTCATCCCACCCCACCTGAAATAAAAAGACCACAGTAAAGAACTTCTCAAAAG
Organism: Protopterus annectens; assembly: GCF_019279795.1. Classification (NCBI taxonomy): domain Eukaryota; kingdom Metazoa; phylum Chordata; order Ceratodontiformes; family Protopteridae; genus Protopterus; species Protopterus annectens. The sequence goes on along the minus strand of NC_056732.1, from coordinate 43,142,154 downwards.
CCGACTTCACACTTCTAAAGACTAGTGTGGTCTCCTTTAAGGCCCCGAGCGGCGGAAAACAGTACTCAAGCCGCTGAATCACTTACAAATGCCTTCTACCAGCACCTGCAGGACTGCATGGATAAGGCAATCCCACGCAAAACAAAGACTCTTTGTACCAAAGGCAAGCGTCCACTCTGGTTGACCCCAGCCATAAACAAACTCTACAACAAAAGGAGGAAGCTACTACAAGATAGAGCAAAATCCTTAAAAGGTAAGACACCCTTGATCACTATAAGTGAAAAACTAAGAGCTCTCATAAAATCATCCAAAGCAAATTTCGAGAGAAAAATAGCTAAAGACTCAAAAGACAATCATAAGGCCTTCTTTAGCTATGTTAGAAACCTGGGAGGAAACTCCCAGATATGCTCAGAGCTAGTTCAAAATGATGTGAAGATTACTGATCCTACAGACATTGCCAACATACTGGCTGTCAGGTTCAGTGCAAACTTCTCCCCTCCCCAAAAGGAGAGATATCTATACCAAACGATTGCAGCCCCCAAACATCTCCAGCGCCCAAGTGAGAACTGCACTCTCCAAAGCAAAAACACAGCATCCATGGGACCTGATGGTGTCCCCGGCTGTGTGCTCCATGAACTCAATGAGGAATTAAACCCACAGCTAGGACAGCTGTTTAATCAAAGTCTTACCTCTGGATACGTCCAGGAGTGGCGCACTGCAACTGTGGTACCACTTCCAAAAGGCGGGGCCTGCAGCGACCCTGGAAATTACCGCCCATTAGCTTGACAAGCCTTATCTGCAAAGCCATGGAGAGGATCATAATGGACCTCATAAATAAAGACATAGGGAATTTGCAGACTTTGGATCCAACCCAGTTTGGCTTTGTCAAAGGCAGATCATGCCTTTTAAACTTAGTTGACTTTTTGAAACAGTCACCAAAGCCATTGATGAGGGAAAGGCAGTCCATACAGCCTACCTCGATCTGGCTAAGGCCTTCGATACAATACCCCACTCGGGTATCATTGAAAAACACATCAGCTTAAATGTCAACCCATACATCACAAGATGGGTTGCAAACTGGCTGAGTGACAGAACCCACAGGGTCAGAGTTGCTGGCGCCATGTCAGACTCAAAGCCTGTCACAAGTGGTGTCCCACAGGGCTCAGTCCTGGGCCCACTCTTGTTTGGCATCTACTTTTCTGAAGTACAAGCAAACACAGGAGGGTTATGGCTGACAAAGTTTGCAGATGACTGCAAACTGGGCGCCATAGTAGAAAACACATCTGACACAGATATCCTTCAGAAGGGTCTCACAGAAACGGATAACTGGTGCCAGAGCCACGGCCTAAAGTTAAATGCCAAAAATGCATAGTCATACCCTTCGGGAAAAACAAGGTTACCCCTAGCTACCAAATAGGTGGCAATCCACTGAGCACAGAAGAAGTTATCAGGGACCTGGGGACCCAGGTTGATAGTAGTCTGTCATTCGACACCCATGTAGCTAAAGTAGTTAGGAAGACCTTCTACATTGCCCACCTTATCATGAAGGGATTCTCATCTAGATCAAGGGAGGTCATAGTCTCCCTTTACTCATCACTCATCAGACCAATGATTGAGTACAATGCCCCATTCGAATGTATCTGACCCGACACTTGCAGCAGCTGGAGAGGCCACAAAGTTCCTCACCAAAAGGATAAAGGGTCTCAAAAATCTGTCCTATGCTGCCCGACTGAAAGAACTCCAGCTCTATTCAGTCGCCACCGCTTGCTCAGAGGTGACCTTTGCCTAACATACAAGGCCATGTCAAACCCAGATTTGATGAATATGCTTCACCTCAAAAATCTAGATCCATCAGAGCCACAAGGGCGGAGACTTAAACCTTGACACGGCTATTAATAGGACGTGCTGGAGGGATAGATTCATCACCCAAAGACTCCCTATGCTGTGGAACAAAATCCCGGTACATGTGAGGCAGAGCACCTCGCTGGCCTTGTTCAAGAGAAATCTTGACCAATGGATGGGAGATCGCAGATATACCCCAGGGATTACCTCAGTGTCACTGCTCGACAGAGGCACAGCAAAATAATGGGTATAGTTCCCCATACTAAAGGGGTGGCGTAAGCCACAAAACGATGGGCTAGGCTTGTAAATGCCCTCGGGCAGATAGCCTAGTATGAACCTATGAACCTATGAACTCTCCAGCAGAAAATATGCCATGAAGCTTCTGCTTCCAATGAAACTCCTTTGGGCGAAAGGGTGTGTGAAGGTACAGTTATTCTAATAAACATAATTTCAAATCCAACACCAATACATAGAGTGTGCATACCGATTCAAATACTCAAAGTGAAAATGTGCTTACTGAAAGAAGCAGAAATATGTTCAGTGTTTATCAAAATGCAGGCCAGGGTTCATCAAGTTTATTTCAGAACATGTTTTCGTACAAAGCTGAAATTGCTGACAAATGACCTTCGGTACACAGCTGCTAAGGAAGAGTTTTTCAAAATAAAGAATGTACTACTTGCGTTTTGAATGTTATGAATAGAGAACTGTCTAGGGGCTAACAGAACAATAAAGTATTCTGAAGAGTGCTGACTAAGATTTATGCAACATATTTCACATTCATTTAGAAAGTTTTACGTATATTCTCATGAGATTCTTCTTGTAATCTTCCTGTAAACAAGCTATCAATACACTGTACAACTAATGTATGATCTACTGTACGATTCTGAATACTAAGCAAAAATAATGCTGTAATGTTTATTCTTGACTGGTTAAGACAGTTGTATATGACACAAATGTTTTGATATTGATTACAAAGTCTGAGAAATGATTGATCGGGCAGATGGGTAAGTGACTGCCTAGTCACCCCATGTATGTGTTATTAATAAATTACTATTCTCTGCTGAATTGTTGTGTGAAGTCTAACATTTTCAAAACTTAACAGTTTGAAACTGCCATTTCAATAGGTCAAGGCTCAGACAATTGTTGACTAAGGATGTATGCAGTAGGATATTTCTTATCTGAAAGAGAATCGTGATTTTGAACTGGGAAATTACACCTTTTTTCATATCTGAAAAACTGACAAGAGTTCCCTCCCCCAAAAGAGTTACTCTAAGTCCTCCCTTTTCTTCCCAATGTGCTCATCCCATCCAGTGCTTTCCAATCTTAATAGAACACCAAGCCCAGTGAGCTTGTTTTGGCAGTGCAGGAACAAGCTAACGTACGCTACAGTTTAAGGGTTTATGGTAGTCATCTAAGATATCAGCACATCATCCAGAAGCATCAAAGTATAGGAAAGGTGCTTCGAGTTTTGCCTACAGCAGAGACTGATCACCTCTCAAGCTCATCTTATACTAGCATGGCCAAACCTATGACGTTTCCCATTCATGAAGTTATTAGAACTCAACATCTTCCATTATACTAGGCAAAGATTAGGAACAATTTTAGCTTAATTCTTTGAGGAGACTGGAATGCAGATATGTCTGGCAACATAAAGCAGAAGCAGGCATAGAAACATAACTGTTCCTATCCTGCTTAAAACAGACAAATGCATGTGCTTCCAAGAAAGGAGTGTTGGAAATGCCTGCCCCATCGTGGGCAGGCATTAGAAAGACCTGCCCCATCATGGGCAGGCATTAGAAAGACCTGCCCCATCATGGGCAGGCATTAGAAAGACCTGCCCCATCGTGGGCAGGCATTAGAAAGACCTGCCCCATCGTGGGCAGGCATTAGAAAGACCTGCCCCATCGTGGGCAGGCATTAGAAAGACCTGCCCCATCGTGGGCAGGCATTAGAAAGACCTGCCCCATCGTGGGCAGGCATTAGAAAGACTTGCCCCATAGTGCGCAGGCATTAGAAAGGCCTGCCCTATAGTGGGCAGGCATTAGAAAGACCTGCCCCATAGTGGGCAGGCTTTAGAAAGGCCGGTCTCATAGTAGGCAGGCATTAGAAAGGTCTGTCCCACAGTGGGCAGGCATAAGAAAAGTAGTGTTAGAAATACCTGTCCCACCATGGGCACAGATCAAGTTCTATCACATTCCCAAGGTTTGGGTGCAGCCTTAGTGTCAGAAAATTGGAGGGTTTTATACCAGGCAAAGTGAACAAAAATGCCCTGACTGACAGCCTCTTAAAGTGACTAGAAAAGGTTCCACTTTACCTATATTAGCCCAAAGGCCTGAAAATGCTCAAAGTGGGAAAATGTTTTCTGAAAAAGTGGACCATCAGATAGACATTTTGAGCTAACATCAAAGTCCATAAAGAGAAGAACCCCTTGTTTTTCCACTTTTGGGCATTATCTCTCAGTAGTAGTGATATGCTGACAAGGACCCACGGCAAGGATTTAACAGCTAATAAGCATAGCTGGTGACAGTAGGCATCCTTGTCCACTGTCCTTCAACAGGAAAGGCATCAACAGATACCATTAGTGACCACTGAAGTTTGTAAAGACTAGAACAATTGTAACTACTGGCAAGGCTGAAGAGGGATGGAGCATGCTAAATGCCCTCATCCTTGGTGCTTTCCCGGTCAAAGAAATACTGTTAGTGAGCTGTAACCTATCACCAGCAAAAAAAAAAAAAAAAAAAAACAGGCACAAATATCCAACCACTGAGCTCCTCCATGAAAGATTCTGAAATGCCACCCATAGTGGCAACCAGTCTTCAACCTAGCATTATCGACATTTGTACTACCCTTGTTTCTCCAGCCAACCTTGTTGACTTGGGTCTGTTGAGGCAGTATAGCAATTGCCTCATGTACACAGACAACCCTCTACTAACAAGTCACTCTAGTACAGTGAGTGCGAGAGATGCATCTACAACAAGAATCTTGAATCCATGCTCTCTTGCACTCAAAACAGTAACCCAGAAGAGGTTGTCAACTCACCCACCACTACATATGCATAGTACGCATCAAACACAAAAATCTACATATGTGGAAGTTCCCTCGAAAAACTTACGTAAACATCAGAGACCTCCAAAAGCCAAGACTGCTACAACTAACACAGTTCCCACAACACACAGCAACACCAGTGTCTCATCCACCAAGCCCATAAGGCAAAACACTCAAAAAACAAATTTTCTTGTCATTGGAGACTCAATAGTGAGTCACACAGATGTCCCATTCACTAGCCTGGACAAGGAGAAAGTCACGGTCAGCTGCCTGTCCAGTGGCAGGATTAATCTGATCATGCATGCACTCAGGTACCATTACGACTCTGTCATAGTTCATGTTGGTGTGAACGAACAGAGATGTACTTTACTGGACTATATGAAGAGAAACCTAGTTGAGCTCTTGGAATGCGCCCCAAGCAGGTATGTCCCTGGCCTTGAGCAGCATTACTACGCTCTCGGAATGTGCCCCAGGCAGGTATGTCCCTGGCCTTGAGCAGCATTACTACGCTCTCGGAATGTGTCCCAGGCAGGTATGTCCCTGGCCTTGAGCAGCATTACTACGCGCTCGGAATGTGCCCCAGGCAGGTATGTCCCTGGCCTTGAGCAACATTACTACGCGCTCGGAATGTGCCCCAGGCAGGTATGTCCCTGGCCTTGAGCAGCATTACTACGCGCTCGGAATGTGCCCCAGGCAGGTATGTCCCTGGCCTTGAGCAGCATTACTACGCGCTCGGAATGTGCCCCAGGCAGGTATGTTCCTAGCCTTGAGCAGCATTACTACGCTCCCGGAATGTGCCCCAGGCAGGTATGTCCCTGGCCTTGAGCAGCATTACTACACTCTCGGAATGTGCCCCAGGCAGGTATGTCCCTGGCCTTGAGCAGCATTACTACACTCTTGGAATGTGACCCAGGCAGGTATGTCCCTGGCCTTGAGCAGCATTACTACGCTCTCGGAATGTGCCCCAAGCAGGTATGTTCCTAGCCTTGAGCAGCATTCCTACGCTCTCTGAATGTGCCCCAGGCAGGTATGTTCCTAGCCTTGAGCAGCATTACTACCCTCTCTGAATGTGTCCCAGGCAGGTATGTCCCTGGCCTTGAGCAGCATTACTACGCTCTTGGAATGTGCCCCAGGCAGGTATGTCCCTGGCCTTGAGGGTCTTGAGCAGCATTACTATGCTCTCTGAATGTGCCCCAGGCAGTTATGTTCCTAGCCTTGAGCAGTATTACTACGCTCTCTGAATGTGCCCCAGGCAGGTATGTTCCTAGCCTTGAGCAGCATTACTACACTCTCTGAATGTGTCCCAGGCAGGTATGTCCCTGGCCTTGAGCAGCATTACTACGCTCTCGGAATGTGTCCCAGGCAGGTATGTTCCTTGCCTTGAGCAGCATTACTACGCTCTCGGAATGTGTCCCAGGCAGGTATGTCCCTGGCCTTGAGCAGCATTACTATGCTCTCGGAATGTACCCCAGGCAGGTATGTCCCTGGCCTTGAGCAGCATTACTACGCGCTCGGAATGTGTCCCAGGCAGGTATGTCCCTGGCCTTGAGCAGCATTACTACGCTCTCGGAAAGTGCCCCAGGCACGTCTGTTCCTAGCCTTGAGCAGCATTGCTACGCTCTTGGAATGTGCCCCAGGCAGGTATGTCCCTGGCCTTGAGCAGCATTACTACGCACTCGGAATGCGCCCCAGGCAGGTATGTCCCTGGCCTTGAGCAGCATTACTACGTGCTCGGAATGTGTCCCAGGCAGGTATGTCCCTGGCCTTGAGCAGCATTACTACGCTCTCGGAATGTGCCCCAGGCACGTCTGTTCCTAGCCTTGAGCAGCATTGCTACGCTCTTGGAATGTGCCCCAGGCAGGTATGTTCCTGGCCTTGAGCAGCATTACTACCCTCACCTAAAATGATGCTGCAATATAAACAAAAAATGATCAATTTCAATAACTGGCTTAGTTTTTGGTGTCATTCAAAGGGGATCCAGTTCCTGTCAGCCTGAAAAGCCATAGTCAACAAGCCTCACTGCTTTGCTAGAGACGGTTTGCACCTAGCACCTCTAGGCTTTCTGTTGCTGGCAAAGGCTCCTGCCTCCCCCATAGTACTTTTTTTAGGCAAGGTCTTGAAAACAACATTATCAATGTGAAATCATCCAAAAAGAACAAAATAAGGATCACGCTACTAAATGCTAGGAGCTTAAACCAAAAACTGCACTTTCTGGAAGCACTTCTGTCACTAGAAGATATAGATGTCTGTGCAGTCACAGAAACCTGGTTCAAGGCCTCAGACAGTACCCTGGCCTTGGAAGGCTACAAAGCCTTCCACACCTTTAGACCGCAAAATGAACGTGTGAAAACCAAAGGAGGCGGTGTTTCTATCTATAGTAGAGATAAATTCACATACCATCTAGTTAGCCTGGACAACTCCATGGAGTTACTCCAAGTCAAGGTTATAGTGGGGTAAGACCCCCATTCAAGTCATAGCCAGCTATAGATTCCCCCTCATGGATCATGGCATCCATGAAACCTACTCAGCCAAACTGGAGGTGATCCAAATTTTGCAGATCACTCTGGTTATGGGGTATTTCAATTATTCCACCATCAACTGGGAACTCGCTACCGCAAACGTTCCTTGACTTTGCTAATTCAAATGCCCTAGAACAAATTGCTCATACCCCAAGAGGAACAAACATTCTAGATCTGGTCCTCACCAACACATCAAATAGATGCACTGTTACAACTGTAGGACACTCATTAGTTAAATCTGACCACAAAACAGTCACCTTCGAGCTGGCAGTAACACCAGAACTCACAAAGGGTAAAAATCAGACAAAAAAACTTCACCAAGGCAAACTATACCCTCCTAGGTGAAGGGATAAATGCATTCCAAGCCCCACCCCAAGCTGGAAGTGGTAACTATGCCAAAGCTTACACTAAGGCCTTGTACAAGTGTATACACTTGGCTGTACCAGAAAGAATCAAAGTTAGAGTCCCGAGTAAAAACAAGTTGCCATGGTGACATCCAGCATCAACAAACTACAATAAATGCAAAACGTTGCTGTCCAAGAAAACAAAGGCAAGGTCCCAACAATGGAAAAGCACTTTTGTCAGCTTCAACAGGCAAATAACACAACTTGTCAAATCCTCTAGGGGCTCCTTTGAGAGAAACTTAGCAAGTACAGCCAAGGATAACCATAAGGCCTTTTACAGCTACGTACATAGCCTAAAAGGTAGGACCAAGCATGTGCAGAACTAGTAACCAACAGTATCACACACACTGACCCACTGAGATGGCAAACCTGCTAGTGGATAGGTTTGGTGAAAATTTCACTCCCTTATATCCTCCTAACATCACAAACCTTCCCCCAAACTTCCCCCCACCCTACATATTTGAAGAGCAGGTCCTCAAAGTCTTGTCCAAGGCAAAAAACACAGCCTATACGGGACCAGCTAACATCCTAGGCTGCCTTCTAAACAGGATAAAACATGAATGAGCATCACCTCACCATTAAGTACCCATTTTAATCACAGCCTAACAACAGGCTTTGTTCCTGCTGAATGGAGAACAGCAACAGTTATACCCCTCCACAAAGGTGGGATAGCAACAGACCCAGGGAATTACAGACCCATAAGCCTGACCAGCCTCATCTGTAAGGCCATGGAACACATCATTATGCACCTCATAAATAAAGAGGTAGGCAACCTCCAAACCCTGGATCCTACCCAATTCGGCTTCAAGGGCAGATCTGGTCTGTTAAATCTGGTGGACTTCTTTAAAAATGTGACCAGAGTCACTGATGAGGGCAAATCCGTGCCCACAGTATACCTTGACTTGGCAAAAGGCTTTCAACGCAATCCCACATTCAGGTATTACCGATAAACTTAGCAAACTGAATGTAAACCCCTTCACTGTACGATGGGTTGCTAAACGGCTCACAAACCGGACACACAATATCAAAGTGGATGACTCCACATCAACCAGCAGACCTGTTACCAGTGGGGTACCACAGGGGTCAGTGTTTGCCCCCCTACTGTTTGATGCATACTTCTCAGAAGTTCAGGTCAAAACTAAGGGGTTGTGTCTGACCTCCAGGAGTGTCTCGTGCAGACCAATGACTGGTGTATACTGAATGCAAACAAATGCATCATTATTCCCTTTGGCACAAACAATGCCTCTTCAAACTATCAAATCAACAATAGCCTAAGTACCCATGAAGTGGCAAGGGACCTGGGATCACAAATTGACTGCGACCTTAACTTCGACCACCATGTGTCTACTGTAGTAAGAAGTCTTTCTACGTAGCACACAATTAGTAAAGTCATCCTCTTGGGAGCAAAAGCGGTTATAACCCTTCTATACACTGCACTAATCTGGCCCATACTTGAGTATAAGGCCTCGTTCGGCATGTACCATACAAAGCACCTGAGGTAACTGGAGAAATCTCAAAGGTTTCTAACAAAGAAGATCAAGGGGCTCCAGCATGTGCCTTACACAGACCAACTAAAATCCCTGTCACTATAATCAGTGTCATATAGACTTCTTAGTGGAGACTTATTTATGCCTGGCCTACAAAGCACTAAGACCCAAACCTAATGAACTTGCTGCACATCAGTAAATCAAACAGGACTAGGGGTACCTGTTCCAGGGACCTAAATATGGCCTGCAACTTAAATAGGACAAGCTGGAGGGACAAACTCATCTCCCAGCGACTGCCGCATTTTTGGAACAGGCTACCAATTCATGTGAAACAGAGCACCTCTATGACAATGTTCAAGAGGAACCTTGATGAGTGGATGGGGCACCGTAAATTCTTACTGGGAATAGCGCCCACAACCCTCCTGGACATAGGCAGTCATCACTAAATGCAATCTTTGGTAATGACTAACATTTTCATGGTATTACATTGGGATGTAACGGCTAGGCCAACAATGACCTCCGGGTCGATAGCCTAGTAATCTCCTATGATCCTACAAATCTAGCAGAAATGAAAATTACACATAGGCTAACTTTTGACTGGTGCATTAGGTTTTACACACCTCCAGGATCAGACCATTAGGGCCAGAAGCCTTACCCCATGAGGTATCACAATCACTTTGGGATACTTCGATTGTTCTTACAAGAGCTACATGGGGAACTGCAGCATCCTGCGTTAGGTATGAAAATTAAATTTCTTTAAAAAAAAAAAAATCAGACAAGTCATGTCATTCTGTAGGCATATGATAATTTTTCATAAAACTTTTGGATGGCAATGTTAAGCTATGCTTATTAATTATCTGGGAGGTTATATGCCATTTTCTCTTGCAAACAAAAACCTTCCCTGATATATACCCTCTACCAAAGACTAAAAAACTGTGGAATGTTAAGTGTAGTTGGGCTCATTAGTGGTTCAGTCAGCTTATTGATCACTTGGCTCTAGTATACATACGTAAAAATATTTCAGGCACAGACAATAATGCCCTTCTAAGCTGCCAATAAAACAAAACAGTCAACTTTAATATAATTTGGTAATCTATTCCATTAGTCAGTTATTCTGTCAGAGAACCAATTAGTACATCTCTTATTCCTATAAACTCTCACATACTGGTCGTCTGATGATACTCCACTACTCCTTGATAATCCCCCACATTCCTATGTATAACTGTCTCTAGATGCCCCATATACCTGAATAAATTCTCCTCTTAAATAGCTCTATGGGACACTGGATGCATCTTTCATAACAACAAACCTTCACATCCATGAATGCCCTTATTGTATTTCAACTGTACTTTTATTTATGCATGCTACTTTTCTTACAAGGTTTCCATATTATTATTTCATACTCTAGCTGGCATCTAATGTAACTTATAAATCTTTTCTGTATAGCATACACTTTTATAACAATCATTAAACAATTGGTTAATAAGTTCAGAAAAACTCAAAGCTGGGTCTACTCATATGTACCCAGGGCCTTAAAAGAATCCATAAACACGCTTCAGTTGCTTGTCCTTGATTTTAAAAAGGACACATGCTCTAAAGAGCTGTTCTGTACCTCCCAATACTGTTTTTATGCTGGAGTTTAATTTACAGGGGAAAAGGTTTCACTGCTTTACAAAAGAGCTTAACTGAACTTGACTGATTCCTTCCAAAACTGTGACAATGTAAAAGTGCGAGGAATTAATCAATGCCATATCAAAGTAGTCTCAGACCAACTGTGTCTTGAAAAATTACAGGGTCTAGTCTTCAGGGTTCTCGGATTATGTATTTATTTAATGTATTTGCATTTGTTTACCAGGAAAATCAGGTTGGATATTGAACCCCTTTTTATCAGAGAAATGGGGAGAAAAGCTCCATTAACATTAAAGTACATTATAAACACACAAAGGGCATTCACATATTAGATCAGGGAGTTATGCACAAATCTCAGACAAAAGGCTTTTAAACTTTATGTAGTAATTCTGGTAATTATGTACAAGTCTTATGAAATCTACATATAGACTACTTAGCAGTTATGCACAAGTATTAAGCTATTAAACATACAGGCCTTATTTAGCTGAATATGCAAAGATGAGCCGCAGTGGTGCAGTGGTAGCGTTGTTGCCTCACAGCAAAAGGTTCTCCTGTTCGATTCACGGCTGAAGTGCCTTCTGTGTGGAGTCTGCATGTCCTCCCCGCGGTCGAGTGGCCTCTGAAAGACATGCATGAATGGGCATGCCTTCGCTGAAGGTTGGGCTTCAGGCTAGCAACTTGGCACCATAAAAAATCTACTGCCAATCATTAGCAGACCGGAGTTCCGCTATGGCGACCCCTAACCGGGAAAAGCCGAAAACACAAAAACATGCATTCGAATTAGTTACACTTCAAGAGACTCTATGGACACTGCAAGGTATCACACATACAGTGGACACACTATGTTTTAGAAGTCTGTATAATTCACTGCATCAAACATCATGGTGCCTTGGAAATAATGTCTATAAAAAGTCTTAGTGAACAGAGATATTCCTTGCATCAAATAACACGTCACACTGTGAATACCGAATATAGTTTTGTTAGCTATTACTCGAGATATCTCGAATGCCATCCTCAGCAGGAGCAGGGACAGAGCCAGTGTTGTGGGTTAGCTATTACTCGAGATATCTCAGTTGTCATCCTCAGGAGGAGCAGGGACAGATCCAGTGTTGTGGGTTAGCTATTACTCGAGATATCTCGATAGTCATCCTCAGGAAGAGCAGGGACAGATCCCGTGTTGTGGATTAGCTATTACTTGAGATATCTCAATAGTCATCCTCAGGAGGAGCAGCGACAGATCTCATTTTGTGGGTTAGCTATTACTAGAGATATCTTGATAGTCATCCTCAGGAGGAGCAGGGACAGATCCAGCATTGTGGGTTAGCCATTACTCAAGACATCTCTATAGTCATCCTCAAGAGGAGCAGGGACATATCCAGCATTATGGCAGAAATTGCTTTAGCACATATTTTAGACAGGTAAATTGCTGACAAGTCTGAGTGGATCGCGTTCCAGGTTTTTGAGAAAACAGTCAAGTAGAAGGCATCTCCAACAGAGTTACTGGATTTGTGTGTGATGAGAAGGTGGTGATCTTTAGAATGACATTTACACAGATAGAGGTATTTTTACACTGGAACACATGTCAGGGTTGTGCATTAAGTTATTGGCAGTCGCTAACTGTGAAGGCTTCTGGTATTGCTGAAGTTCCAGACAGGTGAGGTTTAAAAGGGTATACAGTGGTCAGACTTATGGGTGATTATTGTTTAATTTTACTGCTCTGTTGTAGCATACTCTAGTGCAAGTCTGATTGAACCTTGGAGGTTGTTAACTATTAGGAAGGCATATGAAAGGGTAGGGTAGAGAAAACCGAAGGCAACAGTTAACAGTTTTCTTGTTATGGTCACTGAGAAAATGTCTATATCTACATAAGACTCCTAGTTTCCAAGGTGTTTTTGAATGGCTTGTTGTATATGTGCATCAAATTTCAAGAACTCATCTAGCATCACCTCTAGTAGCTTTGTTTGGGGATTAATTATATCTCAGTGTTACTGGAGGAAGAGAAGGAAAGGCCATTTTGAGTAAAGCCTGTGACCTGGGAGTAAACGGAAGTAGTTTTGTTTTTAGCATTAACTAACGGTTGGGAATTTGTTAGCCAGGAGTTGAAGGAAAATGAATCTTGGGTGAGTAGATGAAAAGTGGAGGTTGTGAGCTAAGCTGATAAGTATCACTGGCACACAGGATCAAGGCAGCATACTTAATTAGTATTCAAATAATTCGAAAAGTGGAGGTTGTGAGCTTAGCAGACAAGTATCACTGGCACACAGGATCAAGGCAGCATGCTTAATTAGTATTCAAATAATTCGAAAAGTGGAGGTTGTGAGCTTAGCAGACAAGTATCACTGGCACACAGGATCAAGGCAGCATGCTTAATTAGTATTCAAATAATTCGAAACGTGGAGGTTGTGAGCTAAGCAGATAAGTATCACTGGCACACAGGATCAAGGCAGCATGCTTAATTAGTATTCAAATAATTCGAAACGTGGAGGTTGTGAGCTAAGCAGTTAAGTATCACTGGCACACAGGATCAAGGTAGCATGCTTAATTAGTATTCAAATAATTCGAAACGTGGAGGTTGTGAGCTAAGCAGATAAGTATCACTGGCACACAGGATCAAGGCAGCATGCTTAATTAGTATTCAAATAATTCGAAACGTGGAGGTTGTGAGCTAAGCAGATAAGTATCACTGGCACACAGGATCAAGGCAGCATGCTTAATTAGTATTCAAATAATTCGAAACGTGGAGGTTGTGAGCTAAGCAGTTAAGTATCACTGGCACATAGGATCAAGGTAGCATGCTTAATTAGTATTCAAATAATTCGAAACGTGGAGGTTGTGAGCTAAGCAGATAAGTATCACTGGCACACAGGATCAAGGTAGCATGCTTAATTAGTATTCAAATAATTCGAAACGTGGAGGTTGTGAGCTAAGCAGATAAGTATCACTGGCACACAGGATCAAGGCAGCATGCTTAATTAGCATTCAAATAATTCACTTGCAGGGGGAACAAGAAGGGGTCTAATTTGACTCTATGGGGTACTACATTGGTGGCTGCAAGAAAAGATGAGTAGCTAGATATTTTAATGACCAATGGCTGTTAATGAGACAGCTGTGAAACCACTGAAGGGTCGTAGAGACACTCTTCAGGCAAAGGAGTTTTTTCCTAGTAGTTTTTTGTGGGACACTGTCAAAAGCTTTTAAGAGGTCAAGAACTATGGAAGAGACAAATTTGCCATCAGTTCTGCACTGACTGATGGCTTTTGTGAAACTGAATAGAACATTAGAACTGCAGTGTTTAGGATGGTAGTGGGTTTTAGCTTATAGAGATACTTTTAAGTGGATCCTGGGAACAGATTTATGGTGAAAGTGTTGGGATATGGCTCCTGTTCCATACGCATTTTTGTCTGGTTTGTAGCTTAATAGTGAGGTTACACTTCATTAAAATGGGCAGCAATTACTTCAGGTGGATTTGTTTGGGACTGGCTACTCTGCTAAGGTGCAATAGACAGCTCGGGGAATAAGAAATATGCTAGTGAATTTTGTTATTGCTTCATCTACTGGCAAGTACTTTAGAACATCCAATCATAGATTAGTAGGGTGGATGTAAAGTATCTTGGCTGAATGCATTTACGTTACATACTTAACTGAAGTGCAGTTTAGGTGTCGGGGTTGAGTTTCTTTGGATGAATGCAGGTAGGCGGTCAAAGATTGTGTCAGGAAGAGTTCCAGAGGTTGTCATTTTGTGATGTTCAGTAGATTTGTTGCTGGGCTTATTACATCTTGAGGGAGTATTAATGAGTTGGGTGAAATTGGACAGATTTTTCTTAGTTTCTTGGAATTTGAGGGATGATACCAGACTATTAATTTATAAATACCTTAAAAGGTCAGCTGACTGGAAAATAACATTAAAACAGCTTGTCCAGTGCAGTAAGTCAGCAATTGTGTTGGTTCTTTATGAATGCTCTTCAACTTCGTCCAGCACTGCTATTTCACAAGACTGACCACTTTTACAGATAATGTGACCAGGGAGATTAAATAAGCTTCAGGAACCACACAGCGGTTCTTGATCTTACCAGTCTGCAACTTAAACTCAGATTACAAAAGTATTGACAACTTTCAACAGCCTTCAGCTCCACAGCGTCACAAGAGCCCTAGTGACCACAGCTGTTAAGTAATCCATCTTTACTGCCAAGCTGTTGCTTGCTATGTGGTCTTACACCATCATATGGTGAGACCCCTCCCCTATCTAAACTGCTTTTTAGCTTAAAAATGGAAAACACTACAAGACTCCACAGAGTTGCGTGATAGCTTTGATGATTAGTGCTCTACTCCGTTAAATTCGAACAAATAAATAATGAATCCATACAGAACTGAAGGACGGGTATGGAGAGCAAAAACTCAGGGCTGTAGGAGCTCTACATTACAGAGAGAACATCCAGAGTGTTAAACAGTAACTTACTCAGGCCGTAGGAGTTATACATTACAGAGAGAAAGTAAAGTGTACACTTACCGTAAATGTAGATGTTAGAGTGTATTCACTGTTGCAGTCATTACATTTGGGTAATCTGCTTGCAGGTTGCCCTCAGTCGGCCTGATTAACAAAGTCTTGGGTCCTGCGTCAGTTGCTGTCCCTTCTTCCATGACGTCAGGTCGTCAGGGGTATAAAACATGCAGCAGATGCCATTACATCAGTTTTTCTTGCCCCAGATGTCAGGTGCCCCCTTAATGGCGAGCAAATAAACATAAAACACAAAGGTATACCTCCAACAAAAAGCAAATACACCAAAAAGGCTTTTAAGCATAGTAAAGGAAAGTAGAGGTATAGCCAGAAGAGATTAGGGGGCTGGAGGGAGGGTAACCAGGACTGCAACAGTGAATACACTCGAATATCTACATTTTAAGTGTACACAACTGTACTATGTTCTTTGTGTTTCACTTTTGCAGTCATTACATTTGGGTAGAATCCCAAAGCTATGGTTGGGAGGAGAAGTTTATATAGCATTAGGGCCAGCTATAAGGCCCTGCAAGACAGCAGTTGCAAAGCCAGCTCTGGATTTAGAGATAATTGTCAAATGATAATGCTTGGTGAAAGTATGTACAGAACTCCAGGTAGTAGCTTCTAGGATGTCCCTGGTAGGAACACCTCTGAAGAAGGCTGCAGAAGTAGATGCAGCCCTGGTGGAGTGAGATCTGATCCCCTGGGGGATAGGTTTTCCATGGAGCTTACAGCAGAAATGAATGCAATGGCTTATCCATTTAGATATGGTTTGTTTTGAAATAGCCTTCCACTCTGCCCCTGCAGCAAATGCTACCAGCAGTTCAGATTTTCTTCAAGGTTTAGTCCTGTCCAAGTAGAATCTAAGCTGTCTGTGCACATCCAAGGAATGCAGAATCCATTTGCCTTTGTTCTGTGGATTGGGAAAGAAGGTTGGCAAATGAATGGACTGATTAAGAGCCACACTGGATACCACTTTGGGCAGAAAGGATGGATTGGTTCTGAGTGACACCCTGTCCGCATGAAAGATGATTAAAGGCTCCACTGCCATAAGGGCCTGTAATTCAGATATCCTTCTAGCTGAAGTGATTGTTAAAAGGAAAGCTGTTTTCCAAGAAAGAAATTTTAAGTCTGCCATGGCAGCTGGCTCGAAAGCAGGTAGAGTAAGTTTCTCCAATACAAAGTTAAGGTCCCAGGCAGGGGTCGGAACTCTCCTGGGTGGTCTCAAGTTTTTTGCCCCTCTGAAGTACTGCTTGAGCAGAGGATGAGCGAAGAGGGGATGTTCTGTGTTATAATGAGCTGAAATGGCTGAGGTGTGAAATTTTATGGAGGAAGAAGACAGGCCCTTGTGAAACATCTCAGTTAAGTATTGCAAAATCTGAGGTAAATTGGGCGCTGCTGTGCTCATCCCTTGAGATTGGTTCCAGGCACAGAATCTTTTCCATTTTTCAGCATAAGATTTTTTAGTACTAGGTCTCCTTGCCTATAAGATGACATCCATCACAGGTTTGCTGAGGGATAAGGGTGACTTTAAATGATTAGCCAGGCTGCAAGGTTCAATGGTGGAAGCTGAGGGTGCAGAATTTGGTTCTCCTGCTGAGACAGCAGGGAAGGGGTCAGAGGCAGGTGCCATGGAGATAACTGCGACACACTGTGCAGGAGAGGGTACCAGTGTTGGCGCGGCCAGTCTGGAGCAATCAAGATCATCCTTGGTTTGTCCTGTTTGACATTTAGTAGAACTTTGGAGAGCAGAGGCAGCGGGGGGGTGGGTGGGGGGGTGTAGACTGATAGGTTTTTCCAGCTGAAGTTCCAGCTGAAGGACAGAACATCCACTTTCCAGGCTTGTTTGTGGGAGTCCTTGTGCAAAACTTGGCCAACTGGTAGTTCTGGGGGGAGGCAAATAGATCTATGTCTGGGCTCCCCCATTCGCTTGTCAACATGTTGAAAATCCTTGGTTCCAGTTTCCACTTGTGTGGGTCCATGAGGTTTCTGCTTAGTCCATCTGCCAGTGTATTTAAGTTTCCTGGCAGGAATTGAGCTTGTAGGTGCACTTGGTAGCTCAAGGCTGTGTCCCACAATGCCATAGCTAGTCTGCAGAGGTGGTAGGAATGTGTACCCCCTCCCCGCCTGTTTATGTACCACATAACCGTGGTGTTGTCCGTCTTTACCATTAGTTGTCCTGGAAGAATGTAGTCCTTGACGGCTTTCAGAGCATTCTGTACAGCTAACATTTCTTTTTGATTGATATGTAGGTGCAGCATTTGACTTGGGTTCCATTTGCCCTGAATGCACGTCCCCGCCAGGTGAGCCCCCCATGCATAGTCTGATGCATCTGTTACGGTTTGGGCATCAGGGGGTAGTGTGAATGGTAGTCCCTTGTTTTGGTGGCAGGCCTCTGCCCACCAGAGGAACTCTAGGTGTAGGCAAGGTATGATAGGAATCATTGTTTCCAGGCTGTGAGAATGTTGACTCCATAAGCTTTTTAGATACCACTGTAATTTCCTCATATGCAGTCTTGCATATGGAATTAGAAGAATGCAGGAGGCAATGAACCACAAGGCTTGCAGTATTTGTCTTGCGGATAGCAGGGTTTTTGTGGCCACTTGTTTGAAATAGGTTACCAAATAAATTTGCTTTTCTGGCGTGAGGTAAGCCATTTTGGAAGTTGTATTCCAGCTTGCTCCGAGGAATGTAATTTGACAGGGTACCAAGTTGTGATTTCTTTTCATTTATGGTGTACCCCAGACAAGTTAGAACCCTTTTTACAAATGCCAGATGATTCAAAAGTATGCCCTGGCTTTCTGCCTGAATTAGACAATCGTCCAGGTATGGGTATATTTGAATACCCTGGGCACAGTAGACAAGCCAAAGGGCAGTGCAGAGAACTGATAATGCATGCATCCTGCTTTGAAGTGTAGGTACCTTCTGCAAGATTCCCCGATTGGGATGTGCAGGTATGCTTTTAAATCTAGTGTTGCCAACTAGGCGTCTTTGCCTAGCATAGGAAGTAATTGGTGAAGAGTCAACATCTTGAATTTTGGAATCTCCAGAAAGGTGTTTAGAGTAGACGGGTCCAGGATTGGACACCATGATTTGTCTTTTCTGGGTACCAGAAAAAGTCTGGAGTAAAAACCTTGTCCCTTTTCCTCTTCTGGTACCAGCTGAATAGCCCCCATGCTTAAGAGGGAAAGTACTTATTTTTGAGCCTCTGCCCACTGATTTGGGGGCAGGTCTGGCCACCCATTTGGTGTTGGCAACGTTTGGAAATCAAATCTTATCCCTGGGACACTACATTTAAAACCCATTTGTCCTGGGTTATGGGTTCCGAGTTCTTTGCATGAAGAGCAACCTTTCCCCCCCAAAGGGGCGGTCAAAGCTAAGTGCTTGGGAATTTTAAAAGGAAGTCACGGAGACTGTTTATCATAGGGGGTGTCTTGTTATTTTCAGATTTGGAAGTGGAGGCCCCCCACTGCTTAGTTCTGAGAGTCCCCTGGGACTGAAACCTGGGGTTTTTTACTGTGTCTGTTTGGCTTGAGAAGACCTGGAAGGGACTGGAAATAACCAATTCTTTTGTAGGCCAGAGCCTACTAAATCTAGGAGGTTGCAATTGTAAAAGAATCTGTAACAGTTTGCATAAATTTAGCTTTATCTTCCATATTTTTAAGAACATCTTCAGCCTTGTTGCCAAGCAGGTGGTCCTGATTTAAAGGAGCATCCAACAATTTAGCTTTAACATGATCAGGCAAAGATTGCTCCTTAAGCCAAGCAAGCCTTCTAAGCACACACCCAGTAACAGCAGCCCTGCAAGAGGCCTCTAAAGAATCAAAACCACATTGCAAAGTATGTTTTCCAACTTGTTCAGCAGAATGCATTAAGATCTGTAAATCGTTACTTTCCACACAGTCTGGAATCAACATAATTTTCTGTTTAAGCAGTCCAATAACATGTTGCTGATATTTTAACATGTGAAATTGGCAGTTTAAAGCTCTGATTGCCAAGGTTGCAGGAGTATAAACCTTTTTACCTCATCTATCCAGCGCCCTGGATTCTCTATCAGAAGGGGTAGGATTTTTAGCAGTAGAAGCCTTAATGCCCTTGGGCCCCTGAGAAATAGTCTCTGGATCTGCAACAGGATTTTTGAAAAGGAACTTGTGGGACTCATGAACCCTGTAGTATCTGTCAGGTTTACTACGAGCAGGAGGCAGGGAATCAGGGGCCAAACTGGATTCTGAGAAAACATCATCAACAATGTCTAGTACAGGAGGTATAGCCAAAGGCCTATGCTGAGGTAGAAGGAAATCCCTAAGCCTCTTTTTTGAATCAGAAAATTTCTGGCTTTCCCAGTGAAAATGCTCCCTTAAAGTATGTAAAGTTTCCCCAAAAGAAAAATCTTCAGGAGGGGAAGCAGAGGGAATAGAATCCTCTGCATCAGAATCCTCATTAAGTAGGTATGGACAAATCCAGGTCATCAGAAGAGTCAGAAGAAACAGAATCCTGATCAGAAGATTTATAATCAAGCTCAGCCCTAGGTCTCTTGGGTGGGGGAGGGTTGACTACCTGTGATTGGAGTTATTAGATCTTCAGCCATTTTTATCATTTGTTTCTTAGGAATAGAGGCCTCGGCATTTGGCCTAGGCATCGGTTTTTTAGACATGGATCGGGATTTAGGCCTTAGTAATGAAGGAGGTGTCGATTTAATATGCAAGTTTGTGGGCCTGAACACACCCTCATAAGCCGGTGTCTGCACAGGAGCTCCGGACCCATCCAAAGGTAGAGACGTCCGCGGGTTCCATAGTTGAACTATCTCGGGGCAGACTCCGAATGGGTCTCAGTAGAGGCCTGCGAATCACAAGTAGCGGATATCAGGGGCTGCGAAAGCACCTCACTGAGTACCGGTGAACTGGCGACTGGCTTAGGAGAAGCACTGTCGGCAGTTTTGGACCTCGGCGGCCTATCTCTGTCTTTATCTTTGCATTTATTCGGAATCCCGATAGCTGGATGGCTAACCGACGACATTTCTGGATAATTAAACCGAGAACCGAAATATTTAGAGGCAAAAATATACAGACGATGGATAGTGCGCTGATTAAATAAGGCACAAAACCGACAGCAAGGTATGTCGTGGTCAGGGCCTAGGCAAGGAATACAGTACGAATGAAAATCTTTATGAGGTAATTTGCTTTCCACAAGTAAAGCAATTATTAACTTTTACTGACATCGGTAAGGAGCAAGAAAACGTTTCCCCAATGGAGCACTTAGCTTTACGTTGAAGACTTCGGTTCTGAAATGCGAAAACTAAAATTTCAGGAGTCTGCCGACCAGCAATTGCGAACTGCTTCTGCTTCGGGCACCACACGGCAAGAAAGACTGAAGTAATGGCGTCGGCTGCATGTTTTATAACCCTGACGACCTGACGTCATGGAAGAAGGGACAGCAACCAACGCAGGACCCAAGACTTTGTTAATCAGGCCAACTGAGGGCAACCTGCAAGCAGATTACCCAAATGTAATGACTGCAACAGTGAAACATGAAGAACATCACCCAGAGAGTTAAACAGTAAATTACCCAGGGCCATAGGAGCTCTACATTACCGCCACAACACCCAGAGAGTTAAACATTAACTTACCCAGGGCCGTAGGAGCTCTACATTAGAGAGAACACCCAGAGAGTTAAACAGCAAATTACCCAGGATCGTAGGAGCTCTACATTACTGAGAATACTCAGAGAGTTAAAAAGTAACTTAGCCAGGGCCATAGGAGCTCTACATTACAGAGAGAACACCCAGAGAGTTAAACAGCAAATTACCCAGGACCGTAGGAGCTCTACATTACAAACAGAACACCCAGAGAGTTAAACAGTAACTTACCCAGGGCCATAAGAGCTCCACATTACATACAGAACACCGAGAGAGAGTTGAACAGTAAATTACCCAGGGTCGTAGGAGCTCTACATTATTGAGAATACACCCAGAGAGTTAAACAGTAAATTACCCCGGGCAGTAGGAGTTCTACATTACTGAGAACACCCAGAGTTAAGCAGCAAATTATTCCAGGGTCGTAGGAGCTCTACATTAGAGAGTACACCCAGAGAGTTAAACAGTAAGTTACACAGGGTCGTAGGAATGCTACATTACAGAGAGAACACACAGAGTTAAACAGTAACTTACCCAGGGCCGTAAGAGGTGTACATTACTGAGAATACCCAGAGAGTTAAACAGTAACTTACTCAGGGTTGTAGGAGCTCTACATTAGAGAGAACACCCAGAGAGTTAAATAGTAAATTACCCAGGACAGTAGGAGCTCTACATTACAAACAGAACACCCAGAGAGTTAAACAGTAACTTACCCAGGGCCATGGGCCATAAGAGCTCTACATTAAATACAGAACACCCAGAGAGTTGAACAGTAAATTATGCAGGGTCATAGGAGCTCTGCATTACAGAGAGAACACCCAGAGAGTTAAACAATAAATTACCAAGGGCCGTAGGAGCTCTACATAACCGACAGAACACCCAAAGAGTTAAACAGTAAATTACACAGGGCCGTAGGAACTCTACATTACAGAGAGTACACCCAGCTGAGTTAAACAGTAACTTACCCAGGGTCGTAGGAGCTCTACATTACAGAGAGAACACCCACAGAGTTAAACAGTAACTTACCCAGGGCCGTAGGAGCTCTACATTACTGAGAATACCCAGAGAGTTAAACAATAACTTACCCAGGGTCGTAGGAGCTCTACATTACTGAGAATACCTAGAGAGTTAAACAGTAAATTACCCCAGGCCATAGGAGCTCTACATTACTGGGAAAATCCAGAGAGTTAAACAGTAACTTACCCAGGGCTGTAGGAGCTCTACATTAGAGAGAACACCCAGAGAGTTAAACAGTAAATTACCCCGGCCAGTAGGAGCTCTACATTACAGAGAGTACACCCAGAGAGTTAAACAACAAATTACACATGGTCGTAGGAGCTCTACATTACACAGAGAGCACCCAGAAAGTTAAACAGTAATTTACCCAGGGCGGTAGGAGGTCTACACATTACAGAGAAAACACCCAGAGAGTTGAACAGTAAATTACCCAGGGTCATAGGAGCTCTACATTACAGAAAGTACAGCTGTGTACACTTACCATAAATGTAGATGTTAGAGTTTATTCACTGTTGCAGTCATTACACTTGGGTTATCCTGCTGGCAGGCTACCCTCAGTCGGCCAGAATTCCAAAGTCTAGGTTCAGCGTCGGTTGCCGTTGCCTCCTCCCAGACATCAGAGCGCCAGGGGTATAAAAGATGCAGCCGACGCCATTTTCTTCAGTTTTTCTTGCCCCAGATGTCAGGTGCCCCCAAAAGGGTAGGCTAAAAAAAAAAATGCCAATAAAACAAGCATGCACCAAAATATTTTATACCTTCATCTACAAGCAAATACACCACATAGGTTGTATAGATTAGAGAAGTGCAGATAAGTTCCAGCAAAGAAATGGGGGATGGAGGGTGGGTAACCTGGACTGCAACAGTGAATACACTTGAACATCTACATTTATAGTAAGTGTACACAACTGTACTATGTTCTTCGTGTTTCACTGTTGCAGTCATTACACTTGGGTTGAATCCCAAAGCTATGGTTGGGAGGCTGGAGCTAATATAGCATTAGGAGCGGCTATGAGGCCCTGCAGAACTGCAGTGGCAAAGCCTGCCCTGGATTTAGAGTAGAGTGGTAAATGACAGTGCTTTGCAAAGGTGTGCACTGAACTCCAGGTAGCAGCCTCTAAAATGTCTTTGGTTGGTACTCCCCTGAGGAAGGCTGTTGAAGTGGCTGCTGCTCTGGTTGAGTGTGGCCTAATGCCCTTAGGCACTGGCTTGCCATGTTGTGAACAGCAGAAAGGAATGCAGTGGCCTATCCACCTATAAATAGTCTGCTTTGAGATAGCCTTTCCTTGTGATCCTGCAGCATACGCCACTGGTAGTTGTTCGGTCTTTCGGAAAACTTTGGTTCTTTTCAAGTAGAAGCACAGTTGTCTGTGTATGTCCAAAGAATGCAGAATCCTCTCCCCCTTATTCTGTGGGTTTGGATAGAATGTAGGCAGATGAATAGCTTGGTTAAGGGCCACACTGGAGACTACCTTAGACATGAATGTCGGGTTTGTCCTCACAGAAACCCTGTCTGGATAAAAAATGATAAAAGGTTCCACAGCCATGAGTGCCTGTAGCTCCGAGACTCGCCTTGCAGAAGTTATTGCTAGGAGCAGAGCTGTTTTCCAAGATAAAAACTTTATATAAGCTGTAGTGGCTGGCTCAAAAGGAGGTAGGGTGAGTTTTTCCAAGACATAATTGAGGTCCCATGCAGGTATTGGTGATCTCCTTGGGGGCCTTAAGTTTTTGGACCCTCTGAGGCACTGCCTTAACAAAGGATGAGAAAAGATTGGTGGCTCTGTATTGTAATGAGCCGAAATGGCAGAGGCATGAATTTTAATAGATGAAAAGGATAGGCCTTTGTCCAGCATCTCAGTTAAGTATTGCAAAATCTGAGGAATATTTGGTACAGCTGAGTCAATTCCTTGTGCCTGGTTCCAAGCACAGAATCTCTTCCATTTTCAGCGTAAGATTTTCTGGTACTAGGCCTTCTGGCCTCCAAAATGACATCCATCACAGCTTTAGTGAGGGGCGTGTTTTGTATGACTACATTATCCGCCATGCTGCCAGATTTAAGGTCTTTAGCTGGCTGTGCAGGATCTGATTGTCTTGTTGGGATAGTCCAAGCTGGGCATTGAGACAAGTTCCTTAGAATTGGATACCAGTACTGGCGGAGCCAGTCTGGGGCAATCAGTATCATTCTTGGCTTCTCTTGTCTGACCTTTAGGAGTACCTTGGGGAGGAGAGGCAGTGGAGGAAAGGCATATACTGCTAAGTTTTTCCAGCTGAAAGATAGGGCGTCACTTTCCATGCTTGTCTGTGATAAGTCCTTGTGCAGAATCTTTTTAGTTGGTAGTTGTGAGGAGAGGCAAATAGATCTATCTCTGGGCATCCCCATTTCCTTGTTATCATGCTGAAGACTTGTGGATCCAATTTCCACTCGTGGGGATCCATGAGGTTTCTGCTTAGTTCGTCTGCCAGAGTATTTATCTTTCCTGGCAGGAATTGTGCTTGCAGATGTACTTGGTAAGTCAATGCTGTGTCCTACAAAGTCATGGCTAGTCTGCAAAGGAGGTAGGAATGAGTGCCTCCCTGCTTGTTTATATACCACATGACCGTGGTGTTATCTGTCTTTATCAGTAGTTGTCCCAGATGAAGTAGGTCCTTGAAGGCTGTCAGGGCATTCTGAACAGCTAGCATCTCTTTTTGATTGATATGTAAATGCATTTGGTTTGCGGACCATGTGCCTTGAATACACCTTCCTGCCATGTGGGCCCCCCAGGCATAATCTGATGCATCCATTGTCAATGTTTGCCTGGCTGGGGGTGAAGTGAATGGCTGTCCCTTGTTCTGGTTGCAAGCCTTCACCCACCATCAAAACTCCTGTTGCAGGCAGGGAATGAGGGTAATTATTGTTTCCAGACTGTGGCAATGTTGAGTCCAAACACTTTTTAGGTACCACTGAAGTTTCCTCATATGCATTCTCACATATGGAATTAGTAGAATGCAGGATGCCATGAAGCCCAAAGCCTGCAGAATTTTTTTTTGCAGATAACTGGGCCTTTGTTGCCAACAGATTGAAATAGGTAGTCAGTTGTCTTTGTCTGGCATGAGATAAGCCATCTGGGCAGTTGTATTTAAGCTTGCACCCAGGAATATTATCTCTTGAGAGGGTACTAGTTTTGATTTCTTTTCGTTCACGGTGTACCCTAGGCCTGTTAGAAATCTCTTTACAAACGCCAGATGCTGTAGTAGAATGTCCTTGTTCTCTGCTTGGATGAGAAAGTCGTCCAAGTAAGGATATATTTGTATTCCTCTTTATCTGCAGAATGCAATTACTGGTGCCAGGCACTCTGTGAAGACCCTGGGCGCAGTAGATAAGCCAAAGGGCAGTGCAGAGAATTGGTAGTGCATTGAGCCAGCATTGAATCTGAGGTATCTTCTGCACGATGGTCTGATTAGACCTAAGAGTCATACCTGCATGTCCCAAAGTCACAAGCCAAGCCTTCTTGCCCAGTATGGGCAGAAGTTGCTGTAGAGTCAACATTTTGAATTTTGGTATATCCAAAATGTGTTTAGAATAGATAAGTCCAGTATTGGTCTCCAGGTCTTGTCCATTCTTGGGACCAAGAAAAGTCTTGAATAAAATCCTTGTCCCTGCTCTTGCTCTGGTACTTGTTGAATGGCCCTCATGTCCATGAGGGATGAGACTTGCTTTTGTGCCTCTGCCCATTGATGTTTTGGCAGGTCTGGCCAACCATTTGTCCTTGGCAGGGTATGGAAGTGAAACTTGTAGCCTTGTGACACTATGTCTAAGACCCATTTGTCCTGGGTTATTATGTGCCAATTTTGAGAAAAAAGTGCTAGTTTTCCCCCTAAAGGTGCTGCCAGAAGATAAGTGCTTGGTGCAGGCAAGGGGAAGTCATTGGGACCGTTTCCTGTATGGCTGTGATTTGTCCTCTCCACTTTTGGAGGTAGAAGCACCCCATTGTTTAGACCTGTACAAACCTTGGGGCTGGGATCTGCCTCTTGGATGTCTGTATCTGCCCCTTTGTGGTCTGTCTGACACTGGAAAGGACCAATTCTTTGTAGGCCAGTGTCTGCTAAATCTAGGTGGCTGTACCTGTAAGAAATCCTTAACCGTTTGCATAGATTTAGCTTTGTCCTCCATTTTCTTTAACACCTCTTCTGTTTTAACACCAAACAAGGTATCATGCTGTAATGGAGCATCTAATGATTTTGCTTTGACATGATCAGGCAGATGTTGTTCCTTTAACCAAGCATGCCTCCTGATGACAGAACCCATAACAGCGGCCCTGCAGGAGGCCTCCAAAGAATCAAAACTTTTAGTTATGTACTTACCATAACTTCGGATGTATGGGATCCATCTCGCCTACATTCATAACTGATGGGTTCGGAGCCGATCCATCGGCTCCGACTCGGCCAACTAGTATACTAGAACGAAGTCTCTTATTGGCTGGGCTACCCTCTATCCCAGGATGCACCACACCTGCTTCCCCAGATCTTGTTTGTTCGCTTTCATACTTACATGCAAACACAGAAAAAATACCAGTTACTCCAACCAACTAAAGTTCTTCAAGAGAAGATCTCCAAATGGACCAACATTTCTTCTAAATCCGAATGGAAGGGGGAAGGAGGGTGGAGTATGAATGCAGTAGATGGATCCCATACATCCGAAGTTATGGTAAGTACATAACTAAAAGATGTAATGGGATCCTATCTCGCCTACATTCATAACTGATGGGACAGCGTCCCTAGCACCTAAATCCTGGGTGGCTCATTAGAAAACACTCCTGAGAACTGTGGAACCAAAGGAAGCCCTGCCTCGAGAAGCCACATCTATTTTGTAATGAGAAATGAAAGTGTGCGGAGAAGTCCAGGTAGCCACAGCACAAATATCATCTATTGATAATTTGGAGTGGAATGCTACAGAAGTAGCCATTGCCCTGGTAGAATGAGCCCTGACTGGAAAGGGAAGCTCTTTGTCAGCCTGCGAATAAATGAAACAGATGCAATCTTTAATCCATTTGGATATGGAGGTTTTAGCCACTGGTTGACCCAACCTGTTTTTTGCAAAGGACACAAACAGTTGATTTGACTTCCGCGTCTGAGTAGTCCTGCTCAAATAAAAACGCAGTTGTCTATGGACATCCAACTGATGAAAGATATATTCTGCGTTATTGGAGAATTTGGGAAAAATACAGGGAGCTCTAGGGACTGTTGAATGCAGAAAGAAGATGCTACCTTTGGTAAAAGAGGGATTTAATTTAAGGGACACTCTATCTTTGTGAAAAATCAAATAAGGAGGATTAGAACAAAGAGCCTGGAGCTCTGAAACCCGCTTGGTCAAGTTATGGCCACTAAAAAAGCAGTCTTCCAAGACAGGAATTTCATATCACAGGTAGCTGCTGGTTCAAAGGGGCGGGAAGTTAAGGCAGCCAGGACCATATTTAGGTCCCAAGGGGCACAGGATGAGATATCGGGGCCTAAGGAGCCACGCTCCTTTAAGGAAAGACTTGCAAAGCTTGTTTGCCATTAATGAAGGTTCAAAAGAAACATGAAAATTAGAGATGGCCGCTAGCTGAACCTTAATCGTGGAAACTGAAGAGCCCAACTGAAAAAGAGAGGCCAGGAAATTTAAGACCTCCGGTACTGGGGCAGTAAGAGGGTCTATACCTCATCGCTGTGCCCAAAGGGCAAACCTCTTCCATTTGCTGGAATACAGTTTGATAGTGGAAGGTTTGTGAGAAGAGGACAAAATGTGGATAACCTCCGGAGAGAGGAACTGTCCCTGACTAAGGATGGAAGTGGAGTAACCAAGCAGCCAACCTCAAGGACCTGAGAGATGGGTGAGACTGTCCTGACTGATGAGTCAACAGGTCTGGCACCAGGTCCAAAAACCATGGACCTTCCACCGCATACCTCCGAAGGAAGGGGAACCAAACCTGACGAGGCCAGTGGGGCAATCAAAATCATGTCGCTTCCAGGTAAATTGCCTTCTGTATCACCCTCGGCAGGAGGGGAACCGGAGGGAAGGCATAAAGGAGACCGGGGGCCAAATGTGGGTTAGAGCGTCCCTGGGAATCTGTCCCTGAGAGAGAGTCAGAGTGAAGAACTCTGCACTGCATTGTGGGGCTGGCAAACAAATCGGAGCAAGAGAGAGCCAATTTGGTGAAGATTTTGGCAGCCACTCTTTGGTTGAGGGACCACTGGGGTAACAGGATAGTCCTGCTTAGTCTGTCCGCAATCACACTGGATTTCCCGGGGATGTGCGTTGCCATTAGGAAGCGGTTGGTAGCTACCGCCCAGTGCCAAAGTCTCATGGCTTCTCTGCACAGTGGGTACGACCTGGTCCCGCCTTGCTTGTTTATATACCAAACTACCGACATGTTGTCGGATAGGATAGCAATCAGACCTTGCGGAGAGCGTGATGGAGAGCTTGCAGTACCAGTAGCACCGTCCTCATTTCCAGGATATTGATGTGTAAATGCGCTTCCTGGGGTTGCCATGTGCCTTGGACAGACCTGTCCAGATAATGACCCCCCCACCCTACCTGGGAGGCGTCCGTGGTCACAGTGGCAACGGGGGAATGAAGGATAAAAGGTCGCCCCTGGTCGAGATTGGATCGGAGGAGCCACCAACGCAGATCTCGACGGCAACTTTCCGTAATCATAACCAAGTGGTTCAAGGGAAGTTCCTGATAGGACCATTGAACCGAAAGTAGCCATTGCAGCACTCGCATGTGCAGTCTGGCTAAGGGGACTAGGAGAATAGTTGATGCCATCGACCCAAATACCTGCAGAATCAGATTGGCCGGAGCTCTTGATAGGGGGAGGCAGGATCGAACTTGATTCTGCAAAACCTGAATCCTTTCTGCCGGTAAGAAGGCGCACATCCTTCTTGTGTCTAACTCTGCGCCTATAAAGGTAATACGCTGAGATGGCTGTAGCACAGATTTTACCCAGTTGAAAGTGATTCCTAGGAAATGGCCCAAGTTGACTGTGGCCATGAGCGACTGAATTAGTAGATGCTTGGAGGTGGCAGTAAGGAGCCAGTCGTCTAGATATGGAAACACTTGGAATCCTAGACTTCTCAGGTGAGCAGTCACCACTGCCAGACACTTGGTGAACACCCTGGGGGCTGTGGTGAGACCAAAGGGCAGTGCTCGAAACTGGAAATGACTGTTTCCCAGGCGGAAGCGTAAATGACTCCTGGACTCTTGACTTATCAGAATGTGATAGTAAGCGTCCTTGAGATCTATGGAGCACATACAGACATCCTTCTCCAATAGTGGGAGAATGGACTGAAGAGTGACCATTCGGAATTTGGACTTTTTCACAAAGCGATTCAATGAACTGAGGTCCAAAATGGGCCTGAAGTCCCCTGTCTTTTTTGGCACCAAAAATAGTCTTGAGTAAGTTCCTGATCCGATCTGATCGGCGGGGACAGGCTGGATGACTCCTTTTTCTAGCAGCTTTGAAACCTCTATTGCTGCTTGATCCCACTGACTGGATGGCACGTCCGGGATTTCCCTGAAGGGAAGGGGGGGCTTGATGAAGGGAATGAGATAGCCTCCGGTAATAATCCAGAGCACCCACTGGTCGCTGGTAATAGCTTCCCAAGCCTGTGGGTGTTCCGCAAAACGACCCCCGACTGGCTACGGAGCTGCACAGTTGGGCACCAACTCAGGGACGGTGAGCGTAGGAGGAACCACGAAAGGAATCGCGGTCTCCAGAGTTACGGGGGCCTCTGCCACCTCTGGGACGGCGTCTTCCCGAATCCCCCCCCCCTGCCTCTAGAGGGGGGATCACTGGGTGGAGTAGGGAAAGACCTCTGAGTTTTCCTGAACCACATTTTCCCTCCTCTCTGGGCCTTGGGGTAAGGCCTAGAGGGAGCGGAAAAACGGGCCCCAACGGCAGTCAAGGTCTTGCCCTCCTGCTCGCACCGAGTCAGTGTGTCCTTCACCTTGGGTCCAAACAAAGAGGACCCATCAAAGGCGTCATGAAGGAAGACTTGAAGGCCTCCAAGGAACATAAGCGTAACCAGGCGTGTCTCCTAAGGGCCACGCCTGTTCCTCAGCTCTACTCGCCTCGGCCGCATACGAGATGAGCCTCATGGACGAGTTCACAATGGATGATAAGGTAGTCATCTGGGCGCCAACAGTGTGGGCTAACACCTCAGGTAGATTACCTGTGAGGCACTCACCTAGCTCTTTAAGGAGGTCCCTTTGGAGCCTAGTAAAATAACACAGGTAATTCAGCGACCGTAAAGTAAAGGCCGCTGAAGAAAGGGTACGCTTCCCGTACCTATCCATGCTCCTGGAATCCTTATTAGGAGGGTGGATAGACGTTGAAGCCTCTGCCACGTCCTGCTGTGTGGCAGATGCCACCACCATCGCATCTACAGGAACTCCTTTAGTTAAAAATTCCTTTTGAGGGGGGGCTGAAAGGAATTTGTTGGGTCTTGCAGGCACCGGTTCCACAGAGTCAGGGTGCTCCCAAGCCCTTCGAGAAATTAAATCAAGTAACTCATCGAAGGGCGGAGACACCCAGGAGGCAGAGGGCTGGGCCCCGAAGGCCTTGAGGAAGACTGACTCCTCAGCGGAAGGGGTTTTGGCCTGCCAATCTCCTCTGTCTCAGAATCTCAAGGATATCCGAGAAAGAGACATCATCCGAAGATGATTTTGGGGACCCCTCCGCATCATCGAGGTCAGTGTCAGATGTGATAGACTCATCTTGGGAGTCCACGTGCTTCCTCTTGCACAATTTCTTCTGTGGAGGCTCATCCGAAGCGGTTTCGGACGGACCCCCCGGAAGAAGGGAACCCCCCATGGGGGTATCCTCAGGCCCTGGGACCCCACTGTCATGGGACTGCAGTACGCCAGAAGCACCAGTCTCTAGGTCTAGGGACGGTGAGATGGAAACCTGCTGAGCCAGCAAGGACATGGCCAGCACGCTCCTCATGGCCTCAAAGGCAGGACCTCCAGACTCCATGGAGGTCACTGGCAGAGAGACCACGACAGCACTAGGAATCCCCGCAGCCGATACTCCGAGGGGAAGACTAGGCACCAAGGCACCTAGCTCCAAGATGTTCCCCTCGGCCCCGGCTGAGGAAGTCCTGCACGAACCCCGAACCCGAGGACAGGGTAGGAACAATGGTCGGAACCGATAAACTCCGAAGGGGTCTAGGTTCCGACTGTGCAGCTCCGCCTTGCTCCACCATCATCGACTCCAACGGCTCCGAGGAAGTTGGAGGAGGAATCGAAAGCTTCGAGGGGGGGATTGGCTCTGGGGCCGAATGGGCTGGAGCCGAGACCATTTTTGCGAAAACCGGAGACTGGAAAAGCCTCTGAATAACTCTATCAAAATCCGAATCAGATAATTTGGAGGATCTAGAGGAAATAGAAAGGGGCCGAGACTTCTCTCTCGGCTCAGACAAGGTAGGGGACCGGCTCCGAAAGGGCTCCAACACTATCGGCGCCGGATCCGACACAGTATGAATAAGGATCGGCGCCAAGGAGCTGGAGCAGAGGGGAAGAGTCTGAGCTGCACACCTCCATCGGCCCGAGACCAATGGAACCGAGGGAGGTGATTCGCCTCGATGCTCCAACCTGCGGCTCGAAACTAATGGAGCCGAGGAAAGAGGCATCGAGGCAGACCCTTCACCCTTGGCTCAAGTCAGTGGAGCCGAGGAAGAAGAGGTCGACTTATGCTTTAGTAGTCGGCTCCGACGGACTGGTCGGAGCCGACAACCTTTCTTTTAGAAGCAGTAGCAGAAGATGAAGCCAAAGCTTCCTCAAAGGAGGGCTTAATAAGGCCCTTCAGGATTAATTTATTTTTACGTTCTTGAAGAACCCTAGCGGAAAAGGCATGGCAAACACTACACGTCTCTTGCAAATGCTTTGGCCCTAAACAATAAACGCAAATGGCATGACTATCCGTGATAGACATTTTATAATTGCACTTAGTGCACTTTTTAAAACCAGATTTCTGCTCTTTAGACATTTTCACCAACAAACTAATGGAATAGTGGAACAATCTAACTGCCACACAAAAAACAGTACTTCACCAAAAACTTTAAAGCGCGAGAATAGGGCGCGAGCCCTCTGAACACAAGATTTACCTCACAAGGAGAAAGAACAACAACAAAGGGAACACAACAATGGGCAAAAGCCCTCTAACTTAAACGGGCTTTACCCGGAGAAGAAAAAGGAATAAAAACAGACAACACACTCACTCCACTAAGAAGGGCAAAGGCCCTCTAACTTAAACGGGCCTTGCCCGAAGTACCAACAGATACAAAAATGCCAATAACACTCAAACAATACACAAACTTAAGAATAGCTGTTAAAACAGCTGTTGATTGAATTTATGAGGAAACCCCAGGTCAAAAGACCAGAAAAAAGAAGAAAATACACTTAGCTCCAGCCAAGTTGAGACCACGTCTAGCTTGATAAAGCGGCAAACGAGATCTGGGGAAGCAGGCGTGGTGCATCCTGGGATAGAGGGTAGCCCAGCCAATAATAGATTTCGTTCTAGTATACTAGTTGGCCGAGTCGGAGCCGATGGATCGGCTCCGAACCCATCAGTTATGAATGTAGGCGAGATAGGATCCCATTACATCCACATTGCAAAGTATGTTTTCCAACTTGTTCAGCTGCATGCAATAATTCCTGCATTTCTTTGTTTTCTGCACATTCAGAATTTATCAACATTTTCTGTTTAAGCATTGACATAATATATTGCTGAAATTTGAGCATATGAAACTGACAATTTAAAGCTCTTATAGCCAAGGTAGCAGAAGTGTAAATCTTTTTTCCCCATCTGTCCAATGCCCTAGAATCCCTGTCTGAGGGTGTAGGATTTTTTGCAGCGGAAGCCTTGACCCCTTTGGGACTCAGAGATTGTTTCTGGGTCAGCAGCAGGGTTTCTGAAAAGGAATTTATGAGCGTCAGGAACCCTGTAGTACCTGTCTGGCTTAACAGGAGCTGGAGGTAAGAAGTCAGGGGTCGGACTGGACTCTGAAAATACATCTACAATGTCTAACACAGGTGGAATAGCTAGGGGCCTGTGTTGTAGTAGTAAAAGGAAGTCTCTGAGCCTTTTCTTAGATTCTGAAAAATCTTGGTTCTCCCAGAGAAAATGCTCCCTCATGGTATGCAAGGTTTCTCCAAAAGAGTAATCCTCAGGAAGAGAGGCTGAAGGGATAGATTCTTCAGCATCAGAATCCTCATAGGGAGGAAGAGAGTATTCCTGATCAGAAGAGGAATCAGATGAAATGGAAACCTGGTCTGAAGATTCATATTCTGCCTCTTGCCTAGGCCTTTTATCAGGTGGGGGATGGGAACCCCTGGTCAAAGTAATTAGGTCTTTGGCCATTCTGAGCATCTGTTTTTTGGGCATGGAGACCTGTCCATGAGGCTGTTGTACTTGTTTCTTTGTCTTTAAAGGTGCTTTAGTCTTTGCCATTGAAGCTGAAGTCGTTTTAATGTATAATTGAGTAGGTCTGAAAACACCCTTAGAAGCCGATGCCTGCTCAGCGGCTCCGGACCCATCTGAGGGAATAGTCTCCGAAAGTCCAATACCTTGATCTTCCAGCAGCCTAGTCGACTCCACGTGGGAGTCGGTAGTGGCCTGCGGGTCTAAAGTAGCGGGCGTCAGGGGCTGCGAAGGCACCTCACTGAGAACCGGCGACTGGCTTAGAAGAAGCCTCGTCGTGGGTTTTGGACCTCGGATGATTGTCCTTTTCTTTCTCTTTGCGTTTCTTGTGAATTCCGGTAGTCATCCGACGACATCGTATAATTAAACCTTCTGCCAAAATATTGAAATGCAAAATCGTACCGACGCTTAATAGTGCATTGGTTAAATCTAGCACAAAACAGACAACTAGCAATGTCATGGTCAGGGCCTAGGCAAGGAATACAGTAAGAATGAAAGTCCTTATGAGGTATTTGCTTCCCACAAGAAATACAATTATTAACTTTTTCTGACATCGGTCTGGAGCAAGAAAAAAGTTTCCCCAACGGGGTACTTAGCTTTTGAAGAAGACTTCGGATCTGAAATTTGAACATGAAAATCTCAGGAGTCGGCCGACCGGCACTTGCAAACTGCTTATGCTTCAGGCACCGCACGGCAAGAAAGACTGAAGAAAATGGTGTCGGCTGCATCTTTTATACCCCTGGCAATCTGACATCAGAGGAGGCGACAGCAACTGACGCCGGACCTAGACTTTGGAATTCGGGCCGACTGAGGGTAGCCTGCCAGCAGGATAACCCAAGTGTAATGACTGCAACAGTGAAACACGAAGAACATCACCCAGAGAGTTGAAGAGCAACTTACCCAGGGCCGTAGGAGCTTTACATTACAGCGAGAACACCCAGAGAGTTAAAAAGTAAATTACACAGGGCCGTAGGAGCTCTACATTACAGAGAAAACACCCAGAGAGTTATACAGTAAATTACCGCGGGCTGTAGGAGCTCTATATTACCGAGAGAACATCCAGAGAGTTAAACAGTAAATTACACAGGGCCGTAGGAGCTCTACACTACAGAGAAAACACCCAGAGAGTTAAACAGTAAATTAACCAGGGCCATAGGAGCTCTACATTACCAACAGAACACCCAGAGAGTTAAACAGTAACTTACCCAGGGCCGTATGAGCACTAGATTACAGTGAGAACACCCAGAGAGTTGAACAGTAAATTACACAGGGCCATAGGAGCTCTACATCACAGAGAGAACACTCAGAGTTAAACAGTAACTTACCCAGGGTCGTAGGAGCTCTACATTACTGAGAAAACCCACAGAGTTTAACAGTAAATTACTCGGGGTCGTAGGAGTTCTACATTACAGAGAGAACACCCAGAGAGTTAAAAAGTAACTTATCCAGGGTCATAGGAGCTCAAAATTACAGATAGTAGACCCAGAGAGTTAAACAGTAAATTACCCAGGGCCATAGGAGCTCTACATTACAGAGAGAACACCCGGAGAGTTAAACAGTAAATTACCAAAGACCACAGGAACTCTACATTACCACAACCAGTCTGATGAGCTAGAACCCCCCCCCCATCCAAAGGTTTTCAGCTATACTCTACAAGTCATTCATATGTGAAAATAACCAATTTTCTGCGAAGAAAAAACTCTGTCAAAACATGTGGTGGAAGGAAGGTAGAGAAAGAAAGGAAAGGTGGGGTTAGCAAAAGTATAGCTAGTAATGTTTACTACCGTCTGGGTAGGAAGAAGTCTGACCCCCCACCACACACACACACACACACACACACACACACACACACACACACACACACACACACACACACACACACACACACACACACACACTACTTTTCAGGCTGATTCTATTTGAAGGTCCTCTTTTGGGTTAAGCCAGTGAAGTCCTAGATTTCATTTTTGCCCCCCCCCCCCCAACTATCAATTCCCAGGTAAGTGAAACAGCCCAATCATTCTTCCTAAAAGAGGCAGAGACAGATAACTAAAAGGGCCATCATTTAGGCAGCCATCAGGAGTTGTTCCTTTCTGGCCCTACTCTAGTGGTGCATGCTCAGTAACATATCAAGGATTTAGTCTCTAGTGGTGCATGCTCAGTACCAGCTCAGGATTTAGTCTCTAGTGATGCACGCTCAGGATTTAGCCTCTATTGGTGCACGCTCAGTAACATGCTCAGGATTTAGTCTCTATTGGTGCATGCACAGTAACATGCTCAGGATTTAGTCTCTATTGGTGCATGCTCAGTAACGTGCTCAGGATTTAGTCTCTATTGGTGCATGCTCAGTAACATGCTCAGGATTTAGTCTCTAGTGGCGCATGCTCAGTAGCACGCTCAGGATCTAGTCTCTAGTGGCGCATGCTCAGTAGCACGCTCAGGATTTAGTCTTGGTGCATGCTCAGTAACATGCTCAGGATTTAGTCTCTAGTGGCACATGCTCAGTAACATGCTCAGGATTTAGTCTCTAGTGGCGCATGCTCAGTAGCACGCTCAGGATCTCTAGTGGTGCATGCTCAGTAGCACGCTCAGGATTTAGTCTTGGTGCATGCTCAGTAGCACGCTCAGGATTTAGTCTCTATTTGCGCATGCTTAGTAATATGCTCAGGATTTAGTCTCTACTAGTGCATGCTCAGTAACCTGCTCAGGATTTAGTCTCTAGTGGTGCATGCTCAGTAGCATGCTCAGGATTTAGTCTTGGTGCATGCTCAGTAGCACGCTCAGGATTTAGTCTCTAGTGGTGCATGCTCAGTAACATGCTCAGGATTTAGTCTCCAGTGGTGCATGCTCAGTAACATGCTCAGGATTTAGTCTCCAGTGGTGCATGCTCAGTAACATGCTCAGGATTTAGTCTCCAGTGGTGCATGCTCAGTAACATGCTCAGGATTTAGTCTCTAGTGGTGCGTGCTCAGTAGCACGCTCAGGATTTAGTCTATTGGCGCATGCTCAGTAATATGCTCAGGATTTAGTCTCTAGTGGTGCATGCTCAGTAACATGCTCAGGATTTAGTCTCCAGTGGTGCGTGCTCAGTAGCATGCTCAGGATTTAGTCTCCAATGGTGCATGCTCAGTACAACGCTCAGGATTTAGTGTGTAGTTCATATCAGCGAAGGCCGCCCTTTACTTCCATAACTAATGTAGCCTTCAGGACTGTCCTGACCTCCAGAAATGAGAACTCATGTGCATCGCTGGTCTCCAAAATGGGCTCTACAGTGGGACCATGTACCAGTGGCACATACTCCCATGCTCTCCTTTAAAGAAAGGTGAGCCAGCAATGTTCTACCACTCCCCCCTGCAGCTCCAACAAGTGCCTGAGCTGCTACATGAATTGGGATAATCTTGAGTCATACCATGGCTTTATCCCTCTGTGCCAATGGAACTGGCTATGTTTTGTAGGGTATTTTTATTTTACTGTGGCTGAATCACCTCTCAGTGCACTAGTCTTGGTTTGACTGTTGCCATCTGCAAGCACACCTTTACAAAAACCTAAAGCTGGTTCTGGAGTTTGAAAATTATGTGGTTTATTTACCTTCACTGCTAAGATGGCAGGGCATTTAAGCCATGTCAGATCTCAGAAATGGATGGTGAAATGTCTGCATGATTGACTCCAAAAATTTCCCATGTTTTCTAGCTTCTCATAGGTCACCTAGAAAGGAAAATGGGAAGACAACATATTTTTGTCCAAAGAGGCATGCAACAGTTGCCCTTTAACATTGTCAAATACAGGATGAATCTTCAGCAAATCATGTCTGGATATAACTAAACTATTGCTGACTTCTACAGTCCGCATGTATGCAACATAACTGCATTTAATGTCATGTTTTCTTCTACATTCAAGGCCACCTAGGTCAATCGACATATTGTCCTTTATGGCCTCATCAGGGAATGCTCATGCCATGTTCTGTACAAAGGTTATGTCTAAGATATTTATCATGTATATGGCAAATTACATCATCTGCTGCAGCTTTTACAACTGTCAATACCATTTATCCCAAAGTGGTCCAACACTGTTTTCCTTAGCCTTGGAGTTGAGATATAGTGCCAGATTGGAGACCCCTTGCAGTGTCTGTTACATTTGTTACAGAGTTCCTATAAAGGTGTTTACAAGTGTTTGATCTCTGTAAAACCTATATGACTTTTAGGGGGATGGAGTCTGGCTCAAGAGATGCACTCTTGCACTCTGAAGGGCATCCTCATTTACCTGGGATGGGGAACACTGCATCAGCTTAGGTTCCGCTATGTCTAGGAGGCAAGTACCTCACTTCTAATTCCAAAATTATATCAATGCCAATTGAAAATGTTCATGAATCAGAATGAACATCTCCCACAAGGGAACATCCTCTGAAGGGAACTATTTCAGTAAATCAACTTACCAAAGGACTGAAGACCAGAATGCAGACACAGAAATACAGGAACTGCAGAATACTGATATGTTTGAATGGTTGTAGAGCGAAAATGTAGCTTACTGCTTCCTATCAGCTTCAAAAACACTCTGGAGGGGGGGCAAGCTCCCCTGCATCCCTCATCCCCTGCAACTTTTTTTTTTCAAATAGAAATTTTATTGATTTTACCAAACACATATATCACAAACAAGTGCAGGTTAGCAATGTACAGTAATATAGAACAGAACAAAAACACTACCCATTATATACAGTATATACAATTGTGCTACTTAAGACATCCCCTGCAACTTGCATATCAACTCTGAGATCACACTACAGTGGGGACAAGGGAGATTTTCCCGATCATCACTGTACAGCGATTTCCATGTTCATAGTACTTTTCTACCTCAGAGGAATTAATATACTATGTTTTCGCACTACTGACATTCGAACATGTCAGTATTCGGTATTCTGTAGTTCCGGTATTTCCATCTCGAATTCTGGTCTTCGGTCTTTCGGTAAGTCTATTCTACTGAAGTGGATCCCTCTGAAGGGGAGTCCAGGTCAACTGCTATCAGTGTTGTATCCCAAAAGTACACCAAGTTGTCCTTGTCAAGGTCAGACTCCGTGGAATTCCTTCTTCCTATCAGATGGAACCACTCCCAAAACTGAAGGCTAAGTCAGTTGAGGACTGACTATGCTACATGGTTATGTATTCCTCAGAGTGTCTCATGTAACTGAAAGTGGAAGGCACTGTGGTAAGCCTAAGTATGACAGGTAAATGGCTCTTGTAAAATCCAAAATGGAGGCTTTACTCTTTATGAAGGCATCTGGACAAACACCTGGATAACTAGTGGGGCCTCTGTAGCCTCCTTCACTAGAAAAGCCACTTCTGACACTTAGTGTCAGTGGCGCAACATGTAGTACACTCACCTTTGCTGCAGAAGGCTGTGGGTTCTGTTCCTACACAAGGTACAGCGATTGCTGACACTGTACTGCAGCATAAATGGAGGTGCTTACCCACCTGACTGTGCTGTCCTTCAGATGAGATGTTAAACCGAAGGCCCATCTGCATGAAGTGGTGATAGCACAGATGAATGTAAAAGATCTCACGGCACCTACTGAAAAGAGTAGGAACACTTCCTGATGTTCAGACCAAATTTTCCCTGAAAATATAAATACCACCTTTGGTCTCCCCTGAAAAGAGGACACTACCCTAGGGGGATTAACCTAGTCAACAAAGGATAAATAAAATAAAAAAAAAATAAAAATCCAGAATTGCCTGATGATGTAATCATCCTATTGATCAGTGTAGCAAACATCTGCAAAGGACAACCAATGTCTGCCCTGGAAATCTCACTCACTTCAGTAGAGGCCTGGTTGTAAGTACTGGGCAAAATCTAAGTCTCTGTCTCTGTCTCAAAAGGAGCCAAGACAGGTAGAAGGACAAGGTAGAAGCAGATAACAAGGAGGAGTTTGGCAAGGTGATGCCTCACATTTGACACCATCTGTCCACTTTCTCTGACACCAGCCTTGCCAAAAAGACTTATTGAAAGTAGCACGGGGGGGGGGGGGGTCTTGTCCTGAATCGCCTCTGCCTTAGTTTTAATTTGTTCCTGCAATGACTTGCATTACTTGAGCATGTGGAACCGGCAGTTATGAGCCCTCATGGTTAGGATGACTAAAATTTACGTTTTCTAATCAAACCTATCCAGCAGTCTGCTTTCCCAGTTCTTTAGTATGGGGTTCTTGGATGCATGCTCAACAACCTGCCTCCTTGATGAATTCTGTAAACACCATTGCTGGGTCACCACGGGTTTTATAGAAGTGCCTATGGGACTCCTAGCACCCTACAAAAGCATTCAGGCTTCCAATAGTGGGAAGGGAGTCAGGATGTAATGATACGTCTTCAAAAACGGGTCTATATCACACAGTCGAACTGCAATAAGTCCGACTATGTGAATATTGAACCCGGACGTTCGAAATGCAAGAATTTTGCATACACAGAACAGCAATTTTTTTCCCGGGGGGGGGGGGGGGGATCGCGGTTCCGGTACAAAACCAAAAAACACACGTAGACTTCAAAGTGCTCCTAATGTGGGGTGCTGTACCCCCCACATCACCCCACTTAAATATACCAACTTCAAGATTGCGCCCCAATGGAGGAAATAGTGAAGTCGCGGAAATAGACACCAGTTTTTTTTCCTTGGGGGGGGGGGGGGGATCTATGTTCTGCGGCATCACTATTTTCACATTTTGAAATTCCCAGTTCGATGTAACAGTGTTCCTACACCTGTGCATTCGAACTCCTAATATAGACCCAAACACATCATCCAAGACAACATGCAATTGCGAGATCACCAAAATCTAGGGGTACGAAGGTTCAGAAGCTCCCTGTAGCAAATTTGTGCCTTCGAGAATACTCCAGATTCACAAATGCAAGTTTCCTTTATTCTATGATGTGTCTGTCCAAATGACAGATTCTGAAGAGGCGAAGCTGAGGATATACTGTCATTAGAATCTCCAAACGTCTGAAGGGGAAGGTGTTACACAAGTTAAATTCCTCATCCTCAGATTGTGAGGAATCAATTTTCCTGGGGAGAAATGTCCCTTTTTCTTTTTCCAGGGGACATTCCTGACAAAGGGTCCTCTTGTTGGATGGACTGCCTGGTCCTCATGGATAGACTGCCTGGTCCTCATGAAGTCCAGGGTCTGCCTGACCAAACTGTGAAAAAACCTGGGATGATACTGTGGGCTGAGGCAGCAAAGGCTGTGCAAACCTAAGTGCTTCTTGGGGTTGGGATCCTGGATCTTGGGTGAAAAGAAGGCCTCAGGTGGCGTGTGGGCAGCTGTGATGTCTATCCTGTTCCCAGAGACATCCTCCCTTACAATAACCAAGGGGATATTGCCCTCACCCTTCATTACCAGTACGCTAGTGTCAGAAGTTGTGGCTTGCTCACCAGATTCAGACCCAACCAAAATCAGTCTGGTGTTGGACTGCGAGTCTCTCAACCTCTTATCTGGACAAAGTCTAAAATAATTGGGAGACAATGGCCCCAAAAAATGAATAGATTTTAAATATTTCTCTTATAAACTTAAAAGGCTGCTAGCAGAACAGAAATTGTGTTACCATGCATTTTCTGACAGATATGAAGTCTGAAACCCAAACGTACGTCATTATTTGGTCATTATTTAATTACTTCAATCTTCCACGATTTGCCAGAAAGCCACAGATTTTATGAGGAACAAACCAGAATTAGAAATGTTGTGCTGTGGGCTTAAGCAAAAAAGGTAGTAGGAAAAATGTGTGTGGATAATCTGCTTCCTATAAGAAATGCAATTGCTAACTTTCTTGAACATTAAAAAGGAACATTCACAAAAAAGAGAGAAAAAAAAGTGTCCCTAACTGTGAACTTATCTGAGGCTTCTTAATGTTCTGGTAGCTCAAGCTGACCGACAGACTAACACTAAGAAACGCCTTGTGGAGTATCAGACTACAAGGCAAGATAAAATGAAGATGGTTCCAGCTAACACCCTCTCTAAATCCTGATGTCTAGACATCAGTTTACAGTGGATATCAATATCTGAATCATAGGTCTCACAGGTATGGAAACCTTCAATTACTCCCCTTCACAAAGGTGGTAACACCAGTGATCTATCTAACTACCGGCCCATCTCCATACGTTCACCTCTATCTAAAATTTTAGAAAAGTGTATTCATTCTCAATTGCTAAAACATCTCACAGACAATAACCTACTTGCACCCACCGAACATGGTTTTCGGCCAGCAAACAGCACAACAGCAGCCTGTTATTTACTAACACTGTATACAAAGCTCTTGATGCAGGCCTACTAATATCAGTGATCATACTAGACCTATCAAAAGCTTTTGATACAGTGCCCCACTCAAAACTACTTTTACAACTTGAGACCATAAACTGCTCCCCACACACTATCTTGGTTCCATAATTATCTACACAACAGAAAACAATCTGTTAGATGGCAAAGTAAGCAATCCGATTACCTACTCAACACAGGCATCCCCCTAAGGGTCTGTTCTTGGGCCCTTGCTTTTTAATATATTTATTAATAATCTCCATAAAGCATCCCTGCAAAGTACACTCATTCAATACGCGGATGATTCGACAATAATTACTTCCTCTAACAACATCTCAGATCTCCTAAAGATAACACAAAATGCATTTACTTCCATCGTATCCTGGCTTAATGAAGCTCAAACTGCTACTTAATCCCAAAAAATCAAAACTTTTACTCTTCACAACTAAGCCTCTAACTCTAGGCTTTAAAATATTCTTTCAAAACAATACAGAAATTGAAATTGTAAAAACAGCCAAACTACTTGGCATCACAACTGATGACCAGCTATCCTTTGAGAATCATATACTCAGCTCAATCAAAAAGACCCGTTTTAAGTTTGGCAAACTCTAAAGGCATAAATTCTATTTGGAACAAATCTACCAAGTTGGAACTAGCTAATAGTCTACTTTTACCCTCCCTCCTCTATGGTTGCCCCATTTTCACTAACCTACACACATCTCTCCTGAATAAACTGCAGTCGTGTTACTATAAAATAGCCAAGTTTGTCTCCAACATGCCAACTCGCACACATCACTGCTTGGCCATTAAATCTATAAACTGGTTTGAGTTCTCTCATTACCTACATTACCTACATTACTCCCAACTTACTCTCACCCACAAACTACTAAATAATCCAAACTACTGCCCCCATCCCTTCAAACTATAATACAAACACACACCCCTACTCAGCATCTTGGGTCCACTAACAACTCTTAACCTTAACTAAACCCAACAAAAGAGCTGGACAACGTCTCTATTCCCATGCCATTGCCAAACTTTGGAATGTGCTCCCTCTCTCTCTCTTACTCAACTAGACGCTTTAAAAACATTTAAATTTGCACTAAAAGAACACTATTTCAGTAACCTTTTCTGTTCTTGTAGTCATATGATTAAACCACTTTAAATGTTTTGGCCACTATGCACTACAAATACTTTTACTAACTTAATATAGTTGCAAGTTACACTTTCTGTCTTTGCATCCAATCTCTCTTGCTTTCTTTATTTCTGTGGCTGAATAAACAGAATTGATTAAACAGTATTCTTACTTATGAGAATATACAACCAGAATTACTAAAAATTTAACACACTGGGATTATTTTCATGTACTGTATATCTCTATAATATGTATTTGTCTTGTATATCTACTTCAATTTGTATTATGTAAAAACTTTCTTGACTTTCAAAGTTAAGCTGATGTTATGTAAAAATTTCTGTGATTGTATGGAGCTTTTCTCCCTGGGCCTCCACTGAAAATGGGTCTTTGGGCCTAGTGGACTTTCCCCGTCAATAAATAAATGCATAAATAATAATAAATATCTGATGGCTGGGGAATGGTGAAAGCCTGTTGGATTCAGGCTGGTCACAGACTTCTGCATGACAGGAAGTCCCAAGAATCAGTACTTCAACGATGACTATGATGAAAATTAAATGGATGCTGTATACAAAGAAAAGGATCAGAGGAAAAGGAAAGAAAACTGGAAATCCTGCAAATACATTGGCAAGTATGGAAAACTCCTAGAACGGGCACATGTTGACCAAGACCTGAACCAGGAATGCTTAACAAGAGGTGAACTTAAAACAGCTTTTTGGTGGTTTGGCATAAACTGGGGTGATGGTTTGTTGTAATGGTGTTTGCCTCACAGATACAGGGTTCGACTCGCAGGTTTTAGGGAAATTAGCTAGGCTTTAAATGGCCCGCAAGGGCAGCTAGCCTAGTACTCCCCCATGAACCCATGAAAAAATTAAAGGCTAATAATGGCGACTCGGGATAGTGGGCTACTATTCACAAAGTAAATGCAAGTTCTAAAAAGCACACCTGAAAACAGTTGTACAACGTGTTGCTGGTTGCTATAAACTTGTAGCTTAGGGTCTGTATAATAAAAAGCACAATCACTTGACAACAATGTTGTGCTGTGGATTGTGCAAACACTACAATATGCAGGTAGTTTAGAAGGATTGCAAACATGAACCACAAAGCATTACTGACAACAAAGCTCAGATCGCATGGAATCACGCAATGGCAATAGTTAAAAAAAACTAAAACAAGGAAACCAAAAATAGTAGTCCAAAAAAAGGACAAAAGTAAAATTAATCATTGAAATGGCAACACACAGCGACAATAACATCTTATGTACTGAGAGAAACAAAGGCACAAAATAGCAAGTTGCAAGCAGAAAACACAGCAATATGGAATAAAGAAACCCATACTGTTCCAAAAATAGAAGGAGCAATAGGGCTAGAGGAATTTACAAATCTACTTAAATATGCTACCAATACATATAACCTTGCATGAACTGTGGAAGGAAGAAATTCTGGGCACGTACTGGGAAGAACACTCTTGGCAAACAGAGACTTAACTTAAAGAATGACTGATTGATGTTCGCCTCGGAGGCCACTTTGGGTAGAAAAGATGGATTAGTCCTGAGAGAGACCCTGTCCTTATGGAATACAAGATAAGGGGGCTTAACACAGAGGGCCTGAAGCTCCGACACCCGCCTAGCTGAGGTAAAAGCTACCAAAAATGCAGGTTTCCAGGACAAGAATTTCAAACTAACAGAAGCTGCAGGTTCAAAAGGTGGTCCAGTCAGAGCCTGAAGGACCAAAGTTAGATCCCATGGAGGGGCGGAGTTCCTAATAGGA
The DNA here is from genome assembly GCF_019279795.1 of Protopterus annectens. NCBI lineage: Eukaryota > Metazoa > Chordata > Ceratodontiformes > Protopteridae > Protopterus > Protopterus annectens. The sequence continues at coordinate 43,097,470 of NC_056732.1, read as the reverse complement.
GGTCTCAAGAGAAACGTTCCTTTCAGAAAAGTCTTACAAATCTTGGTGGAGGCAAGGGGATTGAGATGGTCTCCAATGTGAAAATGGGAGATGGCAGCCATTTGAACCTTTTACAGTAGAAGAACTGGCCCCTTGCTGAAAAATATGAAATAAAAAATTGAGCACTGTTGGGATGGGAGCAGTGAAAGGGTCTAAATTCTTATGAGACTCCCAAATGGAAAAACCGCTTCCATTTACTATTGTAAACCTTCCTGGTAGAAGGCTTATGCGCCACTACCAGGATAGATCTAACTGCGGACGAGATACCGGGAGTCCTAGCAACTAATGGAAGCTGAGAGCTTGAGATCGACCAGATTCAGGGGGTTCCAATCCCGAAGGATGAAATATCAGATCCAGGATGGGATCCAAGATCCAGAGAGGAGCTATAAGATGAGACTGTAGACACAGGAACCAGGCTTGACGAGGCCGGAATGGGGCTATGAGGATAACCTTGTTCCCCAACCGACGAGCTTTCTGTAAGAATTTTGTCATCAACGGAAGAGGAGGATAAGCATAAAGAAGACCGGGTGGCCAAGCATGGACTAGAGCATCTCTGGGGGCTTCCCCGGGAGGGGGGATTAGAGCGAAAAACTCGCTGCACTTCGCATTGGATGGCGACGCGAAGAGGTCGCAGCAAGGCTGACACCACTTGTGGAAGATCTGTTTCGCTACTAAAGGATTCAGAGACCACTCGTAGGGCGAGAGGATAGTTAGACTCAGTCTGCTAGGATTTTGGACCGACCCGGAATGTGCATTGGTAGATAATCGCCCAATCCCAAACTCTCATGACCTTTCGGCAAAGAGGGTAAGACCTGGTTCCCCCCTGTTTGTTGATATACCAGACCACCGACATGTTGTCTGACTGAATTGCAATAGTCCCTGGAGGGAGAAAGGCATGAAAGGCTTGCAACGCTAGAAGGACCGCCCTCATCTCCAGTACATTTATATGCAGAACGGTCTCTGTCCGAGTCCACGTACCTTGTTCAGTTCTGCCCGCGTAATGCCCCCCCCCCACCCAAGGCAGGAAGCAGCTTGGGGTTGCGGCATAACAAATGGCCGTCCTTCCTGAAGCTCTTCAGATTGGAGCCACCACATGAGGGAATTTCTGAAAACTCTGCCGATAGTAATCGGTAAGTCCAATGGGTGGTGAAGGATGGACCACTGAACCTGCAAAGTCCACTGGAGAACCCTCATGTGCAAGCAAACTAAGGGAGTGAGATTGATTGCTGCTGCCATGGACCTTAAAGCTCTCAGGACTAACTCCGCTGATGGAGCAGGTGACTGAACTGCGAAGTCTGTCTGATGTCAAGAAGGCCTTGGTCTGAAGCGTGTCTATTCTGGCCCTTATGAACGCCAAGATTTGAAATCGTTGAAGGGATGACTTCTTGAAGTTTATGGTGATTCCCAGTTGGGATGCTAATAGTAGGAAGCAATCCCTGGCTAAGCAGTGTAGATGCCTGGTGGGGGCGGTAAGGATCCAGTCATCTAGGTAAGGAAAAACCTGTATTCCCTGAAGTCTCAGGTGGGCCGCTACAACTGCCATGACCTTGGTGAACACCCTGGGGGCTGTAGGGTAGGACCCTGAACTGGTAATGACTGGCCCCTAGCCGAAAGTGGGGGAACCTCCTGGATCTCCTGTCCATGAGAATATGATGGAATGCATCCTTGAGGTCTATGCAGCACATCCAGTCCTTCTCCTGCAAAAGGGGCAGGATGGATTGAAGCGTGACCATCCGGAATTTCTCCGTGGCAATGAAGAGGTTCATGGTTGAAAGGTCGAGAATCGGCCTTAAGTCCCCCATCTTCTTTGGCACCAAAAAGAACCTGGAGTAATTGCCTAATCTGGACTGGCCTGGGGGGACGTGCTGGATGACTCTCTTTTCTAGCAGCTTTTTTATCTCTAAAGCTGCAGCTTCCCTCAGACTGGGTGGTACATCGGGGAGGTGCCTCGACTGAGGAGGTTGGTTTACGAAAGGGATTGAGTAGCCTCTGGATATTATTCGAAGCACCCAGCGATCTGTTGTGATGGACTCCCATTGAGCCAGGTGCTTTGAAAAATGCCCCCCAGCTGCCTCCAGAGAGGAGCAGTCGGGCAACCCCTCAGGTCTGCTGCGTGGGTCAGTCAGAAAAAGGTTCCAGAGACCCAAAATGTTTCGCCCCCGCCTGGGCCGGTGTCCACCTTGTCCCCCTCTGCCTCTGAAGGACGAAGGGTCAGGAGCGTAACGGGACTGCTGAGACTTCCGGAACCACATCTTCTTTTGTCCTCTCTGCTTCCTGGAAAAGGACCTTTGAGGAGCCGAGAAGCAGATTCCGACAGCAGACAGTGTCTTCCTGTCTTTCTCACTCTGAACCAGGGTGTTGCGGATGGTCTTCCCAAACAGGGTAGAACCGAAGGGTGCGTTTGCAAAGGATGCCTTGAAAGGTTCCGAAAAGTCACAAAGCTGGAGCCAGGCGTGAAGCCTTAAGGCAAGGCCGGACCTGCTAACTCTAGCGGCTCCTTCCGTGGCATGGGAGAGTAGCCGCATAGACATGTTTGATACAGATTTCGGAGTGGCCATGCGAGCCGAGAAGGTCCATTTGTTCTCGGCCGACATGGACTCAGGGGGAGACTCAGCGTATTCTTTCACCAGATCCCGCTGAAGTCCAATTACATGGGCCAAATAATTCAGCGCCCTTATGGAAAAGGTAGCTGAAGCAAACATCCGCTTCCCGATACGATCCATTGTCCGAGACTCTTTATCAAGGGGATGGACCGAGGAACTATCCTGAGCAAGTTCCTTCTTGGTGGCTGCCGCCACCACCATGGCATCTACCGGGGAACCCTTACTCCAAGCTGTCCTATCCACGGGGGGACTAAGAATCCTATCTGGCCTCCTGGGGACTGGCTCTACAGTGTCCAGTTCCTTCCACGCCCTGGTACTGATGAGGTCCACCAGGGGGTCAGCCGGAGGGGACACCCAAGAGGTAGATGGGCCTGCGAACGCCTCCAGGAATACAGACTCGTCAGAGGAAGGTTTTTGGGCTGACTGCCCCCCCCCCCTTTTGGCGAAGCATTTCCATAATGTCTCGTCTTCGGGGGTGACCTGGGGGAACCTTCCCCTTCCTCTAAATCGGTGTCCTCCATGAGGGACTCAGAGGAGTCCAAGTGCCACCTCTTACACTTACGTTTGTGAGGGACCTCCTCGGTGGGGCTGTCCAAGGAGGGTTCACCAACAGGGTCATGTTCCACCAGTGGAATGGGCTGGGGCGTCAACTCACGTTGTCCCTGGGACTGGACGATGGTAGACAAGCCCAGCTGTAAGGGAGTGGGGATGGATCCCGAAGAAAGAGTAGGGGGTCTCTAACCTCTCGAGAGAATCCTGTCCATAACGTCGAAAGCAGAGGGAGAACCAATCTCACTGGGCTCCATGGTTAACACCCTCGGATCCGGCGCGGGGATCGGCGTCAGAGCCAAAGCGCTCGGACCCAAGAGGGAAGTGTGCTCTGACCGAAACTGAGCCGAAGACACATTGGCCCCCTCAGATCCGATGCACTGCTCTTGGCACCGAGAGCTCGGATCTGAAAAGAGATCTGACAAACTCGAGGGCATGGCCAGCGTCAAGGTAGCGATAACCATCGGTGCCAACTCCCTGACTCCGAGACTCCTCGGATCCATAGGATCCGAAACCCAATAGTGGATCGGAGAAGGAGCTATCGGGGCAAAAAGTGGGGCTGAACGCCCCCCTGGTGGGGGGGGGGGAGCAACACTCCCATCTGCAGTTGGGTTTGGAGAAAGCAACGCATCATCCGGTCTATATCCATGTCGGAGAGGCTATGGGTTGACCTTGAAGAGGCTGCTGAAGCTGGCCGGGAGGGCCACCGCAAAGACCTCGAAGATGGTCGGGCCTCCTCCTCTGGGGAGAAGCGTGGAGAACAGAGCCGAGGGGAGGTAGGCCCGGAGACTTTCTGGGGCAACGAGAGCACTTTGGCAGGCGGGAATGAGGGGGCTGAGTCGGCCCACCGCTTGTAGCTTCTGTGCCCCTCTCTCTCTCTCTCTCTCATCTTTTTTACATTCCCTCTCTCCCTGGGAAGAGGGGGGACAGCAGGCTGAACAGCCGCAGCTGTAGCCACAGAGGGAGAGGAGGAAGAATTCGATTCCGCAGGTAGGAGACTTGCCAGAATCCGCTTATTCTTCCTATCCCTCAGGGCCCGGGGGTTAAAGGCTGCACAAATCGGCAGCCTGAGGTCAGATGAGGTACCCCCAAGCAGAGGACGCACTGAGTGTGGCCATCCGCTGGGGATAGCTTATAGCCACACTCAGTGCACTTAGAAAAGATAGCCTTTGGGGCCTCGGCCATGATTCCTACATAAAGACACACACACGCCTCACACAAACACCTAAGGGAAAAGAGGGGCCTACCAGGAGTTAAACTACGAGGGAACGAGGGAGTAAAGCTAAGGGATTTAATCTAAACTAACCACACACACTAAAACTATTAGAGAGATTTTTAAGCAAAAATACACTCACAAATCGCCTGAAAACGCTAGGAGCTCGAAAACACATGCTTGACCAACCGCGGCAAATGAGATCTGAGGATTGGAAGGAGGTCGCAGGGTACTATGGGTAAGGGGGAGGAGCTTGGAAAGCTGCCGGCTCAGATCCAGGTCGGATCAGATAACTTCATTTGGTCATCAACCTGTGGGTAACTACTTCAGATCTGTTCATTTCTATACAATGAACCTAGTTTTTTTGTGTATGTTTTTTATGGTAAGAGAAATGCGAGTGTTAAAATTGTTATCAATTTCAACACCAAGTAGTTTGGTGCATTCTGTTGGGGAGATGTATTGTCTTTGGCTAGAATATTAAAGTGGGGGATAACTGGGTTAGATATAGTGGGCTAGAAGATAAGGAGCTTAGTCTTGCTCAGGTTGAGTAATAACTGGGCATTAGACAGCCAGATTTCTACATAAGAAAAAGGCTTCCTGGGTGATCTTGTGTAGTTCAAGTATAGTTGGGGCTGAGCAGATGAGGGTGGAGTCATCGGCATACTGCATAAGAGAGGCATGCTTGGCGGCTGTGAACAAATCATTGAAGAGTGAGAATAGCGGGGGACCAAGGATAGGAAGTCGAGGAAATAGGTCATTATGCCAAACAACTGTTTGTTGGCTGCTAGTTAGATAGCTGTGAAACTGATCAGTAGCTGATTGAGAGAAGAATAGGTTAACGAGAACAGAGAATAGTTGTTTGATAGGGTAACAAGAACAGAGATTAGTTGTTTGTGTGAGACCATGACGAAAGCCTTGGACAGATCCAGAAATATAACAGAGGAGAACAAGCCATTGTTTTTATGATGAAGGATGGCATTAGTGAAAGAGGGCAAGGCAGTAGCAGTGCTGTGGTATGGCCTGAAGCCATGCTGACAGCTGGAAAGGAGGTTATTAGCTAAAGAGAGTCTAAGACTTGAGAATGTATGCATTTCTCAAGTATCTTGTAAAGTGGAGAAAGGATGGCTATGGGGCAGTAATTGGAAAGTTCAGTGGAGGAGCCACCTTTATGGAGGGGAATGATGTGGGATATTTTCCACAGTGTGGGGAAATAGCTTTCTGATAAGGACTGGTTAATTAAGATAGAGACTGGATAAAGCTAGGGCTTCAGCTGCTAAATTTAGGTATTGCGAGGGGAGACTGCCAGCTGCAAGTTTTGTAGGCTTAAGTTTCAGTAGAATTTTTTTTTATATAGGAGGTAGGTACTAATGAAAAAGAAGACTGTGGGCACAGTATTTGGTTTTGATGTGGGGAGGGTGGGTAGACAGTTGTGTTGCTTAGCCAAAGACAGAATGGTTTCAGTAAAGTGTTTATTGCAAGAGTCAGCAATACTGCTGGCGGATGGGGTAGTAGGTGGGGGGGGGGGGGGTGCCTACTTTACTGAGGACCAGAGCTGCTTAGGGTTGTGATGGGAGGAGTTTAGGGCTGACTGATAATATTCGGTTTATCTTCCTTTATTTGCTTGTTGACCTTATTGTGCAACTCTAGGAATGACTGTCTAAAGGAGGGTTTTTCTGTTGAGCGCCAGTGCTCCCAGACCCGATCTCTGACTTTCATTAGTGCCCTGGTGCTTTTTTGTAGCCAAGGGGAGTGCTGCGTTTTGACTCTGGCATTTCTAATGGGGGCCTGTTTAGTACATTTAGGAAGGGGCTACTGAAGAACTGGATGGCTTCATCCAAATTGAGGAACTTTAGTGGTGTCCAATTAAATTTTTTAAGGGATGAGATAAAGGAGACAGAGTTAAAGTTTACTTTCCACACATTTAGACCAGCTACTACACAGACAGGGACTAAAGGTGAAGGTGTCTCAAGCTACATAAAAAATAAATATACCTCAGGGCTGGTCAAAATATCCCGGGATGCCTTCTAAACAGCATGAAAAAAAGTTATGTAGTCACCATAACGTTCCATCTGAGTAGTTCTACTTCATTTGTCTTCAACCTGTGGGTCCCTCAGATCCATATCAGATAGGACATGGCCACATTTTCCAGCTACGGCTCCAAGCTCCATGCCCCTTCCCCTTACCCACAATGCCCCTGTCTTCCTTCTCCCTTCAGATCGAGTTTGCTGCCTAACAGGTATTAGATACTCGACCAAATAACACCTTATCGTCCAACAAAAACATTACAAAAGAACTTTAGCCCTGACAGAACCAAAGATCCCAGCAATAATTGTCAGATACACAGGACATGTCGTACCCGAAGGATAAGGTTAGGGGGAAGGAGGGGGGGAACAGCTGAAGACAAATGAAGTAGAACTACTCAGATGGAATGGTATGGCGAGTACATAACTTCTTTATCCAAAGTAGTTTACTTCATTTATTTTTCAACCTGTGGGACAAAGTCCCCAGCTACCCAACTCTTGGGAGGCCCTCATGGAAGGATATTCCAGAGCACTGCAGAATCAAAGGATGCTCTACTCCTAGAGACCAAATCCAGTTTATAATGAGAAATAAAGGTGTGAGATGAGGCCCAAGTAGCGGCTAAACAAGTATCATCCAATGAGACACTAGACCAAAAGGCTGCTGCTGAAGTAGCCATAGATTGGGTCGAATGAGCCTTCACTCTTCCTGGAAGAGACCAACCTCTATCTGAGTAAGCCCGGCCAATGCATTATGAAATCCAGCTAGCAATAGTCACTTTGAGACAGGTTTACCTAAGAAGGGCTTGGCATAGGACACAAAAAGCTGATCAGACTTGTGGAAAGGTTTAATCCTGTGCAGACAAAACCTCAACTGCCTATGTACATCCAGTAAATGTAATTTGTATTCCCCTTTGTTCTGGTAGTTCAGAAAAAATACTGGCAAATTAATCTGATTAATATTGGTCTCCGAACCTACCTTAGGAAGGAAGGCCGGGTTAGTGCGTAGCGACACTCTATCTTTATGAAAGATCACATAAGGGACCTTGACAGAAAGAGTTTGAAGCTCTGACACCCTTCTAGCAGATGTAATGGCAACCAAGATGGTAGTTTTCCAGGTCAAAAATTGCAGATCCACAGATGCCACAGGCTCAAAGGGGGGGGGCGCGAAACCAATGCCTGCAACAGTAAGGTGAGGTCCCGCGGCAGAATTGGGTCTTTAACCGGGGATATGAGAAGAAAAGCACCTTTGAAAACAGTTTTACAAAGTTTAGAAGAAGCCAACAAAGACATGTCTACCCCAACATGAAAATTTGAAATGGCAGCTAGTTGGACTTTCACCGTAGAGGAACTTGCACCCTGATGAAAAATGCTAACTAGAAAATCTAAAACTGCCGAAAGCAGTGCAGTGAAAGGATCCAAAGACCTCTGAATGGCCCATATAGAAAAAATGTTTCCATTTACTGCGATAAACTTTTCTGGTGGGTAATTTATGAGGCACCACCAGAATGGGCTTGACAGGAGATGGCAGACCGGGAGTCCTAAGAATCAAGGGAACTGGAGCAGCCAAGCAGTGAGCTTCAGACTGTCCAGATCTGGATGAGGAATCCCAGAGGGATGTGAAAACAGATCCGAGACCAGATCCAAGGTCCAAGGTGGAACAACTAGATGAGACCGGAGTAAGGGAAACCAAACCTGTCAAGGCCAAAATGGGGCAATGAGGATCACAGTGCTCCACAGCCTCTGGGCTTTCTGCAGAAACTTCGACATCAGGGGAAGAGGAGGATATGCATAAAGAAGACCGGGAGGCCAAGCATGAATCAGAGCATCTCTGGGGGCTTCCCTCTGTGGGGAGTTCAGAGCAAAAAACTTGCTGTATTTTACGTTGGAAGGAGATGTGAGGAGATCGCAGCAAAGACAACCCCACTCTAGAAAGATCTGTTCCACTACTGAAGGCTTCAGTCACCACTTGTAAGGCATCAGGATAGATCTGCTGAGCCTGTCCGCCAAGATGTTGGACCATCCTGGGATGTGCATTGCCACCAGAAAATGGCCGGTGGAGATCGCCCATACCCACACTCTCATGGCCTCTCAACATAAGGGATAAGATCTGGTTCCCCCCTGTTTGTTGACATACCAGACCACTGACATGTTGTCCATCTGAATTGTAATCATTCCCATAGGAAGATTAGCATGGAGGGCCTGCAATGTAAAAGAACCGCTCTCATCTCTAGAACACTGATATGCAGATAGGTCCACGTACCTTCGACTGTCCTTCTTGAGCAATGCCCCGCCCACCCAAGTAGGGAGGCATCCGCAGTCACCATGGTTTGGGATAAAAGAGGTTGAAAAGGACGTCCCTTGAGGAGATCGGGGACAGATACCACTACCACAGGGAGTCCCTGCATGCTTTTGAAATTCTTACTGGAAAAGACAAAGGAAGGTCCAACAGTGACCACTGAACTGCTAGTGTCCACTGCAGTACCCTCACATGAAGGCGTGCCATAGGGAGAAGATTTATCGTGGCCGCCATAGAACCTAGAGCTCTTAACATTGCTTCGGCTGTTGGTAAATGGGTCTGAAGAATGTGCAAGAGGTGTAACCTCAAGCTGCATATCCTGTCTGAAGTGAGGAACACCTTCGACTGTATTGTGTCCAGCTGTGCCCCGATGAAATCTAGAATCTGAACTGGGTGAAGAGCAAACTTGTTCATATTGATCGTAATGCCCAACTTCTTGGCTAACTGAAGGAAGGAGTCCCTGGCCTGACATAGTAGATGCTCAGAGGGGGCGGTAAAGAGCCAATCGGCCATGTACGGAAAGACCTGAATGTCCTGAAGCCTCAGGTGAGCCGCTACTACTGCCATTACCTTGGTAAACACCCAGGGGGCTATGGTGAGGCCGAAGGGGAAGGCTCGAAATTGGTAATGATTGCCTCCCAGCCGGAAGCAAAGGAACCTCCGGGAGCGCCTGTGCATCTTGATGTGATAGTATGCATCCTGGAGGTTGATAGAGCACATCCAGTCTGTCCTGCAGATAAGGCAGGATAGACTGAATCGTGACCATCCGGAATTTTGCCTTGGTAACTGACCAGTTCATTTGGGACAGATCCAATATTGGTCTGAGGTCCCCCATCTATTTTGTCACTAAAAAGAACCTGGAATAAACCCCGGATCCGGACTGGTCGGGGGGACCAGGTGGATGACTAGTTTTCTTAGCAGTGAGTCTACCTGCACTCCTGCTTCCTCCTGCTGAGTGGGTGGAACATCCGGGAGGGCTTTGTTGGATGCGGGAAGATCCTTGAAGGGGACGAAATAACCTGAGGATATGACTCGCAGCACCATCTGTAGTGATGGACTCCCATGCTAGTGGGTGAAGCAACAGACGACCCCCGACTGCCTCCAGAGATTGACAGCCGGGCAACCCCTCAGGGGTGCTGTCCGGGTTTATCTGAGAAAGGTTCCCGGGACCCGAAATTCCTAGGACCCCCTCTACCTCTAGGAGGGTGTCTATCATATCCCCCTCTGCCTCTGGGGGAAGGCGAGTCCTGGGCATCCCAGGAAAACACCTGAGACTTTTGGAATCGCATCTTCTTCTTCTGGCCTTGCTGGCTCCTGGAAAAGGACCTTTGAGGCAGTGAGACTGGACCCCAATGGCAGACAGTGTCTTCCCATCCTTCTCGCTCTGGACCAAAGTCTCTCTCTTCTCAAAAAGGGAAGAACCATCATAAGGGGCGCTAGTAAAAGACGCCTTGAAGGGCTTCGAGAACTGACATAAGCGTAGCCAGGCATGATGTCGGATGGCAACGCCTGAACCCCCCCCCCCCCCGAGTGGCTCCCTCCATGACATGGGAGTGCAAATGCATAGAAGTGTTGGCTACAGATTTCAGGGTGTTCATTCGTGCAGCGAACGTCTTCCTGTCCTCTGCCAACATGGACCCTGGGGTCGACTCCATGACTTACTTGACCAGATCTCTCTAGAGACGAATAACATGCGCCATGTAGTTCAGCGCCCTCACGCAGAAGGTCAGTGAAGTATAAACTCACTCCCCAAAACAATCCAACGTTCTTGACTCTCAAGTCAGGCAGCTGGATCGTGGAACTCTCCTGGGCAAGTTCCTTCTTGGTGGCCGCCACCACCAGCACAGCATCTACAGGGGGATCTCTTGTGCCAGTGTAATTTGTCCATGGGAGGGCTTAAGACCTTGTCCGGGTGCTTGGGTATTGGCTCTACCGTGTCCGGCTCCTTTGATGCCCTAGATGTTAACAAATCCACAAGTGTATTAGCAGGAGGGGACACCCAAGAGGTAGACTGGCCTGAGCCAAATGCCTCCAGAAACACGGACTAGTCAGAAGTTGGTTTTGTGGAGGATCACCCCCCCCCTCTTTGGCAGAGAATCTCCATGATGTCACCAAAGGAGACATCCTTGGGTGGTGATCTTGGGGAACCTTCCCCTTCATCCAGGTCCGTGTCTTCTGTGAAGGACTCTGGGGGAGAGTCCAAGTGCCTCCTTTTACACATATGCTTGTGGGGGGAGCTCCTCAGGAGGACTATCTGGGGAGGTTTCGCAAGCGGGTTGTTCCAAGGCCTGAATGTCCTGGTGCACTACGGCTATGGGCTGTCCCTGAGAGGGCAACATGGTCGGACCTGCACTCAAGGCCAGGAAGGTCTGGACAGACTCCAAAGACTAAATAGTCAGAGGCCTCGACCCTGCAAGAACCCTCTCCACCACATCGAATGCTGAGGGGGAATGGACCTCCTGGGCTGAACTAGCAGAAGCCGCTGCACCCTGATCCGACCAGGGAGCCGAGAAGAATGCTTCTCTCAGACAAGCTCTGAGCAGAGAGCACTCCCTTGGATCCGACCCCGAGGCTACAGCTCCGAGAGCTCGTATCCGATCTAGTCGGATCTGACACACTCAAGGCACTGGAGGGCGTCATCCTGTCCATCTCAGCTTCAGATAGGCTCCAGGTAGAGCAGGAGGATGCTGCCGAAGTGGGCTGAGAGAGACGGTAGGGAGAAGGCCTAGGAGGCGACCAGCTAACTAGAACCTCGGGCTCAGGAAAGAACCTTGGGGACCTGAGCAGAGGTGTAACAGGCCTGGAAACAGGCTTAACCTTTGGCGGGGGGCCGACCTCCGGCAAATGGTCAGGGGAGCACTTGCGAGGCTGGGCCTTCTTGACCTTATCCGCTTCCCCAGGCGTCTTAGCGGGACAGTGAGTCCCAGAGGCCAAGGAAGGGGAAGATGAAGAAGCAGCCGCTGCTTTCTTAGCGGGAGAAGGTGGGACGTCCGTCCCAGCAGAGGAGGGAAACAGGCCCTTGACACTCAATTTCTCCCACCTGTCCTTAAGTGCTCTGAGTTTAAACCCAGTGCAAACAGGACAGGGGGCTAGAGGTGAGCCACCCCCAAACAAACCATGCACAGAGTGCGGCCATCCGCCGAGGAAAGCTTATAGTTGCACTCTGTGCACCTTTTGAAGCCAGACTTTGGGGCATCCGTCATGCCTCAGCTGGCCCAAAGGAAACACAAGCGCACACACATGCACAAACGCACACAAATGCACACACAAGCTACCATGAGGAAAGAAAAGAGGGGAGGAAGACATAAAAGCCTACAAGAAAACAAGCTGCAAAGAACCCTGAGAAGGTATAGATAGGTTAGGAGTGAAATAGATAGGTAGAAAAAGCCAAAAAAGTCAACATTTACTTTTTAAAAACACTACCACAACGGAGCTTGGACCATGCTGCTTCATCTCAGTCGGCAAATGAGATCTGAAGGGAGACAGAAGTATTATGGGTAAGGGGAGGAGCATGGAGCTCGGAGCCGTACCTGGAAAATGCAGCTGTGTAGGATCCGATATGGATCCGAGGACCCACAGGTTGAAGAACAAATGAAGTTAACTACCTCAGATCATGATCTACCAGGCCATATGGAGTTGCTATTTAACAGTAGCTTCCAAACAGGCTTCATGCTTCAAGAATGGAAAACGGCAACAGTCATTCCTCTGCACAAAGGTGGGCCATCTACAGACTCTGGAAACTACAGACCCATAAGTCTCACTAGTCTTGTATGCAAAGCCATGGAAAGAATTATCATGGAAATGATTAATAATGCTATAGTGAACCTCCAGACAATGGATCCAACCCAGCTTGGTTTTATTAAGGGCAGGTCATGCCTACTCAACCTGGTGGACTTCTTTGAGAAGGTCAACAAAGCAATGGATGGGGGCAAAATGGTTCACACTGTGGAGGAGGGCAAAATGGTTCAAACTGCCTACCTTGACTTTGCCAAGGCATCGGATAATAGCCCACTCAGGCATTGTTGACAAACTCAAGAGGTTGGGTACAAACCTGTATGTCACCTGAAGGATAGCCAAATGGCTCACAGACGGGACCCAGGAAGTTAGAACTGGGAAGTCCACCTCTACAAAGAGACCAGTCGCGAGTGGAGTCCCTCAGGGATCAGTCCTTGGACCTCTACTTTTTAGCATTTACTTCTCTGCAGTTAAGGCCAATGTCAATGGTCTTTGGCTGACTGAATCTGCAGATGATTGCAAATTAGGAGCAGTCATTGAATCCTACACAGACACAAATGTTCTCCAGGAAGGACTTGCAATGACAAACAATTGGTGTCAGAACAATGGACTAAAACTAAATGCCAAGAAATGCATAATAGTATCCTTTGGAAAGTCATTCACCCCGGGAACTATCATATTGACAACACATGCCTTAGAGCTGACCCAAAAGTCAGGGACTTGGGGACATACATAGACAGTAGTATAACCGTTGACCATCACATGTCTACAGAGGTGAGAAAATCATTCTAGGTTGCACAACTTATAAACTAAGGTATGGTATCTAGGTTCATGGAAGTCACTGTTCCACTGCATTCAGCATTCACCAGACCTATCATCGAGTACAATGCTTTTGGTATGTGCCTAACCAGGCAAACAACTGGAACGTCCCACACAGGTCCCTCACTAAAAGAATATAGGGCATAAGTAAAATGTCTTATGCAGACCGCCTCAAGACCCTCTCCCTGTATTCTGTCTTCTACAGGCTTTAGAGGGGAGATCTATGCCTGGCATACAGGGCACTGTCAGACTGCACTCTGATGGACCTCCTGCATATCCACTAAAGAAACAGACCAGAATTACCCATTCCAAAGACTTAAATCTTGCCTGTGATATAAACAGGACCTGCTGGAGAGATAGGTATATATATACCAGAGACTACCACATCCATGTGAAGCAGAGTTCCTCCCTAACCCAATTCAAGTGCAACTTGGACAACTGGATGGGGAACAGGAAATTCATCCCTGGTTTGGCACATATGCCTTTAATGGACACAGTCAACCTGTAAATGGTTCACCTCCCAAGCCCCTGCTTACACTTATCAAGGGTACCAGAACTTGATTTGGGATGCATGGCTATGCTTAAAAAGGCCCTTGTGGTGGTTAGCCTACTAAACACGTATGAACCTATGAAGATGGGAATAACTAACACAATGACACTTTCTATATTACCTTTAAATGTAAACGGTCTCACAGATATATACAAAAAAGAAAGTAGTAAATTATATTAAAAATGTACAGGGCAAATAACTATGCTGCAGCAGACACATTTGGAAAGAAACAAACAGGTGAATTTGATCAAGAAAGGTTTTTAAGACAGTTATTCAGTGGAATAGTTGGGACAAAGGAAAAGAGCAGTACGTATATTAACTGCAAGAGGAGCGTCAACAGTGACAGAAGAGAATCAAAAATATAAAATGGTAGATTTGTAGCGCTAAGGGGCTACTGTGAAGGGCAGGCCATAACACTGGTAGATTTGTAGCGCTAAGGGGCTACTGCGAAGGGCAGGCCATAACACTGGTAGATTTGTAGCGCTAAGGGGCTACTGCGAAGGGCAGACCATAACACTGGTAGATTTGTAGCGCTAAGGGGCTACTGCGAAGGGCAGACCATAACACTGGTAGATTTGTAGCGCTAAGGGGCTACTGCGAAGGGCAGACCATAACACTGGTAGATTTGTAGCGCTAAGGGGCTACTGCAAAAGGCAGACCATAACACTGGTAAATTTGTAGCGCTAAGGGGCTACTGCGAAGGGCAGACCATAACACTGGTAAATTTGTAGCGCTAAGGGGCTACTGCGAAGGGCAGACCATAACACTGGTAGATTTGTAGCGCTAAGGGGCTACTGCGAAGGGCAGGCCATAACACTGCATGTATTTATATTCCACCTAAAACTGCTATAATGGAACTTCAGCAAATTCATCAGCTTTCAAGGAATATTACTTATAGGTGGGGACTGGAATTTGTTTTGCAACAGATTGGGGGGCCCAGAAGGGAAAATAAACAAAGGAGGGTAGATTTTTGAAGAAATTTATGAAAATATATGGCATGGAATATATGAATTCAGTAGTAGGAGTTCTGAGTGAATTTATACATTATCCTCCACGATACAAAAAACTGGGCTAGGGTAGACAGAACATACATTTCACAGAACATGTGCATTTAATTGAAAGTTTTGATAACCCATCCAATAACTATTTCAGATTACACGCCAACAGTAACTAAAATAAAAATGCAGGGTAATGAAATAAAAATGAGACACTGGCACTTTCCCACCTATCAGTGGAGAGAGGAATTTAAGGAATTGATAATGGAAATTATTTGGGAGTTATTAGAGAAGATAGAAATTTCTTCTGAAAATATAGCTAGGGAGTGAGATAAAATTAAAGCAGAGTTTAAAAATAGGGTGGAAATAAAAGAAATAGCAATATGGTTAAGAAGTAACAAGATTTAGAGGGACTAACAAAGGTTAAAGTATTGCAGAATAGGGGGAGCAATTGCAGAATGCTTAACAGAAAATAAGGGATTATCTCGATAATATGCACGAGTTTAGAACGACTGTTAAGCAATTGTTTTTTTATATCAACTCCACAGCACAAAAAGTTTTAGCACAATGACTTGGGCTAAAGAAAGTAGGAGCATTGTCACCAAGCTTAGGGAGCCTTTAACAAGGAAGATAAGATAATATAGAGATACTACAAATATTTTGAAAATTTTATGAAAGTCTGTATAAAGCACAGAAATACAGAAATCAAGTAAAGGCACAACTGGAATTGTTTAAGGAAGAACTAAATATGCCAAGGTTCGAGGTAGCTGAGGCTCAATTACTAACAGTTAGGACAGGAGGAGAGGAGATAAAAGTTGTGATGCATAACCAATCTACAGGAAAGTCCCCAGGAACAGATGGTATTCCTGTGGAAGTTTGGAAGCTAGGACGGAAAAAATGAAAAATCTGGAAGGTTTTCTTTAACAGCATTTTAAGAGGAGGAGAAGCACCAACATCCTGGAACAAAGTGGTGGTAGCTGTAATACCTAAAGAGGGTAAAGATCTAGCTTCATACAGGCCGTTTCAATCCTAAACGAAGATTATAAAGTGTTTATGTCTATAAAGGCTAAAAGAATGCCAAAGAGGATACCAAAATTGATAGATATGGATCATTGTGGTTTTGTGGAGGGGAGGCAAACATTTCACAACATTAACAGAACACTGATAGTCCAGAAAGAAGCAGAATGTAAGAAAACATAACTGATGTTGGTAGATCTTGATGCAGAGAAAGCATTTGACAGTCAGCTGGGAATGTATGAGCAGGGCAATGGGAGAATTTGCATTCCTTGATAAAATTCCAAGATTGATTAGTAGGCTATACGAGAGACTGGAGGAAAAAATTAAAGTGGATGGGTTCCTCTCTGATAATTTGTGCTTGAGAGGAACCAGGTAGTGGTGCCCCCTTTCGCTGTTACTTTCATTATACTTAGAACCACTGGCAAAGAAAATGAGGGACTCAAAAATTCATGGATATAATTGGTAGGGTAGTCAATAAAAGCTGGCTCTTTGCAGATGATACTATTTTATACCTGATAAAACCAGAAAAGGACATTTCCGTGTTGTGGAACATTTTTGAGACAGTTTCAAATCTTTTCGGGATACAAAATTAATGAAGCTAAAGCAAAGGTAATAGCTGTAAACTATGTACCCACACACAAATTGGTTCAGCAATATTCATATTTACGGGGGCATGATAAAAAGAAGTTATGTCTTACTGTAACATTCCATCTGAGTTGTTGATCATCTTCCAGTCATCACTGATGGGTTTGGTTCTGAGCCCTCGGAACAGAGTCAGCCTTATACCAAGCTTGCGTGCACCAAACACTCTTGAGCTAAGCTGCTACCCACAATGCCCTTCACTCAGTTACCGCAGATCGAGTTTGCATGCAACATATAGAAGAAGAAATAAGTCAGAGGCCATCTCTGAGCAGAAACTCTAAGACACCACAAAGACCCAGAAGATCCACCAGGAACCTTTGGAGGGGGTCGGTGGGAGGGTGTGATGACTGAAAGAAGATCAACAACTCAGATGGAACGTTATGCTAAGACATAACTTCTTTATCTGAAGTTGTTAATCTTCTTCCTATTCATCACTGATGGGACAGAGTCCCCTACTACTTGGAGAACCTGGGTGGCCCTTATGGAAGAACATTCCTGAGAACCATTGAACCAAAGGCCACTCTTCCCCTGGAGATCAGATCCAATTTGTAATGCTTGATAATGGTATGGGGCTTAGCCCAAATGGCAGCTGCACAAATGTCATCCATGGAGGCCCTAGAGTGGAAGGCAACTGATGCTGCAATAGCCCTAGTTGAGTGAGCTTTGATTTGGCCAGGCTTAGATCCATCCGTAGGTGAATATTTAAAGGCAATGCAATCTCTGAGCTATTTAGACAAAGTAACTTTCAATACTGCACCTCCCATTCTGGGATCTGCAAAGGAAATGAAAAGCTTGTCAGACTTGCGAAAGGATTTAGTTCTGTCCAGACAGAAACTTAATTGTCTATGAACATACAAGAAATGTAGGCAGTATTCTCCCTTGTTAGAGTAATTTGGGAAAAACACGGAGCTCAATGGACTGGTTAATCGAAAAGCCCGCAACTCACTTTGGGGAGAAAGGATGGGTTAGTACGAAGTGATACTCTGTCCTTATGAAAGATCAGATAAGGGCTCTTGATACATAATGCTTGCAATTCAAAAATTCGTCTGGCTGAGGTGATGGCCACAAGAAATAAGGATTTCCATGACAGGAATTTTAGATCACGGGTCACAGCAGGCTCAAAAGGGGAAGAGAAAGACTGCAGAACCCAGGAGAGATTCCATGCCTCCATCGGCTGCCTGATGGGAGGCCTGCTGTGGAAAATACCCTTGAGGAAAGTCTTGCAAAGGCGAGAGGAAATAAGCGGGACTCCATCTGAACCGTTACGGAAGTTGGAAACAGCTGCTAGATGGACTCGAATGGTGGAAGCTGACACCCCATTGTCGAACAGTTCAGCCAGGTAATGAAGAATAATGGCTACAGGGGCTGAGAACAGATCTAGCTTCTGATTGTGACCAAATAGAGAATCTTTTCCATTTGTCCCTGTAAAAAGTTTCCTGGTGGATGGCTTATGAGAGGCCAAGATAATATCACGTACAGGTGAAGAGAGGGTTCCCTGCCTGGCAACTAATGGAAGTGGAAAAACCAAGCTGTCAGCTTGAGAGTGGACAGATTTGGGGGAGTCAGCCCTTGTGGGTGAGATATGAGGTCCTGACGAGTGTCTAGGATCCAAGGAGGTTGTAACAGATGAGGTCAGAGGAAGGGAAACCATACTTGACGAGGCCAGACCAGGGCAATAAGGATCATTTTGCTTCTCAACCGAATAGCTTTCATTAAAACAAGGGGGGAAATCAGAGGAATCGGAGGATAAGCATAAAGGAGACCAGTGGGCCAATCGTGAATCAGAGTCTCTCGGTGACTCCGAGTGGGGGAAAGAGGGCAAAGTAGCTGCTGCATTTTGTGTTTGAGGGGGAGGCGAAAAGGTCACTGCATGGTTGGCTCCAACGGCTGAAAATTTCTGCCGTCACAGTCGGGTTGAGAGACCACTCGTGGGGACGGTGACGGAGAATGCATCTGCTTAGCCTGTCCACAATCACGCTGGAGCTCACCGGGATATGTGTTGCGATCAGAAAGCGGTTGGAAGCCATCGCCCACTGCCAGATTCTCATGGCTTCACGACATAGGGGGTAGGATTTGGTCCCCCCCCCCTGTT
Source organism: Protopterus annectens (assembly GCF_019279795.1). Classification (NCBI taxonomy): domain Eukaryota; kingdom Metazoa; phylum Chordata; order Ceratodontiformes; family Protopteridae; genus Protopterus; species Protopterus annectens. The sequence goes on along the minus strand of NC_056732.1, from coordinate 43,078,899 downwards.
TAAGTACCAGACCACAGACATGTTGCCCGACTGGACAGCAATTGTTCCGGATGGAAGGAGCGGATGGAAAGCTTGCAATGCCAATAGCACCGCCCTTAACTCCAGGACATTGATATGCAAGTTGACCTCTACATTGGACCACGTGCCTTGGACTGACTTTCCCTGGAAGTGGCTCCCCCCACCACATCAGGGAAGCATCCTTGGTCACCATGGTGCTGGGCTGGGGAGCCTGGAAGGGGTGACACCAAAGATTTCCGTCTGTACTCATCCACCAGAGGAGATCTTGTTTGCAAGTGTTGGTGATGAGAATCTGTGAGCTCAGGGGGTGAAGATTGGGTATCCACTGGGCCTGAAGGAGCCATTGTAGTAATCTCATGTGTAGTCTGGCTAGGGGAACAATAGGGATGTCTGCAGCCATAGACCCCAGGGCCTGGAGAACATCCCCTGCAGACACCTTTCTTCGACAGAGTATCACTTGAACCTGTGCCCTTAATCTCTGAAGCCTGTGAAGAGGAAGAGAGATCAGGCTTGATTGGGTGTGAATATTGCCCTATGAATTCCAATTGTTGTGAGGGTTGAAGGTTGGATTTCTCCCAGTGTATGGTGATGCCCAGTGACTCTGCTAGAACCAGGGTACAGCGGAGGGCCCTCACCAGTAGATGCTTGGTGGGGGCAGACAGGAGCCAATTGCCTAGGTATGGAAACACCTGGAATCCCTGAAGTCTCAGATGAGCTGTTACCTCTGCAAGGCATTTCGTGAACACTCTGGGGGCCGTCTAGAGACCGAAAGGCAGGGCTATGAATTGGTGAAAGAGGCTACTGGGGCGCTTGTCCATCTTGATATGGTAATACGCATCCCGGAGATCTAATGAGCACATCCACAAACCCTCCAGCAGAAAGGGAAGGATGGACTGAATTGTGACCATGTGGAACTTGGTCTGAACTACCGATTTGCTTAGTTGGCTGAGATCCAGAATGGGCCTCCAGTCCCCAGTCTTCTTTGGCACCAAAAAGAATCTTGAGTAGAACCCTGATCCGCACTGATCTGAAGGGACCTGTTGGATGGCTCGTTTTTGACATAGCTTTCATATTTCGGAAGCTGCCTCCTCCCTTTGACTGGGTGGGACATCGGGAAGGGATTTTGGAAGTCTTGGATAAGATATTAGGGGAATATGGTAGCCTCTGGTAATGATTCTCTGCACCCACTAATCGTTTGTAATAGAGAGCCATAATCGTTTGTAATACAGAGCCAGGCAGCTTGGTGCAGAGATAAACACACCCCGACTGCTTCCAGAGGAAAGCAATCGGGCAGCGCTTCAGGAGCGCTGATACGGTCTACCAGAGAAGGAATCTCTGGAGCCCTGGTTCTGGGGACCCCCTCTGCCCCGAAAGGGGAGTCTTCCATTATTGGAACCCCCTCTGCCTCTGAAGGATTCCTCACCACATGCGTCACGGAAAGGACCTCGAGACTGCTTGCGCCACATCTTCCCGCTCCTCTGATTCCTGAAGGAACACTGAGGTTTGGAAAAGCATAGGCCTATGGTAGACAAGGTCTTCCAGTCTTGCTCGCACCTGGCTAATGTATCCTTGACCTTAGCACTGAACAGAGCTGATGGTTTGATAGGGGCATTTAAAGGAGTCCGCGAGGTCACAAATGCGCATCAAGGCGTGGTGTCTCATGACTACGCCTGCACCCACAGCTCTAGCCGCTCCTTCGTTGCATGTGACAGCAACCTCATGGATAAATTGGATATTGACTCTAGGGTGGCAAGTTAGGAAGCAACTTGATCTCGTGCTCCAGCTGATACTTGGCCTGCGAGGGTTCCGGAGAGTTCGGCGATCAGATCTCTCTGGAGCCTCGTAAACTTGATCAAAAAGTTCAGAGACCTAACTGCAAAGGTCGCTGATGCAAAAACTTCCTTCCCTAACCTGTCCACTGCCCAGGACTCTCTGTTGGGTAGGTGAACAGCAAGACTCTCTTCAGCAAGGTCCTTTTTCATGGCTGCCGCCACCACCATCTAGACCAATGGGGTTGATCCTCTGGAGGGGAGAGTACCTTGTCTGATCTCTTGGGGATGGCCTCAATGGAGACTGGGTTCTTCCACGCCCGCTGCACGATGAGCTTAACCAACTCATCAGCGGGGGTCACCAAAGAAATAGAGGGCCGAGAGCAAAAGGCCTGCAGGAATACAGATTCCTCCAAGGAAGGATTGGAGGGCTTCCAGTCATCCCTCTGTTTGAAGATTTCTATGATGTCTCCAAAGAAGACAGTCAGGGGGTGACCGTAGGGATCCTTCCCCCATCATCGTAGCCCGTATCTTCCGTGAGGAACTCCTCTGGGGAGTCCATGTGTTTCCTCTTATATGCCCATTTCTGAGGGGGTGCTTTGGTGGGAGCATCCAAAGAAGACTCAGAAAGGGAAATACCCTGGACAGGGGTTTCCTGTGCCTTGTGCTCTCGGAGTCCTGGGGGGGGGGGCCTTTGACAGCTGCGGCTCAAAAGGAACTGGGGGGGGGGGTAACTGATGTAGGAGGATTGCTAGAAGCAAGCACCCTCTCCATCACCCGGAAAGCGGGCCCGCCCGAAGAGGAGTGGGAGCCCGGAACCGAAGAAGACAAAATAGGAATCGGAGCCACACCCCGCTCCACACGGTCCTCCCCCGGGGACAGAGCCTCAAGCAAACTCGGGGCGGTAGTCACCCTCTGATCCAAAGCCGGGATCGAAAACAAGGTTCCACCCCCCCCAAGTATGAGATTGAGGGAGGGTGGGTTCTGACAGAACAGACACCCAAAGGGGCCTCAGACACTGTCGTTGTCGGCGCCGAGGAAGGGGGTCCTCTTGAAAAGGTTGGATATATGAGCCTTGGAACCGAAGGATCCAAGGTAGGAGACTATGTAGGGGTCGCCAGAGTAATAGACCCAAAGCCTGGAGTGGGATAGGGTCTAGGCATATTTGAAATTCCTCTGGCAGTCAGCAGCTAGTCAAAAAGGCGCACCACATCCAAATCTGAAAGGCTCCAGGTGGATCTTACCGATGCACCTTAGAGGGAATCAGGCCAGTCCAAAAAGGGGCTGCAGGCTTGTCCGGCAAACGGGTCCACAGATGAGTATCGGGTCTGTGGTGCATCACAGAACGGCACAGACTACTCCAGTTTAGAAACCGGCAACAATGGAACGGTTCATCACAACAGGGGTGGATGTCAAGAATGGCTCCGAAGTTGTTGTTGGAACAGACATCGGAGCGGAGGTGGGCGACGTCGGTACCGAGACAGAGGCAGACAAACTGATCGGAACTGAGGTAGTAGATGGCGCCGTAGTCGTCGGTGCCAGGGTAGGCACTGACGAGGCGACCTCGGTAAGCTTTACTGGAGCTGTACCGATGTAGTCAGAACAGAGGAGGCAGAACAGTGCTTGGAGGAAGACTTTTGGGCCTTGTGCTTATGGCTTTTACCTCTGTCACCAGCCAGTGAAGAGGGGTCTGAGTGATGACGTTTCTTGGGATGAGACCTCCATCGCAGAAATAGCCTCCGAAAAAGGCGATGCTAGCAAGCCCTTCAGAATCAATTTATTCCGACGTTCATTCAGCGTCCGCTGACTGAAGCTAGCACAAATCACACAGGGGTTTCGCCGACAAATGTGGAACCCCCAAACAGTACACACACTCTTCATGAAGGTCACTATTTGGAAGTTTACCACTGAAAGAAGAGCAGTGTTGAAAGCCCGTAGTTCCCTTCTTCTCAGACATAATAGCGAACACTCTCACACGAAAAGGAAAGAGTGAAAAAAGTGAAGAAAGTAAAGAGAGAGGAAATACCAACAATGGTAATAGGATACCACAAGGGCAGAAAGTTAAAAATACCAACAATGGCACGAAACGGATACCTGTGGGTAGAGCCGAGTATAGAAATATATCAAAGAACAAGCAATTAACGAGAAAAAATGTTTACAAAAACTTATAAAATATAAGATAAAGCAATTAGCTGGGGAGCTTGGTGAAACGCTGCTATATGGCTGTGCGGCAAACGAGATCTGAGGTAACTGAGTGAAGGGCATTGTGGGTAGCAGCTTAGCTCGAGAGTTTTTGTGCACGCAAGCTTGGTATAAGGCTGACTCGATTCCGAGGGCTCGGAACCGAACCCATCAGTGATGAATAGGAAGATGATTAACAACTTCAGATAATGAAATACTTAGGAGTATGGATTAAAAAAAATTCTGGTGTGGCAGCTAAGAATACGAGGGAAGAGACTAAAAAGATAATACAAAAACTGAGAAATTGGAAGCTCTGTTTTATGGATATGGATAGCAAGATACAAGCAGTTAAAATGTTTTAGTCCTTTTAATTTTACACGCAGGTCAGCCATGCATTTTTATCAACCAGAGGAGAAGTTGTGGATAGCAATTAATAAAAGAGCTGAAGGGTTTTGTCCTGGAGGAGAAGACGGCAAGAGTAAAGTGGGATAAGATGATTCTTCCAATAGAGCAAGGTGGTCTGGGACTACCCGGCTTCAGAGCTACACAGTTAAGGGTACTATACATAGCACAAGCAGAAACCTATAATTCAACCTGGAATGGGATGATGACAAAAACAGGAGGGAAGCTCAAGAAACAAGGAGACTGCGATTTTGGATACAGATCCTTAAGGAGAATAATAACCACCATACAGAACATTATATTCATAGGAAGATACTAGGCTAATGGCCCGAGGGCCCTCACAAGTCTAGCCAAGTTCCTACCCTCATTTCCACGATCAGCACCTACTTCCCCTGTCTAAGAGGGACACAGGTGGATCATAAAATAGCAGAAAGTATTCCAATAATTAAGCCAACAAGGGAAAGGAGAAAGAAGATTTTGCCGATAGGGATGACTGCAATTAGGGATACAGACCACAGGCAAGAAGGGGCTAGAATTTATTGGAGAAAACTGGTCAAAGCACTTTGGTATTACGAGCAAATAATTAGAGAAGGAAATTGAACAGAATGGGAAGAGGCCAAGAATTTCGAATGCAGGGTACAGATTGCCTTCCCTATTATGGATTGATATCAGAGTACAGGCAAAGAGAAAGAAATAGGGGGATCCTAAGCAAAAGACCAGCACTGGTAGAGTTTTTAATAGATTCTAAAACCAAAGCTGCTGTTAAAAAGGAATAATTAGTACAGCATATAAAATACTGCATGATAACTATAAGAATCAGAGAAGGTTAGAAAGGATTGGGACTAGAAACTGGATAAGCAATTCACAAGGAATCCACGGGAGGATAAATGTAAGTCTCCCAAATACACAATCAAGTCTAGACTATTTAAGATCTTTGATTGGAAGTGTTTACAAAGACATTTTTAAAGGGCAAGTAGACTTCAAAAAATTTTTCCTCGGGTAGACAGCAAATGTTGGAGGTGTGATGTGGAAGAAAGAGGCAAGTGTGAACATATTTTCTGGGAATATAATGAGTTGGCAGACTTTAAAAATTCCATGTAAACTACTCCATCAGATGTACTGGGTGAGGAAATTGGTATGACTAAAGAAATTATGTTTTGAGCTATGATACAAAATCAGAATTGCCTAGATATAGTAAGGCCTTATTGAGTCGAATTATGATGGCTGCCAAAAACGCAGTTACTAAGAAATGGAAATCGAAGTCTAAATTAACTGTACTAGAAGTGAATATAGTAACAACTGGAAATGGGATTTTTAGAAAAGGAGAGGAGCAAATTACATTGGAAAGAAATTAAATTCAGGTTGGGAGGGTGGCCTAATGGTTAAGGCGTTTGCCTTACAAACACAAGGTACAGGGTTTGAGTCTCGCGGGATAATTGGCTATGCTTAAAATGGCTCACAAGGGCAGTTAGCCTAGTAGCTATCTATGAACCTAAAATTGTGGAAATGATACATGCAGACGAGGAATGAGGTTTAAAATAAGGCAGGATTTGAATGAGTTATGTAATGTTTGACTGACAGTAACTGGACAGAGAAGTGATGTATGATGTTTGCAACTAAAATTACGTTAATGTGATTTGCTTTCATTGATTTTATATATAGTGACCATTTCATAAAGACATCTTGTTTTGTCAAAAAAAGTCTACAAAGATAAGCAACTAATTTTTGACAATTACTCCTGAGCAAAAAAACTTTTAGCACAATGATTTAGACAACAAAATGAAAAAGGCTGTCATCAAACTTAAGGAGCTTGTAAAATGAAAAGTAACCACAGATCCTGTACAGGTATTAGAGATACTCTGCAAAGTTTATGAAAATTTGTATAAAGCTGAGAAATACAGAAATAAGAAAAGAGTATAAATGGAAATAATTATGAAAGACAATTAAGTCAAGGTTAAAGGTAGATGAGGCTCTAAATCCCTTAGAGCCACACGCTCGAGAGACTTGAACCTCAGCACAGAAATAAATAGAACTTGCTGGAGAGACAGGTTCATAACCCAGAGGCTCCCTTTGCTCTGGAATAGAATTCCAGTTCATGTGAGGCAGAGCACCTCACTGAATCTCTTCAAGAAGAATCTCGATAGGTGGATGGGGGATCGTAGGTTTGTCCCAGGGATTACTCCCGTGTCACTATTAGACAGAGGCACAGTAAACCAAACCTTAAAAAGGGCACAGTATACCCAAATCAAGGGGTGGCGTAAGCCATACAGAATCGGGCTAGGCTTACAATTGCCCCAGGGCAGATAGCCTAGTATGTACCTATGAACCTATGAAAAAAGACCTGGTCTGCTAGACATTTTAGCTGAATCTACATCAGAAGCTGTTGTTAAAAAGGTATGATTTGTAGGGCATAAACAATTTTGATGATCACTACAAGAATCAGAGGAAGTTGCAAAAGATTGGAAAAAGTGACTGGATAAACAATTTACAAGAGAACAATGAAAGAACATATGATGGGTTCCAAAGTCTGCAACAAAGTCCAAAAGGTTTAGGATCTTTGCTTGGAAGTGTCTGCAGACATTTTTATACCCTGTGCAGACTTCAAATAATTTTTCATTGGGTAGACAGCAAATGCTCGAGGTGTGATGGGGAAGAAAGAGGTAACTGGAAACATACATTTTTGGAAGTGCAATGAGTTGTCAGACTTTATAAATTCACTATTCAGTACCCCCATCAGAAATATTGGGTGAGCAAATAACTAACAAAGGAAATTATTCTTTTTTGCTGGGACACTGGATCTGAATAGCGTAGACATAGTAAGACCTTGCTAAGTTTAATTTGGGTGGCTGTCAAAAAAGCAATTACTATTATATTTGCTAACTCCGAGATCAGACAATCTCTGGGAAAGGACATATTTTCCTATCCTGAGAATTGTGCAATCTCACACACCTGTCAATCATATTCAGTCAATCAAATTGTTTTGCCTAAGTACATTTCAATGAAATGTAAAGCCAACAAATTCAGTACATCCAAATACACACACATACATATATATACACACATGCATGCATGCATGCATACATACACATATATATATATATATATATATATATATATGTGTGTGTGTGTGTGTGTGTGTGTGTATATATATATATATATATATATATATGTATGTGTGTATGTATATATATATATATATATATATATATATATATATATATACACATATGTATTTTATATATATATATACACACACATATACACACACACATACATATATCACTAACAAAATTCTGCAAGTTCTGTATTACCAACAGTATCATCAATAAAACGTTGTACAGATTTAATATCATCATGTCTAACTAAAGCATAACGACTAGCAACAACAGTTGCAAAATGCACATCTTCACTAAACTCCATATTGAGGAACTATTTAATACATGCTCAGAATGCAAAAGTAGAAAATGAAGCTTTTCTGTGTGTCTGCAGATAATTATTTATAACCTTACCTATATTCTGAATATACCTAGGACAACTTGCTATACCAGGAGGGTTATCAAAGTTATGAAACATGGAGAGACAATAACAAGTAGCTCTATGTGACACAAGTGGAAGCTATAAAGTCAAATTGCTGATGTTTACTAAACTACAAGACCTGCTTCTACAACCAAAGGCATTACAAGTTCCAAATTTGATCTAGCACCTTCATAATCATTTATTTAAACCTGGCTGCAAGTGACATTACCTTGTAAACGTTCTACATGCATACTACACTACAGGTGACATTACCTTGTAAACGTTCTACATACATACTACACTACAGGTGACATTACCTTGTAAACGTTCTACATACATACTACACTACAGGAGACATTACCTTGTAAACCTTCTACATACATACTACACTACAGTGACATTACCTTGTAAACGTTCTACATACATACTACACTACGGGTGACATTACCTTGTAAATTTTCTACATACATACTACACTACAGGTGACATTACCTTGTAAAACAATCTGCATGCATACTACAATATGGGTGACACTACCCTGTAAACGTTCTACATACATATTACACTATGGGTGACACTACCTTGTAAACGTTCTACAATACATACTAAACTACGGGTGACACTACCTTGTAAACGTTCTACATACATACTAAACTACGGGTGACACGATCTTGTAAACATTCTACATACATACTACACTACAGGTGAAATTACCTTGTAAAACAATCTACATGCATACTACACTATGGGTGACACTACCCTGTAAACATTCTACATAAATACTACACTATGGGTGACACTATCTTGTAAACATTCTACATAAATACTACACTACAGGTGAAATTACCTTGTAAACGTTCTACATACATACTACACTACGGGTGACATTACCTTGTAAATTTTCTACATACATACTACACTACAGGTGACATTACCTTGTAAAACAATCTGCATGCATACTACAATATGGGTGACACTACCCTGTAAACGTTCTACATACATATTACACTATGGGTGACACTACCTTGTAAACGTTCTACAATACATACTAAACTACGGGTGACACTACCTTGTAAACGTTCTACAATACATACTAAACTACGGGTGACACTACCTTGTAAACGTTCTACAATACATACTAAACTACGGGTGACACTACCTTGTAAACGTTCTACAATACATACTAAACTACGGGTGACACTACCTTGTAAACGTTCTACATACATACTAAACTACGGGTGACACGATCTTGTAAACATTCTACATACATACTACACTACAGGTGAAATTACCTTGTGCACTTTCTACATACAAAATTACACTGCAGGAGACATTACCTTGTAAACCTTCTACATACATACTACACTACAGTGACATTACCTTGTAAACGTTCTACATACATACTACACTACAGTGACATTACCTTGTAAACGTTCTACATACATACTACACTACGGGTGACATTAAACGTTCTACATACAAACTACATTACAGGTGACATTACTTTGTAAAAGTTCTACATACATACTACAATACAGGTGACGCTACCTTGTAAACATTCAACACACATACTACTCTACAGGTGACACTACTTTGTAAACATTCTACATACATACTACACTACAGGTGACACTACCTTGTAAATGTTCTACATACATACTACACTACAGGTGACATTACCTTGTAAACGTTCTACATACATACTACACTACAGGAGACATTACCTTGTAAACCTTCTACATACATACTACACTACAGTGACATTACCTTGTAAACGTTCTACATACATACTACACTACAGTGACATTACCTTGTAAACGTTCTACATACATACTACACTACGGGTGACATTACCTTGTATACGTTTTACATACATACTACACTACAGGTGACATTACCTTGTAAACATTCTACACTTACTAAACTACAGGTGACATTACCTTGTAAACGTTCTACATACATACTACACTACAGGTGACATTACCTTGTATACGTTTTACATACATACTACACTACAGGTGACATTACCTTGTAAACATTCTACACTTACTAAACTACAGGTGACATTACCTTGTAAACGTTCTACATACAAACTACACTACAGGTGACATTAACTTGTAAATATTCTGAAATAACCCACAACAAGAATGTCCGAATATGCTGATCCTGAACACAAGGAGTCCACAATAAGTTGACCAGATGAGTCAATATAAATAAAATTTATTATATAAAAAGCACTGATTTAACGCTTTCATCAACACAAAGTTGACTTCATCAGAATACTTAGCAAACAGTCCATCTTATACGATTAGATTTTGGCGCCTAAAATTCTAAGCCAATCTCCATTCAAACGCATTTAAAGACATAGCATGTACTAAAAAGCATAATCAATGCTTAATTCATTCAACCTCATCTAAAATGTGAAAAATAAATATGATCTATAAATACTTCACAATGTCATCATTCCTATAATGTACATCAAAAATAAATAATGTATACAAGAACTTTAATTAACATCACAAAAATTCCTATAGTGTCTGATATACTTGTAATCTTAGTTTAGCTAGTAGCATAGGTTTAATAGGTATACTATCATTCAAACCTAGGAAATTAGTGGCATCTAAAAGTAACTGCCACTTCCTTTTCTTCTAATGTTGCCTTTATATTACCTCCCCCTGGGATTAATATACACTTGTTCTAAAATTGCAAACTTGAAATTATGACATTCTCCCTTGTCTGCAATGTGCCTGAACAGAGCATTGTTAACATCCTTTCTTTTTATACAGTATAAATGATCATATATTCTATTCTTGAACAACCTTTCGGTCTTCCCTATATAATATCCAGGACATATCATGCATATAATGTATTTAGTATTGCAGTTGCCTGGTTTGAAATTTATATTAGTTCTATTCACATTCTCCAAAATCAAACTCTCTTGTTTATAAAATGTAACTGCAATAACGGCAATTTCCACACTTGTTTGTGTGTCCTGTCTTTTTCATGTTACTCATACTAACTAAACTCATCTCTAAATTATTTTTGATGTTCCTGTCCATTTTATATACAAAAGTTGGTGTATCTTCTATCAAATTACTGATATTTTCATCAGCCTTTAAAATATTCCAGCTGTTCGTTAATAAACGCTTAACCTTCTCAGCACATGGGCCATATTTCACCACACATGCTCTACTGTAACAGACATTATCAGAATTTAGATTGGTGGGACTTAAATTGGTCTCCATCCGTACTTTACCTTTCCCTAATAAGGGTTTGTATTTTGTGTTCCATTCTTTGATGACAAACTGAGCTACATCATCTATTAAGCCTTTTGGGTAACCTCTCTCCATAAATAAGGTGCTAATAAATTGTATTTCCTGAACCATGTCTTCATAGCAAGATGTCATCCTTGCTGCTCTTATACACTGTCCTTTAAAAATGTTGCATTTAAGCTTCTTAGGATGATTACTAGCATATTCTAAGTAACTATTACTGAAAGTTTCCTTCCTGTAAATTTTAGGCTTAAACCCTATAGAAGTGTTTGAAGTTAGGGTATCCAAATAAGCTATGCTCTCAGTCTGAACATTGTGTGTAAATTTCAAATAATCGTTGGTACCATTTAAATAACTAATGAATGCCTCCACATGAGCTAGTGATCCATCCCATAAAATGAAGATGTCATCCAAAAATCTTGTGTATAATTTATTTCATATATTGACTGTTAAATATATTTTCTTCCTCCCAGTCTATCATCACCAAATTAGCAAAAATTGGGGCGCATGCGGCACCTATAGCAACTCCCCTAATTTGTTTGTAGTATTCTCCCTCATAAAAAATAAAATTGCTGTCCAAAATAATAGACATGCACTCTACTATCAAATTCACTGGATCACTACCTACCTTGCATGTTTAATAATACTTCTGTGAAAACTTTCCAGGCCTTCCAATTTAGGTATGCGTGAAAAAAGGCCAACAACATCAATAGTGATGAAAATATCATCCTTCTTCAGTATCTCAGCTGTTATACGTCCCAAGAAATCCCACGAGTCCTTTAAGACATGGGAAAAATTAGGTATGTTTTAACCATCTGTCTATGGCCGTACCTATATTAAATGTTTTGACTAACAGATATTATCGGTCTAAAAGGGGGGTTGTTTAAATGTTTGTGAACCTTAGGAATGCCCACTATAGTAGCTAGTTTAGGAAAGTCCACCTTCATGAACTTAAACTCTTCTAAAGTGATTCTGTTGTCTAACAGGTATTCCTCAAGGTACATATCAATTCGTCTGTATGAGATGTAAATTTCATTGAGAAACAATCTCATAATTGCCTGTATGTTGTAAAATTTCATACATTTTGTTTATACTCATAATTATCATACATCACAATTCCTCCACCTTTGGCCGGTTTCATAATTCTAATGTCATCTTGTTTATGCTGTGTTAACATAGCAAGTTCGGCTCATGTCAAATTATTTCTTACTACTAGAGCTATCCTGCCAAAGTTTGTACAGTTCCTTAGTTACCACTTTCTCATGTCACTATACTAGGATGAGCTGGTGGTACAAAAGAACTTTTCTTCATTAACATATTAGGTGTTGTAACAGATTTTTTACCTTTAAAAAAATTGTCAAGTTTAATTTTCTAAGAAATAATTTTAATTCTATAAAACAGTGTCCACAATGCCAAACCTAGACGTTGGTATACATTTCATTCCTTTTGAGAGTAGTTTAATGTGCTCTTTCTCGATTTTTAAACTTGTGTAGTTATACACTTTGAACTTCTCCATACTACTAATAACTACATTTTCTAAAACTAATTCTGTTGTTTTGCTAGTATCTACCTCTTCTAAACATGGCTTAACTCCTTCAATAGTCTATGTAATTCCTTTCCCCTTTGTCCTTGTACTAATTTCGTTTCCAAGGGGGGTGTTGGTATTTTTTTGGACCCCCCCCCCAAAAAAAATGTTTTTCCTCTTCATTCTGCCCATTATACTTTCGGCCTCTATTGGGTACATTTTCTTGCCTGTTGTAAATGACATTGTCACTAATGTTAGTACCAAGCTTCTCCCTATTTTGCTTTCATGAATAAACTCTGTTAGTACTAAAGTGTTTTAAATCGCGTTCTATTTTCTTGTTTTTCCTTTTAAAACATTTTTCAGACTCCATTTCAGTGTTCTACACTACACGTGACATTACCTTGTAAACGTTCTACATACATAATACATTACGGGTGACATTAAACATCCTACATACAAACTACACTACGGGTGACATTACCTTGTAAACGCTCTACATAAATACTACACTACAGGTGACATTACCTTGTAAACGTTCTACATACATACTACACTACAGGTGACATTAAACATTCTACATACAAACTACACTACAGGTGACATTACCTTGTAAACGCTCTACATAAATACTACACTACAGGTGACATTACCTTGTAAACATTCTACATACATACGTATAACACTGAGCTACACTCACTAACACTACCTTTACCTGAAGGCTTAATGACAATGTTCCTACTATTTCCAAGTTCTTTAAATGCATACCATTCATCCGTAGTTAAATTATATTAAGCAGGTTTACTCGACTTTGCAAATTTATTAACATACGTTTAATATTACAATTCAACAATACTTCAAAGTCATCAATAGCTTTACTATTACTTGAAGGCACAAAAAATCACTCAATTTGAGGAACAAAGTAATCTAAACCAGACACAAACATGAGCAAAATCAGATAAACAAGGATAAAATGATAACTGAAATGTTTCATCAGCAGCTTGGAATTCACTTTCAATACTCAAACTCAGTATTAAAAATATTAAACTTTGTTTCCTAATAGTTTAAAACATTAAATTTTAGCTTTAGAAACACCCGGAACAAGAATAAAAACTAAGTTAATCTGCAAGTAAGTTGAAAGTTTTTAGGGAAATCAATGCCAGATAGATTTAAGACTGGAGTGGCAAAACATAACATTACAATCACTAATGTCACACATTATTTTAAGGCATTTAGCAGTCAGAGGGCTAGGACATAGCGGTTTGATATAACCAAGGTGTACACAACGACCTGCTGTAAGTGATTACTACTGCTGCTGTACAATTTTCTTTCATCAGATCTTCTCCAGCACTGCTGTCGAGTTGGATACAAAGTCTTCCCTTCCCTCCTTGGCTAAACAGCAAATTGCCCTCCAGTTGTAGCATTTAAACTCCTGGAATATGCAGATTCCACACTAATTTTACCTGCTAGAATGCCATATGCAGATTCCACACATATTTACCACTGGAAGTGTTCTTCACACTGTTAGAATGCCATATGCAGACGCCACACATATCTACCACTGGAAGTGTTCTTCACACTGCTAGAATGCCATATGCAGACACCACACATTTTAGCACTGAAGTGTTCTTCACACTGCTAGAAAGCCATATGCAGACTCCACACATTTACCACTGGAAGTGTTTTTCACACTGCTAGAATGCCATATGCAGACGCCACACATTTTAGCACTGGAAATGTTTTTCACACTGCTAGAAAGCCATATGCAGACTCCACACATTTACCACTGGAAGTGTTACTCACACTGCTAGAAAGACATATGCAGACTCCACACATATTTACCACTGGAAGTGTTTTTCTTACTGCTAGAATGCCATATGCAGACGCCACACATCTACCACTGGAAGCGTTCTTCACACTGCTAGAATGCCATATGCAGACGCCACACATATTTTAGCACTGGAAGTGTTCTTCACACTGCTAGAAAGCCATATGCAGACTCCACACATTTACCACTGGAAGTGTTACTCACACTGCTAGAATGCCATATGCAGATGCCACACATCTACCACTGGAAGTGTTCTTCACACTGCTAGAATGCCATATGCAGACGCCACACATTTTAGCACTGGAAATGTTTTTCACACTGCTAGAAAGCCATATGCAGACTCCACACATTTACCACTGGAAGTGTTACTCACACTGCTAGAATGCCATACGCAGACACCACACATTTTAGCACTGAAGTGTTCTTCACACTGCTAGAAAGCCATATGCAGACTCCACACATATTTACCACTGGAAGTGTTTTTCATACTGCTAGAATGCCATATGCAGACGCCACACATCTACCACTGGAAGTGTTCTTCACACTGCTAGAATGCCATATGCAGACGCCACACATATTTTAGCACTGGAAGTGTTCTTCACACTGCTAGAAAGCCATATGCAGACTCCACACATATTTACCACTGGAAGTGTTCTTCACACTGCTATAATGCCATATGCAGACGTCACACATTTTAGCACTGGAAGTGTTCTTCACACTGCTAGAAAGCCATATGCAGACTCCACACGTACTTTACCAGTGAAAGTGTTATTCTCACTGCTCGAATGCCATATGCAGACTTCACATGTATTTTACCACTGGAAGTGTTATTCACACCACTAGAATCCCATATCGAGACTCCAGTGGCGGCTTGTGGCATCTGACTGCAGTGTCCCCCCAGCTGTGAAGAAAGAAAAGTTTCAAGTTTTTTTTTTTTTTTTTTTTTTAAATAAAAAATCATTAATAATTATTTAATGTGGCTGGCTGCAAGTCCGACTGACTTGCAAAGTCCCGGAACTTGAACTGCGCATGCTCGAGTTACGGGGTATTTTTTTTTTAGTTTTTTGTAAATCTGCATTCCGGACTGCTGTACAAGCAGTCTAGATGAAGGAGAAAAGGCATCAATGTGAAGCCCAGACGTCTACGTGGTTTAACCGCACACTAAAGTGGAAGGGGGTCAGACTGCCAGATCCGCAGTCACATACATGACACGGACGGCTGGATGGCTACTGACTGGTTCTCGAGAGTGAGAACCAAATCAGTAGTAGTAGCTGTAGCATGGTACAATTACTACTGTGCAAGTCCAAGTTCCAACTATTAGTGAAGTCAGAAATAAAGAATGAAGAAATAAGAAAAAATGTCCTAACGTCGGTTCGTGAGTGTGACGGAGACGGACACGGTCAGTCACTCTTTTTAACAAGTTTACAAGGTAGGTGTCTGGCATTTTTACACTCAGAACCACTGTGTGACCCTGACCCAGGAGTTAATTATTTTAGCAAGAAGTGGGGACCTTATAACATTTGAATTTCACGCATAGTGGAATGAAGGCAGCAAGTAGCACATACAGAAATGAAAAAAATGTGGACTTAAATTTAAAAAAAGATGAGGTTATTTAATATGAAGCTACTTTCTTTTGCCAAATGCTTTTCGTATATAGAATGCATTTGTAAAACATCTTCTGCAATCCAAGAGAAGCAGAAATGGGGAAATAAAATTACTGTGTGTTGCAAACTCATTTGAAACTGTAATTGGTCAGGGTGAGAGTAGAGAATGTTGCCATTAGGTTAACAGGCAGCTGTGTGACAGGACCTTCCTGAGAGGGCATTTTGCAGGAACTCTTTGGTTAGGGACAGAGAGCTGCCTTATTTTTCTACGAATTTAAACAGTTTGAATGATGAAACAAATAATATGCTTTCCTAGTTATTCTGGTATGAATGACTGTACAGAAAAGTGTGAAAAGATCATTGCATACATAATTGTAAGCAACCTGTAAATGTCAGCACAGAATTCAATAAACTAATGCAACTGTGGAGAAACTTGGCAGAAGATTGTTTCTCAGTGTAATGCTATCAGCCTTTCCAGAGTCCCAGACAGTATGGACCGGGCAGATCAGTGAGGGGAACATCTGGCCAGGGAAAGTGTGACCTTTAATCAGTAACTGTAATGCCTGAGGTAGCTTAAGGTCTATTACTGCAATATTACCTGGAAAAGAAGTTCTAGTACTGACGTGAGCTGCATGCTGAGCTTGTTTGAAAAACTGAGGTCAGATCAATATAGTGTAATTATGTTTGTTGTATCCACAGTTTCTAAGGTTATATAAATGTGATTGTTTAGGTTTTATGAAGATGTATTTTATAAGCAGCAGAATACTATTAGACTGGTTGTCATTGTGACAATACCAATAGCTTTAAAATCAAATGTGATGAATAATTTATAAGTAGAATGTGTACATTCTGCCATTAGATGTGCAGGCATCTTCAGATTGGTCTTGACCTCTGTACTTATACAGTTTGTCTAAACCCATCTACAAAGCCATACTTTTATTGGGAGTTAGATAAAGTGGATTACTGCTGTTATAACTAAGAGGTATTGTGATTTGACAGGTTATACATAATAAATGCAGTTGTGACAAATATGATAGATCCAGGGCTCTTAAGGAGACACGCTTTTCAAGGTGGTCTTGCATTCATGAATCAGCTGTACCTTTCACAATGAATTGCATAAATCAGACTTTGTATGATGCCTGTGGAGAAGATTTGCTGATTTAATAAAGTTACAGAACTGTAAAATAGAACGCATGTTGCTGCTGTACATGTATCTTGTGCATCTTCAGTTTAAACTCTATACTTATTCCCTTCCTGAGATGCAGGGGTGTGTGTGTGTGTGTGTGTGTGTGTGTGTGTGTGTGTGTGTGTGTGTGTGTGTGTGTGTGTGTGTGTGTGTGTTTGCACATAAGCAGTGATGAATCTCCTAATGTAGCCTTCATTCCTACTTACTTGAAGCACCACACCTGCAGTTTCAGAAAAAGGTTAAATATTTGAATTATTCTGACAATTAAGTAGT
The DNA here is from genome assembly GCF_019279795.1 of Protopterus annectens. Lineage (NCBI taxonomy): Eukaryota > Metazoa > Chordata > Ceratodontiformes > Protopteridae > Protopterus > Protopterus annectens. The sequence continues at coordinate 43,061,328 of NC_056732.1, read as the reverse complement.
AGCTCTGTGGCAGAAGTAAGTAATAATCTATCCTATTTCTGCTCAGAATGACCACTTTAAATGAATGTTTACTAAGTGATGGTGTTATATTGGGCTTACCAGTGTAGTGCTTTGGTCGGATAATCTCTGTACAGCTTTATACCCTCCTATTACTGTGGTTTGTAGGTGTGGGTGTATTAAGATTTAACAGTGAAGATTTTTCCTAAATTGTAATCTTGATGTTGACACAAGACAGTGTACGACAGATTATCATCCTCGGTCAAAGTAAACTGATAGAATGCTATACACATGTGGTCATCCTGGGCCAAACTAGTAATGTTATGCACGCACAGTCATAAGTGCAGGTGTACTGACAGTATTATGCACATGGTCATTCGAAGCAGAAACAGGATGGGGAGTGATGCAGCAGAACTTGTCACATGGTCATTCTAAGCAGAAACAGGATGGGTAGTGATGCAGCAGAACTTGTACAATACAAAGGAACAAAAATAATTTTCTTGTAACTTTCGCATCAGTTTCAGATCACTTTATGAGGTTTACTTTTTAAATCTTACTTCTGCCACAGAGTGAACTTTATTTGGGGTTAATCGGGAGTCTCTTTGATGGCAGGTGTGTACCCAAGAAGACTGAATGCTGTAATTAAATCAAAAGGTGCTTCAACAAAG